>NC_057361.1:76338859-76643359 GCF_016509475.1 Prionailurus bengalensis | reverse complement strand
TTATTTTGGGGATCTCTATTCTTTTCTATTGATTGATGTATCTGATTTTATGCCAATAATGTACTATGTTGGTTACTATAGTTTGAGTATAGTTGGAAATCAGGAAGTGTGACAACCTTGGCTTTCTTTTTCTTTCTCAAGATAGTTTGACAATTCAGAGTCTTTTGTGGTTCTATAGAAATTTTAGAAATCCTTGTTCTAGCACTTTTTTGGTTAAATGTATTCCTAGGTATTTTATTCTTTTTGATGTAATTGTAAATGCGATTTTTTTTCTTGAATTCTATTTTTGGTAGTTTATCATTATATAGAAACACAAAATATTTTTGCACATTATTTTTTATTATTCAATTTTACTGAATTTATTTATTTCCTCTGACAGGTTTTTGTTGCAGTCTTTAGTGTGTTTTTACAAGGATTATTTATTTATTTATTTATGGAAATAGGTACATAGAACACATGTGGAGTAGTGGCAGACAGAGAGGTAGAGAGAGAATCCCAAGCATGCTCCACTGTGTCAGCACAGAGCCTGATGTGGGCCTTAATGTCACAAACTGTGAGATCATGACCTTAATCAAAATCAAGAGTTAGAAGCTTAACCAACTGAGTCACCGAGGGACTCCAGGTTTTTTACATTCAATATTGTGCCATCTGCTAGAAGTTACAGTTTTGTGTCTTTCTTTCCAATTTACATGCCTTTTATTTCTTTTTCTTGACTAATTCCTATAGCTTGGGCTTCCAATGCTATGTTAAATAAAAGTGTAGATAGTGATCATCGCCATTTTGTTCCTGATCCTAGAAGAAAAGATTTTAGCTTTTCACCATTGAGTGTGATGTTAGCTATGGTTTTGTCATATATGGCCTTCATTATGTTAAGGTACATTCTCTGTATACCCACTTTGTTGAAAATTTTTATCATAAATAAATGTTGAATTTTGTCAAATGCTTTTTCTGCATCTGTTGAGACAATTATGTGATTTTTATCTTTCATTTTGTTAATGTAGTGTATCTCATTGATTCGTGAATGTTGAATCATTCTTACATGATTGGAAGAAATACACTGATCATAATACACCATTTTTTGATGTATCATTGAATTTGGTTTGCTAATATTTTGTGCAGGATTTTTGCGTCTGTATTCATCAGGGAAATTGTCCTTTTTTGTGGTATTCTTGACTGTTTTGGGTATCAGGGAATGCTGGCCTGGTGAAGCTAGTTAGGAAGCTTTCCCTCATACTCAATTTTTGGAAAAGCTTAGAGAGAATAGTTATTAAATCTTTGAATGTTTGATAGAATTCACCAGTGGATGTGTTGGTCCTGGTCTTTTGCTTTTGGGAGGTTTTAGATAACTAATTCAGTGTCCTTATTAGTAATAAGTCTATTCACACTTTATATTCATGATTCAGTCTTGGAAGATGGTAACTTTAAAAAAAAGATTATTTATTCATTATTTTTTTGAGAGAGAGTGAAAGTGGAAAAGAGGCAGAGAGAGAGGGAATGCCAAGCAGGCCCTGCACTGTCAGTGTAGAGCCCCATGTGGGGCTCAAACTAATGAACAGCAAGATCATGACCTGAGCCGAAGTCAGATGCTTAACTGACTGAGACATCCAGGTGCCCGAGAAGATTGTAACATTTTAAAGTTGTATCCATTTCTTATAGGTTGTCTGATTCATGGGCATATAATTCTTCATATTAATCTCTTATAATACTCTGTATCTTTGGTGTCAGTTGTAACTTTTTTTTCATTTCTGATTGTATTTATTTGAGAGTTCTCTTTTTCTTGGTGAGTCTACCTGAAGGCCTTTCAGTTCTATTTACCTTCACAAAGAACATGTTTTGGGTTTCGTTAATCTTTTCTATTGTCTTTTTAGTCTTTATTTCTATCCTGACCTTTATTATTTTCTTCATTCTAGTTAACTTTGGGCTTTATTTGTTTTTCTTTTCCTAATTCCTTTAGGTATAAGATAAATTGTTTATTTGAGATTTCACTCTCTCTTTTTTTTTTGAGGTAGCCCTGTAGTGCTATGAAATTTCCTTTTAGAACTACTTTTGCTGCATCCCATATTTTTTTGTATGCTAAATTTCTTTTTTTTTTGTTATTTGTAGGTATTTTTTTCTCCTTTGATTTCTTCTATGATTCAGTAGTTATTTAGTAACATGTTCAATCTCCACATATATGTGATTTTTCCAACTTCATTTTTGTAATTGATTTATAGTGTCATACCATTGTAATTTGAAAAGATGTTTTATAGGATTTCAGTCTTCTGTAATTTATTGAAAACTGTTTGTGTCCAAATGTGTAATCAATCCTGAATAATGCTCCATGTGCACTTGAGAAAACTGTGTATTCTGCTGCTTTGGAAGGGAATGTTTTGTATATGTCTATTAAGTTCATCTGGCCTAATGTGTCACTTAAGGCCGATATTTACTCATTAATTTTCTTTCTGGATGATCTATCAGTTGGTGAAATTTGGTTGTTAAAACCCCCTCATATTGTTGTATTGCTATAATTTTATCCCTTTAGGTCTTTTAATATTTGCTTTATACATTTTGGTACTACTTTGTTGGGTGCATAAATATTTATAAATACTATATGTTCTTGTTGGATTGACTCCTTTGTCATAATGTAGTACTCACCCTTGTATTAATACAGTCTATGTTTTAACATCTATTTTGTATGATATTAAGTATAGATGCACCAGCTTTCTTTTTGTTTTTATTTGCTTGGAATGTATTTTTCCATCCCTTAACTTTCTGTGTGTGTCCTTATTTCCGAAGTGAGTATCCTGTAGACAAAAAATAGGTACGTCTTGATTTTTTAAAATTCATTCAGCCACTCTATCTCTTTTTATTGGAGAATTTAGTCCATTTACATTTAAAGTAATAATGTGTAGATATGTACTACTGCCATTTTGTTGTTTCCTGGTTATTTTTGTAGCTTCTTTCTGCTTTTTCTCTTCTCTTTCTCTCTCTCCAAGTAGTTTGATGGCTTTCTTTAGAGTAATGTTGATATTCCTTTCTCATTTTATTTTGTCTTATTTACTATAAGTTTTTGCTTTGTTTTCATTGTGAGGTTTACATATATCATCTTATATGTATAGAAGCTCATTTTAAGTTGATAGAAATTTAAATTGAACACATTTTAAAATTCTACATTTTTACTCTCCCCCACGTTTTGTGCTTTTATTGTCACATTTTACATTTACATGCTTTGTTTTTAATGTCACATTTTACATTTTTTAACTTTATGCCTCCTATAACTAATTCTTATAGTTTTAGTTTATTTTACTTCATTTGTCTTTTTACGTACATACTTGCTTGTAAATGATTGATATTCTACTTTGACTATTTATCTCTCTTGATGAGAATTTTACTTTCATATATTTTCTTGTTATTAATCAATGTCATTTCTTTTCAGGTTTAAGAAGATCCTTTAATATTTCTTATAATTCCAGTTTGGTAGTGATGAACTCCTTTAGCTTTGCTTGTCTGGAAAGCTCTTTTTCTCTACCTCAAATCTGTATGATCACTTTAAAAGGTAGAATATTCTTGTTTATAGGTGGTTCTTTTCAGCCCTTTAAATATGTCATGCCACATATTTTCTGGTAGGTAAAATTTTGCTGAAAACTCTGTCGATAGTCTTATATGGTTTCCCTTGTACATAATAATTTTTTGCCTTTAAGATTCTCTACCTTTAATTTTTGACATAGCTCAAAAATTGGTCTTGGTGTGGTTCCCTTCAGGTTTTTCTTATTTGGAACTCCCTGAGATTCCTGGGCCTGGATGTCTGTTTTCTTTCCTAGGTAGGAGAAGTTTTTATTAACCATTATTTCTTCAAATAAGTTTTATGCCCTCCCTTTTTTTCTGTCTTCTCCTTGTGGGACCTCTATAAATCAAATGTTATTCCTCTCATTTTTGTCCCAGAGGTACTTTAAATTATATTCATTTACTTTTTATTATTTATATATGTATATAAATAATATATACATAAATATGTAAAATAAATATAAACTATATATATATACACATATATATATACATATATATATATATTCTTTTTGCTATTGTATCTGGGTGAGTCCCATTATTTTATCTTCCAGCTCACTGATTTATTCTTTTACTTCATCTAGTTTGCTGTTGAACCCTTCTAGAATATTTTTCAATTTAGTTATTGTATTATCCAGCTCTTTGATTTCTGTTTTATACTTCTTTATGTGTTCTATCTCTCTTTTTTAATGTTCTCACTTTGTTCATCCTCTCTGCTGAGTTGGGTGACCATTACTATGATCATTAATTTAAATTATTTTTTTAAGTTTATTTATTTCGAGAGAAAGAGAGAAAAAAAGCTAGCAGGAGGAGGGGAAGAGAGTGGAGAGAGAGAATCCCAAGCAAGCTCCAGCTGTCAGCATGAGCCCAACATGGGGCTTGAACTCACAAACCTTGAAATTATGACTTAATCCAAAATCAAAAGTTGGACGCTTAACTGACTGAGCCACCCTAAGCACACCAATCAGGACTTTAAATTCTTTATCAGGTAGATTCCTCATCTCTGTGTCAAAAAGGCCTTTTCATGAGGTTTTGTCTTGTGCTCTCATTTGTAATATATTTCTCTTTTCCTCATGTTGCTTGACTCTGTTTTTGTTTCTATGTATTAGACAAAATGCTACTTTCTCAGTCTTGAAGGAATGGCTTTGTGTAGGTATTGATTCTTCTCATTTTTCCTTGCCCTAACTCTTGGTTTTCTCTTGAACTTTTGTAATTATCTAAACTTCATGATGTATTCTTAATATGATTCCATTGTTGAGGGTGTGCCAAGATTTGTCTGTGATCTAAGGGGAGGCATCTCATTTTAGCACATACTTTCAGGCTGATTGAAAGCAGGATCTTCAGGCAATACCTTTCAAAGTATGCCAAAATTCAGAGTCCTATGGGACAACAATTTTAATCTCTGCTGGCCTCCAGATTAGGCGTTCTGGAAGTGTCCCTTGGGCAAAAGTTTGAAAAATTGGGGCTCTCAATGAGTGTGTAAGCTCCTTTCTGGGAAGTCATGTTGAGTTGTAACAAGGCAAAAGGAGTGAACAATGATAATATTTCCTTTCTTAAGTTCTTCTGGAAGAGCTCCTTAGTCTCTAACTGTGTGAGAAACTTGATGCCTGGTCTTTAGGCTGAAGCTTCTGGCCAAGTAAATAGGCCTTTTGCACAGATAGGCTGGGTTGTGTTTCAATCTGCTGTCTGTTCAGTGTCCTGGGAGTGATAGCCTGCTAAGAACTCTCTTTCTGACTGTCACAGTTTTGTGCAGCTCAGGAATTCCAGTGCTCTTGACCACCATAGGCCGGCAATCAGGGAATGTTTCTGTGTGTTTTTCACATGCCTGTTGACTTTAGCAAGGCAAGTAGAGAATGTAGGGCTCAGGGCACACTTACCAGCTCCAGAAAGGCAATGGGTAAGTGTCTTCACTGTGCTCACTTACAGGCTTCAATAATTCAGTGGGAGAGTGCCTTGTGCACATGTGCTGGTTTTAGTCTGGGAGCAGGATAATGAAACTTCTTATGTTTGCCAGCCCCAGCCAGGGGCAGCGGAGTGCCACAACTTCCTGGGCTTACAGACTTATTCTTGAGTTTTTCCCTAACTCTGAAGCCTGTTTTGTGTGAAATTAATGTAGCTATTCTGTCTTTCATTTGGTTAGTGTTGGCATGATATATTTTCTATATCTTTATTTTTATTCTACTTGGTTAGAATGAACATTACTAAACTGATATATAAATGGATGTGGACTATTTTGGCCACAAAGTAGACCATGATAGACTGCTTGCAAAATTTGATGGATAAATTTATCCATCCCTATGTGTATGCACTTTGGCAGTTTTATTCTACTGCCCTTCCCATCAAGAGATAGACTCTATTTCAATTTCATGAATCTGGGCTGAACTTGTGACTTGCTTTGATCTATAAAATGTGGTGGAAGTGATTATATGGAGCTCTAAGCTTAAGCCTCATGAGCTTTTGTTTTCAGTATAGTTCTGCCCTGAGACCCTAATTAAATAAAGTATGGATGGTTTCTTTGAGGATGAGATGCTATATCATCCATTTTAGAGCTCATACCAACTATCAGACATGTGAGTGAAGCCATATTTAATGATTCATTTTCAGTGGGGTCAACAGGCAACTGCATCACATGAATTATTTTAGTTGATACTAGCAGACCAATTGCCTAACTGAACAGATTCTATGTAATCATAAAAATATGAAATATTATTTTTAAGCCACTAAATTTTGAGGTGCTTTTTTATGCAACAGTGAAAACTGATACTCATCTATGATCAACAAATTCCTCTTTTCTTAGAACATTTTCTTTACTTTCTTGCTTTAATTAAAACTGGGCTCTTCCTTGCAGGTTTCTCAAATGTCAACAAATTGTTCTTATACCCTCTAAATTTTAAGCAGAAGACATGGTGTAAGTATATTCCTTGATCCCCATTATTCTTTCTAGAACATTATTCTTTCTTCATGTTTAATACTCTTTTTACCTTTGATTTTCATACCGGTAAGACTGTTACCCACTAATCCTTCTTACTGTTGTCATCTGCTGACATCCTTGTCAAACTCCTTGATTCATGCATACCTGTAGAAATCTCCATTTTTTAAATCCCCATACCTAAATTTTCTACCATTCCTAGCAATTTAAATACCTTTCAGAATAATTTAATGGCTTGGTAACTCAATTCCTTCATCTGCCCTTACCTTCAATCATTTCCTGTGCTCTATCAAAGTCACTTTTTGCTATGATTATATCCTAGATATTATATTCAGTCTTTATTGCTGAATTTTACTCTTCAGCACAACCTTCAAGTGTTAGAATAACTTAGAGCACTGTCCCAGGTATTTTTCAAATCTATATTTGCCCTTAAGTCAATCTTTTCATTTTTTAATTATTTAAATTTTTCACTGGATGTATATCTCCACCCAGACCTCTTTGTTGATCTTCAGACATATATTCAGCTGCCTATTTGATGTGTTGACTTACATGTCTCAAAACCTCTCAAATGTACTATTTATAAAATAGACTTATTTTTCCCATGTAAGATTCTCTCTTTTGTCAATAAATTTGTGTCTACACAGCTACACAGACAGTAGGCTGTTCTTTTTTAAGTTTATTTATTCACTTTGAGAGAGAGAGAGCAAGTGGGGGAAGGGGAGAGAGAGAAAGGGAGTGAAAATCCCAAGCAGGCTCTTCACTGACAAACCTGATGCAGGGCTTGAACTCAAATTGACACAGGGTTGAACTCACAAATAATGAGAGCATGACATCAAGCAAGCCAAAATCAAGAGTTGGATGCTTAACTGACAGCCACCCAGGTGCCCCAACACTAAACTGTTCTTGATTGCTTCATTCCCTTCACACACATGTAATTCCTCATTAAATATGATTTCTTCCTCTTTCAGAAGTTATTTTACTATTTTTAAGTTTTTATTTTAATTTGTTAGTCAACATACAGTGTTATGTTAGTTTCACATGTGCAACATATCGATTTGAATATATCGATTCAAAATTTCCATACATCACACAGGGCTCATCAAGACAAGTGCACTCCTTAATCATCGCCAACTACTTAAACCATCCCCCACCTTCCTACCCTCTAGTAGCCATAAGTATGTTTTCTGTAATTAAGAATCTATTTCTCTTTTTTCCCATTGCTCATTTGTTCTTAAATTCTACATATGAGTGAAATCATATGGTATTTGTCTGTCTCTGATTGATTTAATATGCTTATACTCTCTAGTGCCATCCATGTTTTTGCAAATGACATGATTTAATTCTCTTTTAGGACTGAATAATATTGAATTGTATGTATATACCACTTCTTATTTATCCATTCAACAATCAATGGACTCTTGGGCTGCATCCATGATTTGGCTATTATAAATAATACTGCTATAAACATATGGGTGCATTTATCCCTTTGAATTAATGTTTTTGTATTCTTTCAGTAAATACCCTGTAGTGTGATTACTGGATTTAAGAGTAGTTCTATTATTAACTTTGTGAGAAACCTCCATACTCTTTTCTGCAGTGGCTTCACCAGATTGAATCCCCAACAGTGCAAGGGGTTGCTTTTTCTCCACTTCTTCACAAACATCTATTGTTTCTTGTGTTGTTGATTTGAGCCATTATTACAGGTATGACATAGTATTGCATTATAATACTGATTTGCATTTCCCTGATGGTAAGTGATGATGACCATCTTTCATGTGTCTGTTGGCCATCAGCATGGCTCTTTGGAGAAATGTCTATTCATGGATTTTGCTTTTTTTTTTTTACTTGGATTGATTATTTTTGGGCGGTGTTGAATTTTATAAGGTCTTTATACATTTTGGACAGTAACCTTTTATCAGCTATGTCATTTGCAAATATCTTCTCCCATTCAGTAAGTTGCCTTTTGATTTTGTTGATTGTTTCTATCACTGTGGGGAAGCATTTTATTTTGATGAAGTTCCAATAGTTTATTTTTGCTTTTGTTTCCCTTGTATCAGAAGATATATGTAGAAAAATGTTGTTATGGCCCATGTCGAAGAATTTACTGCCTATGTAAGAAAGTGGTCCAGTTTCATTCTTTCGCATGTTGCTGTCCAGTTTTCCTGACACAATTTGTTGAAGACTGTCTTTATCCTATTGGATATTTTTTCCTGCTTTGTCAAAGATTAATTGATAATATAATTGTGGTTTTATTACTGGATTTTCTGTTCTATTGACCTATGTGTCTATTTTTGTGACAGTACCATGCTGTTTTGATTACTACAGCTTTGTAATATAACTCGAAGCCTGGAATTGTGATGCCTCCAGCTTTGCATTTCTTTTACAAGATGGCTTTAGCAACTGGAATCTTTTGTGCTTCCATGCAGATTTTGGATTGTTTGTTCTAGTTCTGTGAAAAATGTTGATACTTTGATAAGGATTACATTAAATGTGTAGATTACTTTGGGTAGTATAGACATTTTTAACAATATCTGCTCTTCCAATCCATGAAAATGCAAATGTGTCATCTAATTATGCCATTTTAATTTCATTGTGTCATCTTCAATATTTTGTCAGTGTATTATCATTTTCAGAATACAGGTTTTTTGTTTTTGTTTTTGTTTTTTTTTTACCTTGTTGGATAGGTTTATTCCTAGATATCTTAATATTTTTGGTGGAATTGCAAGTGAGAATGTTTTCTTAATTTCCCTTTATACTAATTCATCATTGATGTATAGAAATGCAACAGATTTCTGTACACTGATTTTGTATTTTGCAGCTTATTGAATTCATTTATCAGTTCTAGCAATTTTTTTTTGGTGAAGTCTTTCAGGTTTTCTATATATAGTGTCATGTTATCTGCAAATAGTGAAAGTTTTGTTTCTTCCTTGAAAATTTGGATGCTTTTATTTCTTTTTGTTGTCGCCTGTGGGTAAGACTTCCAGTACTCTATTGAATGAAAGTTGTGAGAATAGACATCTTGTTCTTGTTCCTGACTGTACTGGAAAAGCTTTCTTACTCTTAAAGATTATGTTAGCAATGCATTTTTCATATATGGACATTAGCATGTTCAGGTGTATTTCTTCTAAACCTACTTTGTTCACAGTTATTGAATATACTTTGTAATTTGTCAAATGCTTCCTTGTGTGTATTGAAATGATGATGTGGTTCTTAACCTTTCTCATAATGATGTGATGTATCCCATTGATTAATTTGTGAATATTGCAGCCTAGGAATAAATCCCATTTGGTCACAGTGAATTATTTTTTTTTAAATGTATCATTTGATTCAGTTTGCTAGTATCTTCTTGAGAATTTTTGCATCCATATTCATTAGGGATTTTAGCCTGTACTTCTTTCTTTCTTTCTTTCTTTCTTCTTTTTTTTTCTTTAGTGGTATCTTTATCTGGTTTTGGTGTCAGGATAATACTGACCTTATAGAATGAATGTGAAGGTTTTCATTCTTTTTCTATTTTTTGAAACACTTTAAGAAGAATAGGTATTAACCCTTCTGTATATATTTGGGAGAATTCCCCTGTGAAGCCATCTAACTCTGGACTTTTGTTTTGGAGGATATTTTTGATTACTGATTTAATTTCTGTACTTGTTATCAGTCTATGTTTTCTTTTTCTTATGTTTCATTTTTGGAAATTTATGTTTCTATGAATTTACCCATTTCATTTATATTGTCCAGTTTTTAGGCATATAGTTTCTTATAACATTCTCTTAAAATTGGTTGTATTTCTGTGGTGTTGGTTGTTATTTATCCTCTCTCATTTGTGAATTTATGTACTTGGGTGCTTACTGGTTTCTTTTTGATATCTCTGGCTAGAGGTTTATCAATTTATTTATTTTTCTAGTGAACCACCTCCTGGTTTCATGATATGCTCTATTTTTTCAATGTAATTTATTTATTCTCTAATCTTTATTATTTCCCTTTTTATGCTGGCTTTAGGCTTCATTTTTGTCCTTTTTTAGAGCCCCTTTAGGTGTAAGGATTGGTTGTTTATTTGGGATTCTATTTGCTTTTTATGGTAGGCTTGTATTGCTATAAGCTTCCCTCTTAAAACTGCTTTTGCTGCATCCCAAAGGTTTTGGACCATTGTGTTCTCATTTTCACTTGTTTCCATGTACTTTTTTATGTCCTCTTTCATTGATTGTATGTCCCATTCATTGTTTGGTAGCAAATTATTTCACTTCCATTTATTTGTGGTCTTTCCAGGTTTTTTTATTGTGGTTGACTTCTAGCTTAATAATGTCGTGGTCATAAAAAATACATAGTATGATTTTGATCTTTTCAAATTTGCCAAGGCTTGTTTTGTGGCCTATTATGTAATCTATTCTCAAGAATGTTCTGTTTGTAGTTGAAAATACTTTGCAATCTGCTGTTTTAGGATGGAATGCTCTGAATATATCTGTTTAATCCTTCTCTTTCAGTGTTTCACTCAAAGCAATTGGTTTTTTTTAATGTTTATTTTTGAGAGAGACAGAGTGTGGGGGGGGGAAGGCAGAGAGAGAGAGGGAGACACAGAATTCGAAGCAGGCTCCAGGCTCTGAGCTGTCAGCACAGAGCCCGACATGGGGCTCTCACGAGCCATGAGATCATGACCTGAGCTGAAGTTGGATGCTTAACCAACTGAGCCACACAGGCACCCCCAAAGCCATTTTTTTTTCTTGTGGATGTTCTGTTTAAACTATCTGTCCATTGATGTAAGGGTTATGTTAAAGTATCCTAGTACTATTGTATTATTATCAATTACTTCCTTCATGTTTGTTATTATATGTTATATATATTTTCATCGTCGCATTTGGAGTACCTAAATATTTGCAATTGTTATATTTTCTTGTTTGATTTTCTACTTCATTATTATATAGTTTCCTTCTTTATATCTTGTTATGTTCTTTGTTTTAAAGTCTACTATGTCCAACATAAGTATCACTACTCTAGCTTTCTTTTGTGATTCATTTGCATTATCAATGTTTCTCTATCCCCTAGCTTTCAATATGTAGGTGTCTTTAGGTCAAAAATGAGTCTCTGGTAGGCAGCAGTTATATGGATTTTTTTTAGTCTACTCTGTTACCCTATGTCTTTGAAGAATTTAGCTCATTTACATTCAAATTAATATTTATAGATATGTATTTATTGTAATTTTATTATTTGTGGATGTTTCTGAAGATTTGCTCTGATACTTTGTCTTTCTTTCACGGTTTCCTTATTTTTAGTGATATATTTGGATTTCTTTCTCTTTATTTGCTTCATATTTATGAGTGATTTTTGATATATAGTTATCATTAGGTTTATATATAACCTCGTGTGTTTATAGCAGTCTATATTAAATTGATGGTCATTTAAAGTTAAACCCAATCTTTACTCCTCCTTTCCCTATGTTTTAGGTATATGGTATCATATTGTATCTCCTTTTATTTTGTATAAAAATATTCTATACAAAAATCTGTGATTGATTTTTTATAGAAACATTCATTTTATATTGATTTTGTGTTTCTTCGCTTCATACTGTCATTTTTGGTCTCTCCATTCCACTCAACGTGTCTCCTTTAATATTTCTTGCAGGACTGCTTTAGTAGTCATGAACTCCTTTAGTTTTTGTTTGTGTGGGAAACTCCTTACCTTTCCTTGTATTCTGATGATAGCTTTTCTGTATAGACTATTCATGCCTGCAGATTTTTCCCAGCCAGCACTTTGAATATATCATGACATTCCTTTATTGCTTGCCAATTTTCTGATAAAATATTCTCTGCTAGCCTTATGTGTTTTTCCTTATATATGACTGTCTTATTTTGCCTTTTTGCTTTCAAAATCACTTTATCAGTATATTTTGTCAATTTTATTAGAGTATGTCTTGGTGTGGATTTGCTTTTGTTGATTTTGTTGAGGGTTCTCTGTGCCTCCTGGATCTGGATATGTGTTTCCTTCCCCAGATTGGGGAATTTTTCAGCTATTATTTCTGCAAATACATTTTCTACCACGTTTTCTCTCTTTTCTTCTAGGACTGCTATAATATGAATGTTATTACATGTCCTGGAGTCACTGAACTCCTTAACTCTATTCTCATTTTGCATAATTGTTTTTTCTCTCTTTTGTTTATCTTGATTACTTTGCATTACTCTGTTTTCTCAATCATTAATTTGTTCCTCTGCTTCTTCCAGACTGTTGTTCATTGCATCAAGTGTGCTTGTTTTTTTATTTATTGAACTCCTTATTTCTGCCATGTTTTCCACTCTTTTCTCAAGTCCAGTGAGTGCTCTTGTGATCATTGCTTTATGTATTCCATAAGCCATATTAGTATCTTTTTTACTTAGATTTCTGGTCATATACTTGTCTTTTCTTTCATTTGGGTTAAATATCTCTGTTCTCATTTTTGTTTATGCATCTATGTTTTTTTTCTCTGTGTTAATAAAGTCAGTTATGTCTCCTGTTCTTGAGGGTAATGGCTTTAGGAAGAATAAGTTCTGTAGTGTCCTGACAGGTGGTGTCCCCTATTCCCCATGGCCTGGCACTTCTGAGAGTGTCTCCAATGTGTGCTGCATGTGCTCTGCAGTTGTGTCCTTGCCTCTTTTCTTCAGGGAAATTATCTGCAGAGCCTCTCTTTGTCTATCTTAGTCAGTGTTTGGTCCTTTTCTTGAATGTGGAGCTTTTCTCTAGGTGTGCTCTAACCTGCTTGTGAAATATGTCCTGTCACCGCCTCCACTGAAACTGAGGTGCCACAAAACTCCAGAGTTGACAGACATGGTGTGAGCAGAGGTTTGGGCTGGTATTCTGGAGGAAGGAGCCCCCTTCAATAAGAGCGATGCATGTGAGACTGCAGAAGGCAGTTCCACCTTAGTGTGGGGAGATGAGGCTTGGTATTAGCTAGTTACATAGCCAGTGTCTGCTCTGAAGTGGTTCCCACAGCTGTCTGCACCAGTGCTTATGCTTTAGGGCAGGGGAGAGAAATGGTGCCTGCTATCTCCTTTGTTTAAAGAGAGGTCTGTCTATTAATTCTGCCTCTCTAGGATGCACTATGAAATGAGCAAATCATTTCCAAACTGTGTGTTCCAAATGCTCTTCAGATTGCTGTTTCCATGATGTATTTCTGCAGTTTAACTTCCTTCTCTTCAATAGCAGCATAAAGCCTTCTGGGTTCTCTTTTAGCTATGCCTGCTGACTTTTAAAACTCTAGGATTTAATCCCCACTAGTTGTCAGAAGTAATAAATTTGTCCCCTGTCACCATCTGCTATGGGAATTTGTTTCCTCTGTGTGCTCCACCGTGTGTTGGTATGTCTCTTGCCCTTATCCATGAATGTGGCTCCCTCCTGACCACAGTGGCCACAGTCCATTTTTGTCCCAAATCATGTCTCTGTGCTTCCTACCTTCTTCAACGTGGCCTCTTCTCAACCTTAAGTTGTAGAATTTGTTCTGCCAGTCTTCAGTTCAAGTTCTGGGGGTATTTAGACTGATTTGATTGTTATGTAATTGTATTTCTGAGATGAAGTGAACCTAGGGTCGTTGTCTTCTGTCTCCATCTTCTAACACCAGAAGATATTTTAAATCCATGCTATCATCTATATTTATGATTCACAGCACCAGTTCATACCAAGAACATCTCTCCCCTGAACTATTCCAATATCCATCTGACTGGTCTCTCTGGTTTAACTTTTATGAACCTATAGTTTATTATGTGCAAAGAAACCAGAGGATTCTTTATTTTAAAATAATATTGCATGACATCTTTGCTTTAAAACCATCAAATTGTTGCACATTTAACTTATAATAGAAGTTATGCTCTTTAATGTGGCCTAAGAGATTCTCCAACATATGCCTATGCCTACTTCTATTATCCACCATGAAACCCCTTACTTGCTATGTTTTGGTCACAGAAGCCTTCTTCCTCTTCCTGGAAACTGTCAAACTTTTGCTTGCCTTAGAGCATTTTACTAATTTTCCTCACTGCAAACTATCATATGCCCCAAATCTTTTACCTTAAGTCCTTACACAACTTCCTATACCATTAATATGAACTAGGTATTCCCTCTCATCTACCTTTTAAAAGTTTTCTCCAAAACATGGCTATTGTAATTATATACTTTGGAAATATTTTCTTCAATAATATTTTTGTTTTTCTCCACTGTAATATAAACCACAAAGGAGCATGCACCATGTATCTCTTGTTTAATGCTTTATCCTTAGTACTTAGTGTAATTTTTCACACATAATAGGTGCACAATAAGTATATATTGAATGAATGAATGAATGTGATTGCTTTATTTACTGTAAATGGTATTTCAGTATTACTTCTTAGATACATCTCAAGATTATGGGGTCAGAAAATAATTTATTCCATCATTATTTATTTGTTTGTTTATTTATCTATTTTAATTTATATGCAAGTTAGTTAGCATATAGTGCAATAATGATTTCAGTAGAATCCAGTGATTCGTCCCCTTCATATAACACCCAGTGTTTATCCCAAGTGTCCTCCTTAATGCCCCTTTCCCATTTAGCCCATCCCCACCCTTTAACCCTCCAATAACCCTCAGCTTGCTCTCTACATTTCAGAGTTTCTTATGATTTGTCCCCCTCCCTGTTTTTTTTTATGTTTATTCATTTTGGAAAGACAGAGAGAGACAGAGAACAAGCAGGGTTGGGACAGGGAGAAAGGGGGACACAGAATCTGAAGCAGGCTACAGACTGAGATGTCAGCACAGACGCTCAACCGACTGAGCCACCCAGGCGCTCCGTCCCCCTCCATGTTTTTATATTAGTTTTGCCTCTCTTCCCTTATGTTCATCTGTTTTGTGTCTTAAATTCCACATGTGAGTAAAGTTATTTGATATTTGTCTTTCTCTGACTGACTCATTTTGCTTAGTATAATACATGCAAGTTCCATCCAAATTGCTGCAAATGGCAAGATTTTATTCTTTTTGAATGCTGAGTAATGATCCCTTGTGTGTGTGTGTGTGTGTGTGTGTGTGTGTGTGTGTATCTCACATACTCTTTGTCCATTAATCTGTTGATTCACATTTTGGCTCTTTCCATACTTTGGCTATTGTTGATAGTACTGCTATAAACATTGGAGTGCATGTGCCCCTTTGAAACAGCACACCTGTATCATTTTGATAAATGTCAAATAGTGAAATTGCTGGATCATGGGGTAGTTCTATTTTTATTTCTTTGGGGGGCCTCCATACTGTTTTCTAGAGTGGATGCACCAGTTTGCATTCCTGCCAGCAGTGCAAAAGGGTGCCTCTTTTTCCGCATTCTCACCAACATATGTCTTGCCTGAGTTGTTAATTTTAGCCATTCTTACAGTTGTGAGGTAGTATCTCATTGTGGTTTTGATTTGTATTTCCCTGATGATGAGTGATGTAGAGCATTTTTTCATATGTCTGTTAAGCATCTTAATATCTTCTTTAGAAAACTGTATATTCATGTATTTTGTCTATTTATTCTCTGGATTGTTTTTTGGGTGTTGAGTTTGATAACTTCTTTATAGATTTTGGATACTAACCCTTTATCAGATATGTCATTTGTAAATATCTTCTCCAATTCTGTTGGTTGCCTTTTAGTTTTACTGATTGTTTCCTTCGCTGTGCAGTAGCTTTTGATCTTACTGAGGTCCCAATCATTAATTTTTCCTTTGGTTTCCCTTGCCTCCAGAGACATAGTGAGAAAGAAGTTGCTGCAGCAGAGATCAAAGAGGTTGTTGCTTGCTTTCTCATCTAGGATTTTGATGGTTTCCTATCTTACATTTAATTATTTTATCCATTTTGGGTTTAGTTTTGTGTATAGTGTAATAAAGTGGTCCAGGTTCATTCATCTGCATGTTGCTTTCCAGTTTTCCCAACAACATTTCCTAAAGAAATTGTCTTTATTCCATTGGATATTCGTTCCTGTTTTGTCAAAGATTAGTTTGCCACATGTTTGTGAGCCCATTTCTGGGTTCTCTATTCTGTTCCTTTGATCTATGTGTCTGTTTTTGTGCCAGTACCATAGTGTCTCGAAGATTACATCTTCATAATACATATTGGAGTCCAGAATTGTGTTGAATCCAGCTTTCATTTTCTTTTTCAGGATTGCTTTGAATATTCGGGGTCTTTTCTGGTTCCATACAAATTTTAGGATTGTTTATTCTAGCTCTATGAAGAATACTGGTGTCATTATTTCTGGTGATAGGGACTGCATTGAATATGTAGATTGCTTTGGGTAGTATTGACATTTTAACAATCTTTGTTCTTCCTATCCAGGTGCATGGAATATTTTTCCATTTTTTGTATCTTCTTCAATTACTTTCATAAGCTTTCTATAGTGTTCAGTGTATAGAATTTTCACCTCTTTGATGAGGTTTATTCCTAGGTATTTTATGGGTTTTGGTGCAATTGTAAATGGGATCTATTCCTTGATTTCTCTTTCTGTTCCTTCATTTTGTTGTATAGAAATGCAACTGATTTCTGTGCATTGGTTTTATATCCTGCAGCTTTTCTGAATTCATGGATCAGTTCTAGCAGTTTTTGATGGAATCTTTTGAGTTTTCCATATAGAGAATCATGTCATCTGCAAAGAGTGAAAGTTTGACTTCCTCCTTGCTGATTTGGATGCATTTTATTTCCTTGTGATGTCTGATGCTAAGGATAGGGGCTTCCAATACTATGCTGAGTAACAGTGGTGAGGGTGGACATCCTTGTTGTGTTCCTGACCTTAAAAGCAGTTTTTTCCCATTGAGAATGATATTAGCTGTGGGTCTTTCATATATGACTTTTATGATCTTGAGGTATAATCCTTCTATTGCTACTTTCTTGGGTTTTTTAATCTCGAAAGGATACTGTATTTTGTCAAATGCTTTGTCTGCATCTATTGAAAGGATTATGTGGTTCTTATCCTTTCTTTTACTAATGTGATGTATCATATTGATTGATTTGTGGATAATGAACCAGCCTTGCATCTCAGGTATAAATCCCACTTAATTGTGATGAATAATTATTTTAATGTATTGTGGGATCCAGTTGGCTAGTATATTGTTGACAATTTTTGCATTCATGTTAATCAGGAAAATTGGTCTGTAGCTCTCCTTTTTAGTGGGGTCTTTGTCTGGTTTTGTAATCAAGGTACTGGTGGCCTCATAGAATGTATTTGGAAGTTTTGCCTCCATTTATGTTTTTTTTTGGGGGGAATAGCTTCAAATTATAGGTAACATCTCTTTTTAAATGTTTGCTAGAATTCCCCTGGAAAGCCATATGGCCCTGGACTCTTGTTTTTTCGGAGATTTTTTATTACTAATTCAAGTTTTTTACTGTTTACATGTCTGTTCAAATTTTCTCTCTTGTTTCAGTTTTAGTAGTTTGTACGTTTTTAGGGATGTGCCCATTTATTCCAGATTGTCCAATTTATTGGCATGTACTTCTAATAATATTCTCTTATTATTGTGGTTTTTCTGCAGTGTTGGTTGTTGTCTCTCCTCTTTCACTCTTGATTTTATTTATTTGGGTCATTTATCTTTTCTTTTTGATCAAATTGGCTAGTGGGTTATCAATTGTGTTAATTCTTTCAAAGAACCAGCTTCTGGTTTCACTGATATGTTCTACTGTTTTGTCCTGTTTTGTTTTGTTTTCCGATGGCACTGATTTTTGCTCTAATCTGTATTATTTCCCATCTTCTGCTGTTTTGGACTTTTATTTGATGTCCTTTTCCAGCTCTTTAAGGTATAATGTTATGTTGTATACCTGAGGCCTTTCTTCTTTCTTTAGGAAGGCTTGGATTGCTAGATACTTCCCTCTTATGACTACCTTTGCTGCATCCAAGAGGTATTGGGCACTCATGTTTTCATTTTCATCGACTTTCCTGTACTTCTTAATTTCCTCTTTAACTTCTTGGTTAAGTCATCCATTTTTAGTAGGATGTTACTTAATTTCCAAATATTCATGGTCTTTCCAATTTTTTTCTTGTGGTTTGAGTTTCATAGCATTTTGATCTAAAAATACACACGGTATGATCTTGATCTTTTTGTACTTGTTGAGGGCTGTCCCAGTATGTTATCTATTCTGGAGAATGTTCTTTGTGCGATAGATAAAAATATGTATTCCACTGCTTTAGGATGAAATGTTCTGAATATATCTGTTAAGTCCATCCAGTCCAGTGTGTTATTCAAAGCTATTATTCCCTTGTTGATTTTCTGCTTAGATGATTTGTCCATTGTTGTAAGTGGGGTGTTGAAGTCCCTTACTATTTTGGTATTATTACCAGTAAGTTTCTTTATGTTTGTGATTAATTGGTTTATATATTATTGGGGCTTACACATTGGGGGCATAAATGTTTATAATTGTTTGATCTTCTTGGTGAATAAATCCCTTATTTATGATATAATGCCCTTCTTCATCTCTTGTTGCAGTCTTCATTTTAGTATGTAGATTGTCTGATATAAGTACAGCTACTCCAGCTTTCTTTTGGTTACCATTAGTATGATAGATGGTTTTCTATCACATTACTTTCAATATGAAGGTATCTTTAAGTATAAAATGGGTCTGTTGTAAACAGCATGCAGATGGATCTTGTTTCCTTATCCATTTGATACCCTCTTTCTTTTGTTTGGAACATTTGGTAAATTGATATTTAGAGTGACTACTGAAAGATATGAATTTATTGTCATTGTGTTGCCTGTGGAGTTGGAGTTTCTTGTGTTGATCTCTAGTCCTTTCTAGTCTTTGTTACATTTAGTCTTTTTTTTGTTTTGTTTCATCTTTTCTCCCTCAGTCTCCTTAAAATTTCTTGCAGGGCTTGTTTACTGGTAATGAATTCTTTTAGTTTTTGTTTATCTGGAAGCTTTTTATTTCTCCTATTTTGAATGACAGTCCTGCTGGATAATGAATTCTTGGCTGTATATTTTTCTAATATCAGCACGTTGAATATATTCTTCCACTCCTTTCTGGCCTTCAGAGTTTCTGTGGATAGGTCTGCTGTGAGCCTGATCTGTCTTCCTTTGTAGATTAAGGACTTTTTACCTTGCTGCTTTCATAATTCTTTCCTTGTGTGTGTATTTTGTGAATATGACCGTGATATTCCTTGATGATGGTAAGTTTTTGTTGAATCTATTGGGAGTTCTCTGAGCTTCTTGGCTTCTCATGTCTGTGTCTTTCCCTAGGTTAGGAAATTGTTCTGCTATGACTTTCTCACATAGACTTATACCTATTTTTCTCTCTCTTCATATTCTGGAACTCCTATGACTAGGATGTTATTCACTTTTAATAAGTCACTGAGTTCTCTAATTCCTGTATCATGCTCTTTTGCCTTTTTTGCTGCTTATTCTACATGATTTTGTTTTCTCTATCACTGATTCACTGTTCTACTTCATCCATTCTTGCCACCATGGCACTGTTTGAGATTGCATCTCAGGTATAGCATTTTAAATTTCATCCTGACTAGATTTTACTTCTTTTATCTCTGCAGAAAGGGATTCAATGTTTTTTTCAAGCCCAGCTAGTATTATTATTGTGATTCTAAATTCAATTTCAGACATCTTGCTTATTTCTGTCTTGATTAAGTCCCTGGTTGTCATTTTTTCCTGTTCTTTTTTTTTTGGGGTGAATTCTTCCATTTTTTTTACATTTTTGGGGATGAAAAGAAAAGTAATAAAATAAAGGATAAAAATTAAAAAAACACAAAAAAACAAATAAAGGAAGCAAGATCCTAGGTGGGTGTTGGTCTGGTTGCTGAAAAAGTTTGATAAAATAGAGATGAAAGGGAAAGAAAAGAAAAAAAAGAAAAAGAAAAAGTAAGAAAACCTTTAAAATATACAATAAAATAGAATAAAATGATATCAATAAAGTACAATAGAGTAAGAAGTACAAAAAATAAACAAAAATATATAGTAGAGTATTTTTAATTTTTTTGAAAAAAATGGAAAATAAAAATAAACTTTTCTCTTTCTGTATCCAAGAATAATAAAAGAAAAAAAAGGAATAGATGGACCAGTGAACAGAATGAAATCCAAAAGAAATTATATCCAGTTTCCCCTAGAAGTCAAATCATGAAGAACTTTATAGTCCATACAATAAGCAGGTAGAGAGAATTTTGGTCCTCTAAGTCCTGTTGGTTGGTGCAGTTGGATAGAACGTTGTATAATGGCTCCACTCTCAACTAGTCGGTGCTGCTTAGCTTACTAGGGTGGATTGGTGTGGCATGCATGCCATGGTGTTTTCTCATGGGTGGGAAAGGTAAAATGGCATCACCCAGCTCCCAGTATTTTGCACCTGAACTCTACACTTTCACCAACCAGCAATCAAGAACCCTCCTTTCTCTCAGGCTTCTGTCCACTCCCTGCTTCTACACTGTCCATGCCCAAGCCATCAGCCTGCCAGGTGGCACCTCCCTCCCAAATTATATCTTATAGGAGGCTGTTTTTCCAAACCCCTCACTTCTGAGAGCCCTGTGGCTTGGACATGCTCTGACCCGCTGGGGGAGAGTCTTGTTGGGCAATGGCCGGGTACCAGCTTACCTTAAGGAACATTCATGTGGTCACACTGTTTCAGCATTTCAGAGATTGTGGCCAGGAGACTTATCCCCAGAAAAAATTTGTTCAATCACGTGGCAGCAGAGGTTCAGAGATTATGGAAAAACACAACACACAGCTGGTGCCAGGTTTCACTGCACCCTTGTATCTTTGTTCCAATACCAACAAACATGGCTGTTCTCCATGATCCGCTGAGACCTTTGCCTGGGGGGAAAACCAGAAGGCCTCTACAAAATGCTCTCCTATCAGGGGAACCACTTCTCCCCTTGTGGCCCATGGAACACTCAGATCCCACTGAGTGCTCCTGGGGATTCACCCTTCCCACCAGAGCACAGCCAAGTATTGAGCTGTAGAATTTCCGATTTTGCACTCCCTTATTTATAGAGTCCTAATGGTATTGAATCCCTTACCTCCCTCCTTTTTCCCTTCCTTGTTTAGTCCCTTGTGGGTATTAACACTCTTTCTCTTTCTCTCCAGCTACTTTTGGGGGAAAGTGTCTTCCCTACACTCTCCCCACTTTCTCTGTCCTCTCTCCACAAAGATAGCTTCTTACCCTCTGCAGTTTCTCTCTCTTCCAGTTCACCTCTCTTCACTGCATACCTGCTGAGTTCTGTGGCTCAAATTATGCAGATTATTTTGTTAATCTTCAGGTCAATTTTTCTAGGTGTGCAAAAATGGTTTGGTGCTGATCTAGCTACATTTCAGGGATGAGAGAAGCCAAGAACTTCCATGCTGCTCTGCCATCTTGGCCCCTTCCCTAACATCAATAATAATACTAAATAGCAAGTGTAAGAGGAGTGGAAGGATTTAATTTACGTAATAAATAATACTTGGTATACACCACAAATTTTGCTAGATATGTATTTGGTGGTAAGTATAAGAAATTAAATTTGTGACTTTATGGAAACTACAGTCTAGGAAGGTTTTAAAGCAACATTTGGTTATCTAATTTTGTGCAGAGTAGTGTTCTGTGCAAGGACATTAGAGGTAGGGATGAATTAGTAGGGTTACAGGAAATTACTTGGCATAAAATTTGAGAAAATGAGAAAAAAGAATTGTAATAGAGAGGAAGGATAAAACATTACTTATTTATTCTCTGAATCTTTCAACAACTTTTATGCCAACACACACACACAGGCACACACATACATGCATACACAGTTTACATTTCTCTCTACACACGTGGTTGTTCAGTGGGAGGAGAGGGGATTTCTATACCTAAAGTTATGCAGTGAATATTCCACATATTTGCAAAGCTCAGTTGCTCAGACATTGGAGTTACTATTGGAAAGGTAACTGAATAGTGTGCTCAGAATATCCAATTAGAGTAATGAAAAGACAGGGAAAAGGTGAATGGCATTTGATGATAAAGCTTTGTTTTGAGAACAAAGCATAACTAAGTTTTTGGGTGGGGAAATTAAAGGGTCAGGAGTACTGTGTGCTTATGGAAGTGTATATGGTGTTTGTAATGAGTCTCTTCCATTTGCTTAAAAAGAGAATTATTTCAAAGAGAAGCAGTATGAATGGTAGAAAGAAAGAAAAGTAGTACTGTTTGGAAAATTCAATTCTATATCTGGAAAGCCATGAAAATAAACTATAGAATTGAGAATTATTGCAATAAAGTCTGTTATGATATATATAATTTTTAAGTGCTTATTTATTTTTGAGAGAGAGAGTGTGAGCAGAAGAGGGGCAGAGAGTGACAGAGACACAATCCAAAGCTGACTCCAAGCTCTGAACTGTCAGCACAGAGCACAATGCGATGTGGGGTTCAAACACATGAACTGCAAGATTATGTCTTGAGCTGAAGTTGGGTGTTTAACCAACTGAGCCATCCCAGTTGCCTAGTTATGATATATATATATATATATATATATATATATATATAATTAGAAGAAGCATAAAAATAGATTAGCAAACTGGAAGACAGATTAATGAAAAAAAAGCTGATCAGGAAAATGAAAAAATAATAAAAATGAGAATAGGTTAAGGGAGGAGCGCCTGAGTGGCTCAGGCGGTTGAGAGTCTGACTTCGGCTCAGGTCATGATCTTGCAGTGTGTGAGTTCAAGCCCCATGTTGGGCTCTGTGCTGATAGGTCAGAGCCTGGAGCCTGCTTCAGATTCTGTGTCTCCCTCTCTTTCTGCCCCTCCCCCCCACCTTGAACTCTGTCTCTCAAAAATGAATAAATGAAAAAAAAAAGGATAGATTAAGGGAACTCAGCAGCAGCATCAAGCATAATAACATTTGCATCATAGGGATTCCAGAATTTTTATTTGAATAAATGAGAGATGAAAAATCCCTGATCTGCAGGACAAAACAGACATCCAGATCGAGGATAAACAGAGAACACACAACAAAATCTAAAGAGATTTAATCCAAGAAATATAATAATTAAAATGGCAATAGTCATGAAAATGACAGAATTTTAAAATCAGCAAAATACTACAGTTATATATAAAGGAAAGGCTATCAACTGACTTTTCACCAAAATTCCTGCAGACCAGAAGAGAGTGCCATGATATATTGAAAGTATTGAAAGAATAGGGCCACTGGGTGGCTCAGTTGGTTAAGTGTCTCTGGATTTCAGCTCAGGTCTTGTGGGATCAAGCCCTGCATTGGGATCAGTGCGAACAACATAGAGCTGCTTGGAATTCTCCCTCTTCTTCTCTCCCTGCCCCTCCCTTGCTCATGCATACTCTCTCTCTATCAAAATAAATTAATTAATTTTAAGAAAAGTAGTGAAAAGAAAAAGCCTCAAACCATGAATACTCTACCCAGCAAGGCTATTATCCAGAATATAAGAAGAGATAGAGTTTCCCAGACAAATAAAATGAAAGGAGTTCATTTATTACCACTAAACAAACAACCAGCCTGACAAGAAATATTAAAGGGAATTCTTAGAGAGGAAAGGAAACATAATAATCAGGATTAAGAAAGTTAGGAAAAGAGAAAACAAATTCATAGGTAAATGCAAACATAATAAAAGTAGTTTATTAGTCACATATAAAACTAGTTTAGAGGAAGTACAAATGAAGTAAATGTATAAAAATAAGCCAAGGGATTTGCAAAATGAAAGGATTTAAGTATGACAACATATAGGTAAAACATGGGAGGGGTTAGTAAAAATTTAGTGTCTAAGATAGAGTCAAACTTAAGTGACCATCAACTTAATATAGACTGCTATATACATATGATGTTATGTATGAACCTAATGGTCACCACAAATCAAAAATCTGTAATAGATACAAAAAAAAATAAGAGAAAACAATCCAAGCATAACATTAAAGAAAGCAATTACACTACAAGGAAAGAGAGCAAGAGGGGAAAAATAAGGAACAAAGAAGAACCACAAAACAACTATAAAACATGCAAAAAGTTGGTAATAAATACAAATCTATCAATAATTACTTTGTATATGGACTAAATGCTAGTCAAAAGACATAGGATGACTGAATGGATAAAAAAGCAAGAGACATCTGTATGATGCCTACAAGAGACTTACTTCAGACCTTAACACATGCAGATTGAAAGTGACAGGATGGAAAAATATTTATCAAGCCTGTGAAAGCAAAAGTAAAGCTGGGGGAGCAATACTTATAATGGACAAAATAAAATATAAAATAAGGACCGTAACAAGAAACAAAGAAGGACACTTCATAATCATAAAGGGAACAATCAAACAAAAACACATAACATTTGTAAGTATTTATACATCCAACATAGGAAGACCTAAATACGTAAAACAACTATTAACAGATATGAAGGAATTCACAGTAATACAATAATACAAGGGGGCTTTAACATCCTACTTACATAAATGAATAGATAATCCAGACAGTAAATCAACAAAGAAATAGTGGCTTTGAATGATATATTGGATGAGATAGACCTAACAGATATATTGAGAACTTTCCATTAAAAAACATCAAAATACACATTATTTTCAAGTGAACATGAACATTTTGCAGAATAGATTACATGTTAGGTCACAAAACAAGTCTCATAAATTCAAATATATTGAAAAAATATCATTCACCTTTTCCAACCTCAATGTTATGAAGTTAGAAATCAACCAAAAGAAAAAAATTACAAATAACATACATATATGGAGGCTAAAAATCATGCTGCTAAATAATGAATAGGTCAACCGATAACTTGAAAAGAAAATAAAAAACAGAGACAAAGAACATGAAAATATAATGGTCAAATCTTTGGGATGCAGCAAAAGTTGTTCTAAGAGGAAACATAACAATATAGGTCTACTTCAAGAAGCAAGAAAAATCTTAAATAAACAATTTAATAGTACACCTAAAGGAGGTATAAAAAGAACAAACTAATTCCAAGGCAAGGAGAAGGAAGGAAATAAAACAATTTAGAGCAGAAATAAATGAAATTAAGACTAAAGAAACAATAGAACAGATCAAACAAGGAGCTGGTCTTTACAAAGATCAACAAAATTAAACAAAAAAACCCACCTTTAGACACATTCATTAAAAGAGAGATGGAGATAGAAATAGGTAGCGATAGAGGGACAGAGAAAGGGAGATGGAGAAGCTGAAGGAGAGGCAGAGAAAGAACTCAAATAAAGCAGGAGAAATTACAAACACCACAGAAATATTAAGGATTATGAGACTATTATGAAAAATCATACGCTAACAAACTGGACAACCTAGGATAAAAGGATATATTCTTGAGAAAATAAATTTTCAAAAAAAAAGTCTGTCACCAGATGACTTCACAAGTGTATTCTGCCAAATGTTTAAAGAAGAGTAATACCTATGTTTTTCAAACTATTCCAAAAACTAGAAGAGAAAGGAAACCTTCGAAATTAATTCTATGAAGAAAGCATTATCCTGAAACCCAATTTATATAAAGACACTCCAAAAAAATAAGAAAGAAAGAAATCTATAGGCCAATGTATCTGATGAATATTGATGAAAAAGTCCTCAACAAAACATTAGCAAACAGAATCTAACAATACATTAAAAACATTCACCATGATCAAGTGGGATTTATTCCAAGAATGTAAGTGTGGTTCAATGTTTGTAAATTAATCAGCGTGACGTGATTTGCTAACATTAACACAAATTATAAAAAACAAATTATTTCTCAACAAACACAGAAAAAAGGATTTGACAAAAATACAACATTCTTTCATGATAAGAACTTTCAACAAGGTAGATTTAGAGGGAACATACCTCAACATTATAAAGGCCATATATGAAATACCCACACCTAATATCATACTCAGTGACAAAAAAATGAGAGATTTTACTCTAAGGTCATAAACAATACAAGAATGTCTACTTTCATGATTTTTATTCAACAATGTACTGGAAGTCCTAGCCACGGCAGTCAGACAGAAATAAAAAATAATTTTTAAAAAGTCACCGAAATTGGTAAGAAAGAAGTAAAATTTTCTTATTTGCAGATGATGTGGTGAAGAAAAAAAAAACTAAAAAACTAAAGACTCCACCAAAAAAACTACTAGAAGTGATAAATGAATTCAGTTACATCACAGGGTACAAAATTAATATATAGAAATCTGTTACATTTCTATACACTAATAATTAAATAGCAGAAAGGGGAATTAAGAAATTCCATTGATAATTGCACCAAAAAGGATAAAATACCCAGGAATCAACTTAACCAAGGAGGTGAAATACTTGTATCCCAGAATCTATAAAACATTGACTAAAGAAATTGAAGATGACACAAACAAATGGAAATATATTCCATGTTCATGGACTGAAAAAAACATTATTAAAATGTCCATACTACCCAATGCATTCTACAGATTTAATGCAATCTCTTCAAAATACCAACATTTTCACATAACTAGAACAAATAATCCTAAAATTCATGTGGAACCACAATGAATAGCTGAGTAGCTGAGGCAATCTTGAGAAAGAAGAACAAAGCTGGAAGTACCAGAATCCTAGATTTCAAGATATACTACAAAGCTGTAATAATTAAAACACTATGGAACTGGCACCAGAATAGACACGCAGATAAACGGAAAAGAATAGAGTCCAGAAATAAATCCACTACTGTGTGGTCAATCAGACTACAACAAAGCAGGCAAGAATATACAATGGGGACAAGACAGTCACTTCAACAAATGGTGCTGGGAAAATTAGACACTTACATGCAAAAGAATTAAATGACCACTTTCTTTCACCATACACACACACAAGAAAACCTCAAAATGTATTTGAAGGCATTAATATGAGACCTGAAAGCATAAAACTCCTAAAATAATTCATAGGCAATAATTTCTCTAACATCAGCCAGTGCAAAATTTTTCTAGATATGTCTCCTCAGGCAAAGGAAACCAAAAAAATTAAACTATTGGAACTACACCAAAAAATAATCAAAACAAACAAAAAATAAAAACAAAGCACAACAAAACAAAAACACTTTTTTCAGTGAAGGAAACCAACAAAACAAAATGACAACCTAAATGGAAGAATATCTTTGCAAATTATATATCTGATAAGAGGTTAATATTGAAAATACATAAAGAACTTATATAATTCAGCACCAAAATAATTAACAATAATAATAAATCTTAATAAAAATAGGTAGACCTGAATAGAAATTTTTGCAAAGAATACATACAGATGGCCAATAGACACATGAAAGTATGCTCAACAAAACTCATCAACCAGGAAATGCAATTAACAACTACAATGAGACATCACCTCACACCTGTCAGAATGAGTAAAATAAAAAATACAAGAAAAAAATAAGTGTTAATGAGGATGTGGAGAAAAAGGAACCCTCATTCACTGTTGGTTGGGATGTAAATTGGTATAGCCACTGTGGAAGACAGTATGGATATTGCACAATAATTTAAGAATAGAAGACAGTATGGATATTCCTCAAATAATTAAGAATAGAGTTACTATATGATCCACTACTGGATATTTACCCAAAGAAAATAAAAAACA
Source organism: Prionailurus bengalensis (assembly GCF_016509475.1). NCBI lineage: Eukaryota > Metazoa > Chordata > Mammalia > Carnivora > Felidae > Prionailurus > Prionailurus bengalensis. Next base: position 76,615,393 of record NC_057361.1, on the reverse strand, counting down.
TTAATTCAAAAAGATATATACACCCCTTTGTTAATTGCAGAATTATTTACAATAGTTAAGATATGGAAACAATTTGTGTACATCCATAGATGATTGGGTAAAGAAGGTCTGGTTTATATATATGGAATATTACTCAGCCATAAAAAAATGAAATCATGCCATTTGCAGCAACATGGATGGACCTAGAGTGTATAATGCTAAGTGAAATAAGTCAGTCCAAGAAGGTAAACCCCATATGATTGCACTCATGTGGAATTTAAGAAACAAAGAAAAACAGAGATAAAGAAAAAAACAGACTCAGTTACAGAGAACAAACTGGTAGTTGGGAGGGGAAGTGAAAGGAGTAATTCATGAAATAGATAATGTAAATTAAGCATACTTTTATCTTGATGAGTATGGAGAAAAGTATAGAGTAGTTGAATCATTATTTTGTGCACTTGAAACTAATATAACACTGTACGTTAATTAAACTTTAATTAAAAAAAATGTCGTATGAATACCAGCAAAACATAGATAGTTTACAACCTCCTTGTTCTATTCCATTTTTTTGCCAGTAGCAACCCATAGTTATTATTATACTTTATATATAGTAAATTATAGTAAGAAAAGTTCTTTTCATTAAACTTTTTAAATTTTTCATGAAGAAAAACAAATTCTTATGTTTGAGGTCTAAAATCTTCTAAGTAGTGAGATTTTATATTTTGTATAGTACCAGATACAGAGTAAATATTAACTTTATCTTTCAAGTGAATGAATTAGCTCAAAACTATTCTATAATTAATTATATATGTAGAATTATTTATATTGCAGCTCAAAGTTCTGAAGCAACTCATCATGGTTCAGGCCTTTGATATTTGATCACCTCTGGACATACTTTATAAAATACTACTATATTTTATTTGCATTAACAGAGAATTTAACTGGAGTCAGAAATGTTGAATGCCATTATGCTTCAATTTTATTTGGAATTATAACAATGATGTTTTAGTGATTAAGAAAGTAATTTCTTAGGGGAAGGGGCCAAGATGGCAGAACAGCATGGAAGTGTTTTGTGTGTCTCGTGTCCATGATATACAGCAAGACAAATACTAAGCCAACCTACACACCTAGAAAACTGATTTGAGGATTAACAGAACAATCTGCACAACCTGAACCACAGAATTCAGCAGGTACGTGGCATGGAGAATTGAACTTGGGGAGCGAGAAGGTGCAGTAAGGGAGGTGCTTTTGTGAGTGGAGAGAGGATGGAGACTGGTGGTGGGGGGAGAATAAGGGAAAAGCAGGCCTCCCCAAAAGGAGTTGGAGAGAAAGTGGAAAATTGGAAACAGCTGCAGAGACTAAACTAAAAAGGGAGAAAGGAGAAAGGAAAGGGTTTAAATTCCATTAATACTGTAAACAAGGGGAGCACAGTCTGCAACTCCGCAGCTCGATACCTGGCTGTGCTCTGGTGGGAAGGACAAATCCCCAGAAACAGAGTGGGTTCTGGAAGGTTCCCGGAAAACCTGAGGGTTCTCTGAGGAAAAGTGGTTCCATTGCTGAAAGAACATTTGGTAGAGACTGTTGAAGCCACCTGGTCCCAGCAGACCCCTGAAAACGGCCACATTCACTGGCTCTGGAACAAGGTTGTTAAGGGTAAAGCCTGATGTGAGAAGTGTGTTGTGATTTTCCATAATTCCTGAAAATCTGCTGCTACACTATCTCACAAACTTTTTCTGGGGCGGGCTTGTATCTGTCCATAGTCTCAGGGCACCAGCAACAGCAGGGTCCAACAAGCATTCCTGGGTGCAGCAGACATTTGGCCATTGCAAATTCAGCCATTCCTCAGTGAGACCCTTCTGCAGAGGGGTGGAACAGGTCAAAGCCGCAGTCTTTCAGAAGTAAGGTCCAGGGAAAACAGCCACATCTGAGACAAAACTCTAGAAAGAGGTACTGCCTGGGTCCTGGTCATGAAGAGTGAAAAAGCGGGGAGCAGACGAAAGCTGAAGACAGAGGACAGGTGCATGATTGCTGATCCGGGAGAACAGACTGGGTAGCTGGGTGGTGCCATTTTCACCACTCCTGCACATGCACATACACACCTAGGAGCAGCACAACAATCCACCCCGGTAGGGTAGCAGCGCCATCTAATGGAGAGTGGAGCCATTACACTGAGCCCTGTGCAACTGGGCCAACTTTGCTCTCAAGAACACAAGTCTCACCACCAGCTTAGTTTATGGACTATAAAGCGCTACGTAGACTGACTTCTAGGGGAAAATAAAATAATTTCAGTCCTACTTCAATCTGTTAGCAGGTCCATCTATTCAATTTTCTTTCTTTTTTTTCCCTCTTTTACACTTCTTTTCTATTTCTTGAATACAGAAAGAGAAAAAACCTCATTTTTATTTTAAATTTTTATTAAAAATATTTTCCTTAATTTTTATTACTACATTTTTTATTTTTGTGTAATTTTTTAAAATTGTAATTTACTTCCATCATTTCTTTTGAGTCTACTCAAGTAGTCACCTTTTCAAATTTTCAAACAATTTCCTTTTTTTCTTTTTTTATTATTTTCTCTTTTTGGTTTATTTCCTTTTTCTTGAATGCAGAAAGAGAAAAACTTCATTTTTATTTTCAAATTCTATTAAAAATATTTTTCTTTGATTTTTTTTACTTTATATTTTCTTTGTATTTTTTTTTACTTTTGTGTAATTTTTTTCAAATTCTATTTTATATATATTATATATAATATTAATAATATATTAAAAAAATATATATATGTACCAAGAGCAACAAAGTTTAGAAAGTACTAGAGAACATCACCAGAAACTCCAGCTCTACAAGCATCATAATGGCAATAAATTCATATCTTTCAGTACTCACTCTAAACATCCATGGACACAATGCTCGAATAGAAAGACATAGGGTAACAGAATGGATAAGAAAACAAGATATATCTATATGCTGTTCACAAGAGACTCACTTTAGACATAAAGACACCTTCAAGTTGAAAGTATGGGGATGGACAGCCATTTATAATGTTAATGGTCAACAAAAGAAAGCCAGAGTAGCCATACTTATATCAGACAATCTAGACTTTAAAATAAAGATTGTATTAAGAGATGCAGAAGGGAATTATATCATAATCAAGGGGTCTAAACACCAAGAAGACCTAACAATTGTTAACATTTATGCGCCAAATATGTGAGCACCCAAATAGATAAATCAATCACAAACATGAAGAAACCCATCAATAATAATACCATAATAGTAGGAGACTTCAACACCCCACTCACAGCAATGGACAGGCCATCTAATCAGAAAATCAGCAAGGAAACAATGGCTTTGAATGAGACACTGGACCAGAGGGACTTAACAGATATATTCAGAACATTTCATCCTAAAGCAGCAGAATATACATTCTTCTCCAGTGCACATGGAACGTTCTCCAGAATAGACCATATACTGGGACACAAATCAACCCTAAGTAAGTACAAAATATCGATATCATGCCGTGCATGTTTTCAGACCACAATGCTATGAAACTTGAAATCAACCACAAGGAAAAATGTGGAAAGATAACAAATTCTCGGAGACTGAGGAATATCCTACCAAAGAATTAATGGGCTAACCAAGCAGTTAAATAGGAAATTAAAAAGTATATGGATGTTGGGGCGCCTGGGTGGCGCAGTCGGTTAAGCCTCCGACTTCAGCCAGGTCACGATCTCGCGGTCCGTGAGTTCGAGCCCCGCATCGGGCTCTGGGCTGATGGCTCAGAGCCTGGAGCCTGTTTCCGATTCTGTGTCTCCCTCTCTCTCTGCTCCTCCCCCGTTCATGCTCTGTCTCTCTCTGTCCCAAAAATAAATAAACGTTGAAAAAAAAATTAAAAAAAAAAAAAAAAGTATATGGATGTCAATGAAAATGATAACGCCACAACCCAAAACCTCTGGGGCACAGCAAAGCGGTCATAAGAGGAAAGTATATAACAATCTAGGCCTTCCAAAAGAAGGAAGAAAGATCTCAGATATAAAACCTAACCTTACTACTTAAGAAGCTGGAGAAAGAACAGCAAATTAAACCCAAAACCAGCAGAGGATAGTAAATAATAAAGATTATAGCAGAAATTACTGCTATTAAAACCAAAAAAAAAAAAACAATCAAAAAAACAAAAAACAGTAGAACAGATCAATGAAACCAGAAGCTGGTTGTTTGAAAGAATTAACAAAATTCATAAACCACTAGCCAGTTTGATCAAAAAGAAAAAGGAAAGGACCCAAATAAGTAAAATCAAGAATGAAACAGGAGAGATCACAACCAACACAGCAGAAATGAAAACAATAATAAGAGAATATTATGAGCAGATATATGCCAATAAAATGGACAATCTGGAAGAAATGGACAAATTCCTAGTAACATATACACTACCAAACCTGAAACAGGAAGAAATATAAAAATTGAACAGACCCACAACCAGTAAGGAAATCGAATTAGTAATCAAAAATCTGCCAAAAAACAAGAGTCCAGAGCTAGATGGCTTTCCAGGGGAATTCTACCAAACATTTAAGGAAGAGTTAACACCTATTCTCTTCAAGCTGTTCCAAAAAATACACATGGAAGGAAAACTTCCAAACTCTATGAAGCCAGCATTACCTTGAAAAGGTTTTGCTTTAATTTTAGTTAGTTAACATACATTAACTATATATGTTATATATGTTTCAGGTGTACAATATAGTAATTCAACAGTTCCATACATAAACCTGTGCTCATCATGATGAATGCACTCCTTTATCCCCATCACCTATTTAACATACACCCCCAATCCACCCTCCTCTGGTAACCATAAGATTGTTCTGTATAATTAAGAGACTGCTTAATTCTTTCTCTCTACCTCTCTTCTTTTTTTCCTTTTCTTGTTTGTTTTATTTCTTAAACTCCACCTTTGAGTAAAATCATATGCTATTTGTCTTTCTCTGAGTTACTCCTTCCACTTAGCATTATGTTCTCTAGTTCCATACATGTCCTTGCAAATGACAAGACTTTATTCTTGTTTATGGCTAATATTCATATATGTATCACCACATCTTCTTAATCCATTCATCAAAGGTGGACTGTTGGGCTACTTCCATAACATGGCTATTATAAATAATACTGCTATAAACATAGAGGTGGATGTATCCCTTTGAATTAGTGTTCTTGTATTCTTTGGGTAAATAATCAGGGGGTGCATTTTCTGGGTTATAAGGTAGTTTTATTTGTAACTTTTTGAGGAAACTTCATACTACTTTCCAAAGTGGTTGCACCAGTTTGCATTTCCACCAATAGTGCACAGGTGTTCCTTTTTCTACACATCCTCGCCAACACCTATTATTTCTTGTGTTGTTGATTTTAGTCATTCTGACAGGTGTTAGGTGATATTTTATTGCAGTTTTGATTTGCATTTACTAGATGATAAGTTTCCATGCTGCTCGGTATGACAGGAGATGAAAGTATTACTCAGAGTACAAATGGTGTGGAACTATGAGAGGCCCAGAGGGACTGCACCAAGAAAAACTCCCTCAAACAAGAGAGGGCTGAGTGCAGCCCCTACCTGGGTAAGCTCTTGAATTTACTGGGAAGTGAACAATAGTATGTGGAAATGAAAGCAGAAAAATTAATAAATCATATGAGACATACCACGACTCTAATTGCATGACCACCTATGCATATACATTAGCAGACTCAGGAAGAATACACAGGGTGAAGTAAAGGGAAAGGGTGGGCTCAAAGCTCTTTGGTAATCTAAGCATTTAAATTTTTTTTCAATGTTTATTTATTTTTGGGACAGAGAGAGACAGAGCATGAACGGGGGAGGGGCAGAGAGAGAGGGAGACACAGAATCGGAAACAGGCTCCAGGCTCCGAGCCATCAGCCCAGAGCCTGACGCAGGGCTCGAACTCCCGGACCGCGAGATTGTGACCTGGCTGAAGTCGGACGCTTAACCGACTGCGCCACCCAGGCGCCCCTCACATTTAGGTCTTTAATCCATTTAGAATTTAATTTTCTGTATGGCATAATAAAGTGGTCACTTTCATTTGTTTGCATGTTGCTGACCAATTTTCTCAACACTGTTTATTGAAGATGTGGTCTTTTTCCTATTGGATATTTTTTTTCCTGCTTTGTTGAAGATTAATTGACCTTATAGTTGTGGCATTAGTTTTGCGTCTTCTATTCTGTTCCATTAATCTATGTGTCTATTTTTGTGCCAGTGTCATACTGTTTTGATTGCTATGACTTTGTAATATAACTTGAAGACTGGAATTATGATAACACTGGCTTTGATTTTTCTTTTTCAATATTGTTTTCCCTATTTTGTCTTTTGTGGTTCCATACAAATTTTAGAATTGTTTATTCTAGTTCTGTGATAAATGCTGTTGGTATTTTGATAGGGATTGCATGAAATGTGTATATTGCTTTGTGTGTTATAGACATGTTAATATTTGTTCTTTCAATATTAATTATGGAATGTCTTTAGATTTTTTGTGTAATTTTCAATTTCTTTCATCAGTGTTTTACAGTTTTCAGAGTAGAGTTCTTTCATCTATTTGGTTAGGTTTATTCCTAGGTATCTTACTGTCTTGGGTATAATTGTAAAAAAAAAGAATTTTTTTTCTTAATTTCTCTTTCTCCTGATTCATTGTTGGTGTACAGAAATGCAACCGATTTCTCTACATTGATTTTATATCTCGTAACTTTAATTTGTTTATCAGTTCTTTCAGTTTTATATTGGAGTATTTAGGGTTTTTTACATGTAATATAGCATCTGCAAATATTGAATTTTTTACTTCTTCCTTGCCAATTCTGTTGTCTTTTATTTTTTTGTTGTTGTCATTGTTATTACTAGGACTTCCAGTAATATGTTGAATGAACATGGTGAGAGTGGACATGCTTGTCTTTTTCCTTAACTTAGCAGAAGAAATTTGTATCCATTAAGGATGGTGTTAACAGTGTATTTTCCATATATGGCCTTTAATATGTTCAAGAATGTTCCCTCTAAACCTACTTTGTTAAGGGTTTTTGTGATAAATGGATGTTGTACTTTGTTGACTGCTTTTTCTGCATCTGTTGAAATGATCATTTGCTTCTTATTCCTTTTCTTACTTGATGTGATGTTTCATTTTGAATGATTTCCAAATATTGAAAACCAGAAATAAATCTCACTTGATTATGGTGAATGATTTTTTTTAAATTTAATGTTGGATTCAGTTTGCTAGTAATTTATTGAAAATTTTCGGGTCTATGTTCATCTGGAAGATTGTCCTGTTCTCGTTTTTTGTTGTTGCTCTTGTGTCTTTATCTGGTTTTAGCATCAAGGTAATGCTATATTTTCTTTTCAAATTTTTATTTAAATTCTAGTCAGTTAACATATAGTGTAATGTTTTCAGGAGTAGTCATGGAATGCATTTTAAAGTTGTCCGTCTTTTTCTGTATTTTGGAATAATTTAAGAATTATAGGTATTAATTCTTCTTTAATATGTTTGTAATATGTATATGTTTTATTTTCTAGCTCCTTTAGGTTTAAGGTAAGGTTGTTTATTTGAGATTTTTCTTGCTTCTTGAGGTAGTCCTGTACTGCTATAACCTTCTTCTTACAATAGCTTTTGCTATATCCCAAAGGTTTTGGACTGTTGTATTTTCATTTTCATTAGTATCTATGTATTATTTTTTTTATTTCTTCTTTGATTTCCTGGTTGAACCATTCATTGTTAAGTAGCATGTTATTTAACATCCATGTATTTTTGGTCTTTCCAGATATTTTCTTTTTATTGACTTCTAGTTTCATATAGAATTGTGGCCAGATAAAGATGCATGGTATAATTTGCATCTTCTTTAATTTGTTGGGGCTTGTTTTGTGAGTTAATATGCAATTTATTCTGAAAAACGTTCCATGTGCAATTGAAAAATATGTGTATTCTGTTGGTTTAGTGTGGAATATTCTAAATATATCTGTTAAAACAATCTGTTCTAGTGTGTCATTGAAAGCCATTGTTTCCTTGTTGATATTCTGTTAATATGATCTGTCTGTTGATATAAGTGGGGTGTTAAATTCACATATTATTATTGTATAATTATCTATTAGTTTCTTTATGTTTGTTATTAGGTTTTATTTATTGGGATGCTCTTATGTTGGGTCTATAAATATTTACAACTTTTATGTGTTCTTGTTGAATTATTCCCTTTAATATTATATAGTGTCCTTCTTTGTCTCTGTCTTTATTTTAAAAATATACTCTGTCCTATAGAAGTATTACTACTCCTGCTTTCTTTTGAATTCCATTTGTGTGATAAATATTTTACCATCATCTCACTTTCAATTTTTAGGCATCTTTTGGTTTAAAATGGGTCACTTATAGGAAGCACATAGATGGGGCTTGTTTTTATTTTTTAATTTTATTTTTTTAATCTACTCTGTCACCCTATGTCTTTTGATGGGAGCATTTATTTTATTTACATTCAAAGTAATTTTTATAGATATTTATCTATTCTATAACATTACTTGTTTTGTGATTTATTTTGTGAAGCTTGTCTCTAGCCCTTTTCTTTCTCTCTAATATTTTGTGGATTTTCCTTAGTGGTATATTTGGATTCCTTTCTCTTTATTCTTTACATATTTGTGAATGGTTTTTGATATATCATTTCTATTAGGTTTATGTATAAATTCTTTTGCATACAGAAGTCTATAAACCCATTCTTTTCTTGTATCCTCTGCATATTTTAAGTACATATTTTATAACCTTTTCTAAGAGTTCCTTGACTGAATTTTTTTTTCATTTTTACTGAATTCGTGTTTCCTATACCTGTCACTTTTGGTCTCTCTTTTCCACACAAAGTGTTCCTTTTAATATTTCTTACAAAGCTGGTTTAGTGGTCACAAACAACTCTAGTTTTCCTTTGCTTGAGCAATCCTTTTATCTATCTCTCTATTATGGATGATAACCAGGGTGGGTAGATTGTTCTTGGCTGCATATTTTTCCCTTTCAGCAATGTAAACATATCATGCCTCTACCTTCTGGCTTGCAAAGTTCCTGTTAAGAAATATCCTGGGTTTTCTCTTTTAAGTTAATGACTTCATTTGTCTTCCGGCTTTATATTTTTTTTCAATATATGAAGTTTATTGTCAAATTGGTTTCCATACAACACCCAGGGTTCATCCCAAAATGTGTCCTCCTCAATACCCATCACCCACACTCCGCTCCCTCCCACGCCCCACCAACCCTCAGTTTGTTCTCAGTTTTTAGGAGTACCTTATGCTTTGGCTCTCTCCCACTCTAGCCTCTTTTTTTTTTTCCTTCCCCTCCCCCATGGGTTTCTGTTAAGTTTCTCAGGATCCACATAAGAGTGAAACAATATGGTGTCTGTCTTTCTCTGTATGCCTTATTTCACTTAGCATAACACTCTCCAGTTCCATCCATGTTTCTACAAAGTGCCATATTTCATTCTTTCTCATTGTCATGAGTACTCTATTGTGTATATACACCACAATTTCTTTATCCATTCATCAGTTGATGGACATTTAAGTTCTTTTCATAATAAGGCTATTGTTCAGAGTGCTGCTATAAACATTGGGGAACAAGTGCCCCTATGCATCAGTACTCCTGTATCCCTTGGGTAAACTCCTAGCAGTGCTATTGCTGGGTCATAGGGTAGATCTATTTTTAATTTTTTGAGGAACCTCCACATTGTTTTCCAGAGTATCTGCATCATTTGCATTCCCACCAACAGTGCAAGAGGGTTCCTGTTTCTCCACATCCTCGCCAGCATCTATAGTCTCCTGATTTGATCATTTTGGCCACTCTGACTGGCATGTGTGATATCTGAATGTGGTTTTGATTTGTATTTCCCTGAGGAGGAGAGACATTGAGCCTCTTTTCATGTGCCTGTTGGCCATCGGGATGTCTTCTTTAGAGAAGTGTCTATTCATGTTTTCTGCCCATTTCTTCACTGGGTTATTTGTTTTTCAGGTGTGGAGTTTGGTGAGCTCTTTATAGATTTTGGATACTAGCCCTTTGTCTGATATGTCATTTGCAAATATCTTTTCCCATTCCGTTGGTTGCCTTTTAGTTTTGTTGGTTGTTTCCTTTGCTGTGCAGAAGCTTTTTATCTTTATAAGGTCCCAGTAGTTCATTTTTGCTTTTAACTCCCTTGCCTTTGGGGATGTGTCAAGTAAGAAATTGCTACGGCTGAGGTCAGAGAGGTCTTTTCCTGCTTTCTCCTCTAGGGTTTTGATGGTTTCCTGTCTCCCATTCAGGTTCTTTATCCATTTTGAGTTTATTTTTGTGAATGGTGTGAGAAAGTGGTCTAGTTTCAATCTTCTGCATGTTGCTGTCCAGTTCTTCCAGTACCATTTGTTAAAGAGACTGTCTTTTTCCATTGGACGTTCATTCCTGCTTTGTCAAAGATGAGTTGGCCACATGTTTGTGGTCCTAGTGCTGGGGTTTCTATTCTATTCCATTGGTCTATGTGTCTGTTTTTGTGCCAATACCATGCTGTGTTGATGATGACAGCTTTGTAGTAGAGGCTAAAGTCTGGGATTGTGATGCCTCCTGCTTTGGTCTTCTTCTTCAAAATTCCTTTGGCTATTCGGGGCCTTTTGTGGTTCCATATGAATTTTAGGATTGCTTGTTGTAGTTTCGAGAAGAATGTTGGTGCCATTTTGATTGGGATTGCATTGAATGTGTAGATAGCTTTGGGTAGTATTGACATTTTGACAATATTTATTCTTCCAATCCATGAGCACGGAATGTTTTTCCATTTCTTTATATCTTCTTCAATTTCCTTCATAAGCTTTCTATAGTTTTCAACATACAGATCTTTTACATCTTTGGTTAGATTTATCCCTAGGTATTTTATGCTTCTTGGTGCAATTGTGAATGGGATCAGTTTCTTTATTTGTCTTTCTGTTGCTTCATTATCAGTGTATAAGAATGCAACTGATTTCTGTACATTGATTTTGTATCCTGCAACTTTGCTGAATTCATGTATCAGTTCTAGCAGACTTCTGGTGGTGTCTACTGTATTTTCCATGTATAATATCATGTCATCTGCAAAAAGTGAAAGCTTAACTTCGTCTTTGCCAATTTTGATGCCTTCGATTTCCTTTTGTTGTCTGATTGCTGATGCTAGAACTTCCAACACTATGTTAAACAAGAGTGGTGACAGTGGACATGCCTGTCATGTTCCTGATCTCAGGTAAAAAGCTCTCAGTTTTTCCCCATTGAGGATGATGTTAGCTGTGGGGTTTTCATAAAAGGCTTTGATGATCTTTAAGTATGTTCCTTCTTTCCCGATTTTCTCGAGGGTTTTTATTAAGAAAGTTGCTGAAATTTGTCAAAGGCCTTTTCTGCATTGATTGACAGGATCATATGGTTCTTATCTTTTCTTTTATTAATGTAATGTATCACGTTGATTGATTTACGAATGTTGAACCAGCCCTGCATCCCAGGAATGAATCCCACTTTTCATGGTGAATAATTCTTTTTATATGCTGTTGAATTCGATTTGCTAGTATCTTATTGAGAGTTTTTGCATCCATATTCATCAGGGATATTGGCCTGTAGTTCTCTTTTTTTGCTTGTTCTCTGTCTGGTTTAGGAATCAAAGTACCACTGGTTTCATAGAATGAGTCTGGAAGTTTTCCTTCCCTTTCTATTGTTTGGAGTATCTGGAGAAGGATAGGTATTATCTCTGCTTTAAACGTCTGGTAGAACTCCCCTGGGAAGCCATCTGGTCCTGGACTCTTATTTGTTGGGAGATTTTTGATGACTGATTCAATGTCTTCTCTGGTTATGGGTCTGTTCAAGCTTTCTATTTCCTCCTGATTGAGTTTTGGAAGGGTGTAGGTGTTTAGGAATTTGTCCATTTCTTGTAGGTTGCCCAGTTTGTTGGCATATAATTTTTCATTGTATTCCCTGATAATTGTTTGTATCTCTGAGGGATTGGTTGTCATAATTCCATTTGCATTAATGATTTTATCTATTTGGGTCATCTCCCTTTTCTTTTTGAGAAGCCTGACTAGAGGTTTATCAATTTTGTTTATTTTTTCAAAAAAACAACTCTTGTTTTCATTGACCTGCTCTACAGTTTTTTTAGATACTATATTGTTTATTTCTGCTCTGATCTTTATTTTTTCTCTTCTTCTGCTGGATTTAGGCTGCCTTTGCTGTTCTGCTTCTATTTCCTTTAGGTGTGCTGTTAGATTTTGTATTTGGGATTTTTCTTGTTTCTTGAGATAGACCTGGATTGCAATGTATTTTCCTCTCAGGACTGCCTTCGCTCCATCCCAAAGCGTTTGGATTGTTGTATTTTCATTTTCGTTTGTTTCCATATATTTTTTAATTTCTTCTCTATTTGCCTGGTTGACCCACTCATTCTTTAGTAGGATGTACTTTAACCTCCATGCTTTTGAAGGTTTTCCAGACTTTTTCCTGTTGTTGATTTCAAGCTTCATAGCTCTAAATAAGACATCTGGATGGCCAACAGGCACACAAAAAGATGCTCAACGTCGCTCCTTATCAGGGAAATACAATTCAAAACCACACTCAGGTTTCACCTCATGCCAGTCAGAGTGGCCAAATGATCAGATCAGGAGACTATAGATGCTGGCGAGGATGTGGAGAAATGGGAGCCCTCTTGCACTGTTGGTGGGAATGCAAATTGGTGCAGCCACTCTGGAAAACAGTGTGGAGGTTCCTTCAAAAAATTAAAAATAGACCTACCCTACGACCCAGCAATACCACTGCTAGGAATTAACCAAGGGATACAGGAGTACTGATGCATAGGGGCACTTGTACCCCAATGTTTATAGCAGCACTCTCAAAAATAGCCAATTTATGGAAAGAGCCTAAATGTCCATCAACTGATGAATGGATAAAGAAATTGTGGTTTATATACACAATGGAATATTACGTGGCAATGAGAAAAAATGAAATATGGCCTTTTGTAGCAACCTGGATGGAACTGGAGAGTGTTATGCTAAGTGAAATAAGCCATACAGAGAAAGACAGATACCATATGGTTTCACTCTTATGTGGATCCTGAGAAACTTAACAGAAACCCCTGGGGGAGGGGAAGGAAAAAAAAAAAGAGGTTAGAGTGGGAGAGAGCCAAAGCATAAGAGACTGTTAAAAACTGAGAACAAACTGAGGGTTGATGGGGCGTGGGAGGGTGGGGAGGGTCGGTGAAGGGTATTGAGGAGAGCACCTTTGGGATGAGCACTGGGTGTTGTATGGAAACCAATTTGACAATAAATTTCATGTATTGAAATAAATAAATAAATAAACGAATAAGTAAATAAATAAATATTCTATGTTTACTGTTTCTAAAATGTTTATGATATTAGCTTTTGTGTTTGTTATATGTGTCATATATAATTAAATTTGGTGTATGCTGTGTTATACAGTTCCAGATTTATAATTTTTGTAAAAATATCTGATTTTTCACAGAAATTTATTAAAAAGACTTTCTTATGCCCATTGGGTTACTGATTTACTTTGGTATTTGTTTTTGTTGTTTGTGTGTGTGTCTGTGTATGTGTAAAGTGGTGGTTTTTCTGTTCTAAGGATATTTTGTCTTTTTTTGTCTGATGAGTGCATTTATAGTGATAATTTTACATGTAACACTTTGTATGTATGTAATATAAATGTAATAACGGTTTTGAAGTCCATTCATATTGTAGCCTGTAGTACTACTTCATTCCTTTTTATTGTTGAGTAATATTCCAGTATATTTTATGTAGTATATATGAATTCTTATGGTATACCTGGATATATTATATTTTATTTATCCATTCATAAGTTGTTGGACATATGGGTTGTCTTTATTTCTTATATATTATAAATGGTCTTTTGATTTATCATGTACAGGTTTATTATGAACATATATTTTTAAATATCTCATTTAGACACATAAGGAGTAGGATTGCTGAGTTGTATGTTAACTATATGCTTAGCAGTTTGAGGAATTGTCAGTCTGTTTTCCAAAGTGGTTGCACCATGTTATATCTCCACCAGCACTATATGAGTGTGAAATTTCTCCACATCCTCAAAAAAACTTGATATTTTGGTTTCGTTTAATTTATTTTTACTTATAGCCACCCTAACAAGTGTGACATGATATCTCATTATGGTTTTGACTTGCATATATCTAATGTCTACGGATGTTGAACATCTTTTCACCCACTTAGTGTCCACTTGCATGTATTCTTTGGAGAAATGTTTATTAAATCTTTTATTCATTTTTATGGGGTTAGTTGTTTATTTATTTATTATTAATTTTATTCACTCAATTTTGAAGAGAGAGAGAGCATGCAAGTGAGGGAGGAACGGAGAGAGATAGGAGAGAAAGAATCCCAGTCAGGCTCTGTGCTGTCAGTGCAGACCCAATGCAGAGCTCAAGCACATGAACCCATGAGATCATGACCTGAGTCAAAATCAAGAGTTGGATGCCTAACTGACTGAGCCAACAAGGCTCCCCTAGTTGTCTTTTTATTATTAAGATTTAAGGATATTTTGTATATTCTGGGTCTATTGCCTTATTAGATACATGATTTGCAAATAATTTTGCCCATTATGTGGGTTCCTTATTGTTTTACTTTATTGAAATTCTCTGTAGCACATTAAATTGGTTTATATAGTTCAGTATAGCTATTTGTTTCTTTTGTTATTTGTACTTATGGTGTTATATCTATGAAATCATTGTCTAACCCAAGGTCATGAAGATTTATCCCTATGTTTTCTTCTAAGAGTTTTATAGTTTTAACTGTTATATTTAGGTTTTTGATTCATTCTACGTTATAACATTTATTCTAAGTTATATATATATATATATATATATATATATATATATATATATATGTATATGTATTTTTATTTGGTATTTCCTAAGAATGACCATCCCTAGGCTCTTTCATTACACTTTGTGCCTTATTTATACTTCACTCCATGTGTTTCCTGTTCCATATCTGACCTTTCCCCGCTTTCCCTCATCTCAAATTTATCGTAATTTTAATAAGCAAGCACTAAACATTTGTGACCTTAGGGTGAATACTTATGTTTAGGGAAAAATATATGTATAGTTTTATCTTTTGTTAGTATATTTGAAGATAAACTTGTTGGAAATCTATTCACTTTGCCATGTAAACTTTTTGCTGTACTTCACACTCAAGATCTCTGCACCAATCTCAGTTGTGTTTTGTAGTCATTGTATTTTCATTTGTAGTTTATTGCTATTGCTCAATTTTAGTGAAGCAAGATTTGTGATTTTTTTATACATTCGTCTTTTGGAATTTTTATTATATTCAGGAGGAAAAGAGGAAACTTTGTTATACTGCCATAAGCATATTACAATTATCTTTTTTTCTCTTGATTCTTCTTTATCACAATACTGATTTTCTCTCACCCATGTCTTATTCTTTATTTATAATATAGAATAACTTTCTTTTTTAAGTGGGAATAGAAGATACCATTTTCTTATAAATCTTGCAACAAACTTATCAAATAATTTTCTACATTTAGCTATAGTTGTGAACAATAGCTCATATGCTAATTTGTATGGTCTACCAGACAACTAGAAATAATGACTTAGGGCTTGACAAAACGCCAAGATTAGGGATACACACACAAATATATTACTAATGAGCATAAGAAGAATCATTTCTGGAGCATTTGTGGAGTAACATTCATTCTAAGAGTAGTTACCATGTCTAATCTTATGTATAAGTGAAATAGTTGGTAAGCTATTTACATGGAATTATTTTTAATGAAATAATTTTATCCTTATTATCTCTGATAATATGTTAAATTATAATTTTAGGATTCATTCCATTTTATGAAGTATTGTCTCTTGTTAAAATGCAAAATTCTGTGTTTGCAGGCAATATAATAAGCCTATATTTCCCAAAGTGTTTGTTGTTGTTTGTTTGTTTGTTTTGTTTTTGGAACACTAGTTTCATAAGCTTTTAATTGTTATTCTATGACAACACAAAACGTTTGGGAAACAATAATTTAAATTAAATTAAAGGAGTTTTTCCTTGGGGACTTTTCAGATCCTGTAGTAATCTAATGTGCATTGTAATACTTCAAAAAAGTAAAGTATGTAGTATTTTCAAAGTCTATTTAGTCATGAACCTCATTTAAAATAAATCTTCTATGATACTCGGTTCTTCCCAATACAGTTTTGGAAATTATTCACAATTTAAGATAATTTCTCACTGACACAATTCTGAGGGAAGGCTTCTAAAATGAAGCACAAAACATTTATGTTTTGATAGATGGGTCAGAGGATAAGAAAGAGAGAGGAAGAGAGATGAGAATCTCTACAATCAAATCATGGAGCACTATCAGGCCTGGCTTTGGTTTGTAAAACTGGCCTGGATTAAGCAGCCAGTAAGGAAGAGGGGCACTGGAAGGCATGTGGGAAAATATCAGTTATACCTTTTGAAAGTATCATTTCCATGGTATCAGACAACTAGTATGGATGTGTGATTAGTAGCCTTTGGATTTATGTACATCTTTTACAGCTCTTCAACTTGAAATTCATTTGGAAATATTCCTGTTCCAGTGATATTCACCAAGTATATACTTTCTAATTGGTAAAGTTGGCATGGAAATAATTCATATTAGGGTACAAAATTCTATTTTTAATCAATGAAACCATTACTCTTTCAGTAACTCAACCTTAAAAGTTTGAAATCATGCATAACATTTATGTCTCCTTTGCCCTCATATAAAATCTGTCACTGAATGTTGCTTTATTGATTTTCTTGCATTCTTTCTACAACTGTAGTTCAGAGCTCTCATTTTCCTATTCAAAACTGTTCATACTATGGTCTGCTTCTTCTTCATTAAAAAAATTTCCTCCCTATCTCTAACAATCTTTTGCTCAAAACACCTTCATGAATATGGTATCCAAACTCTTTGAGATGGTATTCAAAGATTGAATACCATTCAAAGATGGTATTCAAATGGTATTACATTTCTTAGCCCATGTAAGCTTTTCCAAACCTGTATTCAACTCTCCCCAAATAGGATCACTATTTATAGTGATTTACAATGATTTACATTCAACAAGCTATAAACACTCTCTTCCTACTTATTTTCTTCTTTCCCTCTACACCTACATAAATCAAACCATTCTTCAACACTCCTAAACAAGTACTATTTCTAGAAAGCCTTTAAACAGCATCAACATATAGAAATATCCACCTCTTATGGATTAATTGAGGATTACTATCTACACCACTGATTCAAGGAAGACACCACCATATGTCTTCCTTGTTTGTACCTTTTCTCCTCATATAGATGGTAAGCTCCTTAAAGATAACAATTATTCCGGGGCGCCTGGGTGGTGCAGTCGGTTAAGCGTCCGACTTCAGCCAGGTCACGATCTCGCGGTCTGTGAGTTTGAGCCCTGCGTCAGGCTCTGGGCTGATGGCTGGGAGCCTGGAGCCTGTTTCCGATTCTGTGTCTCCCTCTCTCTCTGCCCCTCCCCCGTTCATGCTCTGTCTCTCTCTGTCCCAAAAATAAACGTTGAAAAAAAAATTAAAAAAAAAATTAAAAAAAGATAACAATTATTCCTTATAATTATGTAAATCCTCTAAAACTCAGAAAAAGTCTTTAAATAAATGAAGCGTGTAACTAACTATAATATTTATACATAAAATGTTTCAAGTGACCACAACTTCATCTCTGAACACAAACGTAAGCATAATAAAAGAACTCTATCCTTTCTTTCCTTAAAAATTAAATATTTCTCTGTATTCTATATTTATATAAGTACATGAAATTACATCCATTTTCTCCCTGAAATATTATCTACATGTATGATGTTGTATCCATGCCAAAGCCTCTGATTAATAATTAATAAATGTACATTTTTAACAATGACTTCTGTTGACTAAAAATAATAGGGACACACCATTATTTCTGTTGAATTTTTAAGAAGAATGTGATGCCTTCATAGCATGCCATCTCCAAAATTTAACACTTCTCTATCTATGAGAACTTCATATTTCCCTAACTGTAAAATGAATAATTCATATTTGTAATAAGCAGAAATGTTATTCTCTTGAGAGAGAAAGGAATTTGGTTTTCTTGATGATCCTAAATTGTTTATCAAAATCATCTTAACAGTGTTGTCTTGATTTCCTTATTGACTAATTATAATTTGAATGTGTTTTGACACAGCTTATCATACAGGCTCTGATTGCAGATGTCTAGTATAGCAAAGTTGTCCTTTCTTATTTTCTTTATAGATAAATATTTTGGAAAATTCCAGAATTTGGAGTGCTAATATGAAATATGTATCTCCCAGCAAAATTCCAAGGAAACTTAGCAGGCAAGTTTTATTGTTGTTGTTGTTGTTGCTGCTGCTGCTGTTGTGTAGGTGGTGGAGAAGGCTGTAAGGGAAGAAGGTTACAATCAAAGCCTCCTTTAAAAAGCACAGTAACAGGGGTCCCTGGGTGGCTCAATCGGTTAAGCATCCAGCTTCAGCTCAGGTCATGATCTCATAGCTCATGAGTTCAAGCCCCATGTTGGGCTCTGTGCTGACAGCTCAGAGTCTGGAGCCTGTTTTGGATTCTGTGTCACCCTCTTTCTCTGACCTTACCCCACTCATGCTGTCTCTCAAAAATAAACATTAAAAATAAATAAATAAATATACAGGAACAGTTTATCATTAACATGCAGATTAGACCACATCATTGTAGTTGCCTGGAAATAAGTAAGAGGTAGTCAAATAATGAAAGGGATTCTGATGTTCCAGTGAACTAAATTGAACTTTAAAACTACTACTTCAATTTAATTTTTCTCTCACATTATATATTTTTTCCACCAGAATATGTAGACTGATAATATTTTGCTCTGTGCCACATATGAAAGACACACAGCTAATGTCATCCTTAATGGGGAGAAACTGAGAGTTTTTCCTCTATAGTCAGGAATAAGACAGGGATGTCTACTATAACAATTGGTATTTAACATAGTACTGGAATTCCTAGCCTCAGCAATTAGACAACAATACTAAATAAATGGCATTCAAATAGGCAAGGAAGAAGTCAAACTTTCACTTTTTGCAGATGGCAGGATACTCTATGTGGAAAACATGAGAGGCTTCACCAAATAATTGGTACAACTGATACACAAATTCAATAAAGTTGCAGGATACAAGAATCAATATACAAAAACATGCATCATTTTTATGCATTAATAATGAAGCCACAGAAAGAGAAATCAAGTGAATCAATCCCATTTACAATTGCACCAAAAACCATAAGATACCTACAAATGAACCTAACCAAAGAGGTAAATGATATCTGCTCTGAAAACTATAGAACACTTTATAAAAGAGTGTTTCCACTATTTTTCTATTTTCTTTTTCTTTAAATATTTTAAAGTTTATTTATTTACTTTCAGAGAGAGAGACAGACAGCACGAGTGGGAGAGGGACAGAGAGGGAGAAAAAAAGAATCCCAAGCAGGCACCATGCTGTCAGTGAAGAGCCTAATATGGGGCTCAAACTCATGAACCATGAGATCATGACCTGAGCTGAAATCAAGAGCCAGACACTTTCTGACTGAGCCATCTAGTTTCCAAAGAATACCACTCCCTTCTGGTCTGCAAGGTTCAGTGAATAGGACTGCTATTAACCTTATGTATCTGCTCTTATATGTTAACGACCTTTTGTCCCTAGCTGCTTTCAGAATTCTCTATCTTGTATTTTGCAAGTTTTACTATCATTTGTTGTGGTGTTAATCTGTTTTTGTTGATTTTGAAGGGATTTTTCTGTGTCTCTTGGTCTTGGATGCTTGGGGGGAGGAAAAAATGAATTAAAAATTTTTCTGTTTGTCCCTAGAGGGTGGTGGCTATGCTGGTCTGGAAACGAGGCCAAGTGAGTGCAGTCAGTCTTGCCCCCAATAAATCAGTAGTTGCCAGTCACAGAGGAATGGGGTTTGTTGTAAGTGGGTGTCGCCTCCACTGGGGTCACTCTTCTGCTCTCTGGAATCCCACTGTGTTGGTGTTGGTGGTGGGGGGGGTAATGGCATTACCCCAATCTCTTATCCCTGAACCAGGGATCTCAACCCCAGCTGTTCATGCAGCCCTCACAGCATAGTGAGGGCTGTCAGCTCGCCCTGCACCACAAGTATCCTGCATCTTGGAGTGCACAGTCAGGATTCAAATCCCAATGTCTTAAAGGGCCTGGAACTTGGTGCATTGCTGGGAATCAAAACACAGTCTTAAAAGAACTGGCACGGTGAAGATCCACTCCCCTCCTCTGGAGTAGAGCCTCTCTACCCTGTTGATGAAAAGCCTTTGGCTGGTGCCTGCAGGGTATTTTGTCCTAAGGGAGGCAATAAACCCTCTTCCAAAAATATTCCAGGAAGGGCATCATTTTCTCCCAGTGCACCCCACCCCAGATATCTCTACCTAACCCTATGCACTCCTTATTTTTCCCAGGGAGCCTAATCTACAGCTCTGCTGCAGAGAAAGCCGTGCACTTCCATAACCTCCGAATTTGAGCTCCACAGGCTGTTTGCAAAACAGTACTGGGACACTCAGTACTTCTTGCCCCCATTGTGTGGTCCAGAGAGGTTTTCCTGTTGGCTAATTCAATGCCGACTATCTCAAACTCTCTATCTCTTCCCTTTTGTTTCTCCACAGAAGGGGTTCCCTTCCCTCCGTGGGTCCACTGCTTTCTCTCCCTCAACTCACATCTGTGCACCTCACTCCTGCCAAAATGTCTCCCTCTAACTGGAGATCCTTCTGCTGCACTGTAGATTGATTTCCTGGGTGTTCTCAATAAGCTTACCTCAATACAACTGTGTTTGAAGGATGTGAAAATTCTAGTATTCCCCCATTTCTCCACCATCTTCACTTTTTCCTCTAGTGAATGATCTTTTTAGTAGTGTTGGATTCAATTTGCTAGTGTTTTGTTGAGGATTTTTGCATCTATGTTCATCAGAGATATTGGCTTGTAATTCTCTTTTTTAGTGGAGTCTTTGTTTTTGAATGAAGATAATGCTGGACTCATAGAATGAGGTTTTCCTTCCAATTCTATTTTTTGGAACAGTTTGAGATGAACAGGTATTAACTCTTCTTTAAATGTTTAGTAGAATTACCCTGGGAAGCCATCTGCCCCTGGAATTTTGTTTTTGGGAGATTTTCAATTACTGATTCAGTGTTTTTGCTGGTTATCAGTCTGTTCAACTTTTCTATTTATTCTTGTTTCAGTTTTGGGAGTTTGTGTTTCTAGAATTTATCCATTTCTTCCAGATTTCCCGATTTGTTGGAATAAAATTTTTCTTTTTCCTTTTAAATATAACTTATTGCCAAATTGGTTTCCATTCAGCACCTAGTGCTCATCCCAACAAGTGCTCTCCTCCCTGCCCATCATCCACTTTCCCCTCTCCCCCACCCTTCATCTACCCTTAGTTTGTTCTCAGTCCTTAAGAGTCCCTTATGGTTTGCCTAAATTTTCCATAATATTGTCTTATAATTGTTTGTATTTCTTGCTTGTTTGTGATGTTGCTTGTGATCTCTCCTCCCTTATTTGTGATTTTATTTATTTGGGGCATTTCTTCTTTCTTTTTGATAAGTCTGGCTAATGGCCAATGTTATTAATTATTTCAAATAACCAACTCCTGGTTTCATTGATCTGTTCTGGTGTTGTTGTTGTTGTTTATATATCATTTATTTTTTTTCTCTAATCTTTATCCCTTCTGCTGTCTTTAGATTCTGTTTTTTGTTCTTTTTCTAGTTCATTTAAGTGTAAGGTTAGGTTGTGTATTTCAGATTTTTCTTGCTTCTTCAGTGAAGTCTGTATTGCTATAAACTTCTCTCTTAGGATTGCTTTTGCTGAATCCCAAAGGTTTTGGACTATCATGTTTTTATTATCATTTGTTTCCATGTATTTTTTTATTTCTTCTCTAATTTCCTGGTTGACTCATTCATTCGTTTATAGGATGTACTTTATCCTCCATGTATTTGTGTTTTTTCCATATTTTTTTCTTGTGGTTGACTTCAAGATTCATAACATTGTTTTTAGTAAAGATGCATGGTATGATCTCACTCTTTTTGTATTTGTTGAAGGCTGATTGGTCACCCAATATGTGGTCTATTCTGGAGAATGTCCCATGTGCCCTTAAAAAGAATGTGTACTCTGCTGCTTTAGCATAAAATGTGAAAATATCTGTGAAGTCCATCTGGTTCTGTGTGTCATTCAAGGCCAGTATATCTTTGTTGATTTTATGCTTGGACGATTTGTCCATTGACATAAGTGGGGTATTAAAGTCCCCTACTATTATTGTATTATTATCAATATGTTCTTTTTTTGTTATTAATTCTTTTACATATTTGGGCGCTTTCATGTAGGGGCATACATTTCTACAATTAGATCTTGTTGCTGGATATACCCCTTTATTATGATATAGTGCTCTTCTTCAATTCATGCTACTATCTTTGGTTTAAAAACTTTTGTCTGACAGAAGTATTGCTACTCTGGGCTCCATTTCCAAGATAAATGTGTCTCCATCCCCTCACTTTCAATCTGAAGTGGTCTTTAGGTCTAAAATGAGTCTCTTGTAGGTAACATATAAGTGGGTCTTTTTTAAACTAATTTTACACCCTAAATATTTTTTGGGGGGATATTAATTATTTGCATTTGTAGAAATTATTGATACATATTATTTAGTGACATTTTATTAGTTATTTTGTCATTATTTCTGGAGAATATCTCTGCTCATCTCTGGCTTTTGTGGATTTTGATCTTTCTTTCCCACTCAAAATGTCCACCTCCTCTATTTTTTGTTTGGGAAAACCTTTATCTCTCCTTCCATTCTGAACTGCAGCCTTGATGGATAGAGTATTCTTGGCTATAGATTTTTCCCATTCAGCATGTTGAATATATCATGCCTCTCCCTTCTTGCTTGCCAAGTTTCTGTGGGAGAATCTGCTGCTAACCTTATTTGTCTTCCTTTGTAAATTGGGGATTTCTTCTGTCTTGCTGATTTTAGGATTTTTACTTCATATTTTTCAATTTTAACTATGATTTGTCTTGGTGTTGGCCTACTTTTTTTGTGAATTTTAATTTATTTTATTTATTTATTTTTTTTCTGAAATTTATTGACAAATTGGTTTCCATACAACACCCAGTGTTCATCCCAAAAGGTGCCCTCCTCAATACCCATCACCCACCCTCTCCTCCCTCCCACCCCCCATCAACCCTCAGTTTGTTCTCAGTTTTTAACAGTCTCTTATGCTTTGGCTCTCTCCCACTCTAACCTCTTTTTTTTTTTCCTTCCCCTCCCCCATGGGTTCCTGTTAAGTTTCTCAGGATCCACATAAGAGTGAAACCATATGGTATCTGTCTTTCTCTGTATGGCTTATTTCACTTAGCATCACACTCTCCAGTTCCATCCAGGTTGCTACAAAAGGCCATATTTCATTTTTTCTCATTGCCACGTAATATTCCATTGTGTATATAAACCACAATTTCTTTATCCATTCATCAGTTGATGGACATTTAGGCTCTTTCCATAATTTGGCTATTGTTGAGAGTGCTGCTATGAACATTGGGGTACAAGTGGCCCTATGCATCAGTGCTCCTGTATCCCTTGGATAAATTCCTAGCAGTGCTATTGCTGGGTCATAGGGTAGGTCTATTTTTAATTTTCTGAGGAACCTCCACACTGCTTTCCAGAGCGGCTGCACCAATTTGCATTCCCACCAACAGTGCAAGAGGGCTCCCGTTTCTCCACATACTCTCCAGCATCTATAGTCTCCTGATTTGTTCCTTTTGGCCACTCTGACTGGCGTGAGGTGATACCTGAGTGTGGTTTTGATTTGTATTTCCCTGATAAGGAGCGACGCTGAACATCTTTTCATGTGCCTGTTGGCCATCCGGATGTCTTCTTTAGAGAAGTGTCTATTCATGTTTTCTGCCCATTTCTTCACTGGGTTATTTGTTTTTTGGGTGTGGAGTTTGGTGAGCTCTTTATAGATTTTGGATACTAGCCCTTTGTCTGATATGTCATTTGCGAATATCTTTTCCCATTCCGTTGGTTGCCTTTTAGTTTTGTTGGTTGTTTCCTTGGCTGTGCAGAAGCTTTTTATCTTCATAAGGTCCCAGTAATTCACTTTTGCTTTTAATTCCCTTGCCTTTGGGGATGTGTCGAGTAAGAGATTGCTACGGCTGAGGTCAGAGAGGTCTTTTCCTGCTTTCTCCTCTAAGGTTTTGATAGTTTCCTGTCTCACATTTAGGTCCTTTATCCATTTTGAGTTTATTTTTGTGAATGGTGTGAGAAAGTGGTCTAGTTTCAACCTTCTGCATGTTGCTGTCCAGTTGTCCCAGCACCATTTGTTAAAGAGGCTGTCTTTTTTCCATTGGATGTTCTTTCCTGCTTTGTCAAAGATGAGTTGGCCATACGTTTGTGGGTCTAGTTCTGGGGTTTCTATTCTATTCCATTGGTCTATGTGTCTGTTTTCGTGCCAATACCATGCTGTCTTGATGATGACAGCTTTGGAGTAGAGGCTAAAGTCTGGGATTGTGATGCCTCCTGCTTTGGTCTTCTTCTTCAAAATTCCTTTGGCTATTCGGGGCCTTTTGTGGTTCCATATGAATTTTAGGATGGCTTGTTCTAGTTTCGAGAAGAATGCTGGTGCAATTTTGATTGGGATTGCATTGAATGTGTAGATAGCTTTGGGTAGTATTGACATTTTGACAATATTTATTTTTCCAATCCATGAGCAGGGAATGTCTTTCCATTTCTTTCAATCTTCTTCAATTTCCTTCATAAGCTTTCTATAGTTTTCAGCATACAGATCCTTTACATCTTTGGTTAGATTTATTCCTAGGTATTTTATGCTTCTTGGTGCAATTGTGAATGGGATCAGTTTCTTTATTTGTCTTTCTGTTGCTTCATTGTTAGTGTATAAGAATGCAACTGATTTCTGTACATTGATTTTGTATCCTGCAACTTTGCTGAATTCCTGTATCAGTTCTAGCAGACTTTTGGTGGAGTCTATCGGATTTTCCATGTATAATATCATGTCATCTGCAAAAAGCGAAAGCTTGACTTCATCTTTGCCAATTTTGATGCCTTTGATTTCCTTTTGTTGTCTGATTGCTGATGCTAGAACTTCCAGCACTATGTTAAACAGCAGCGGTGAGAGTGGGCATCCTTGTCGTGTTCCTGATCTCAGGGAAAAAGCTTTCAGTTTTTCCCCGTTGAGGATGATGTTAGCTGTGGGCTTTTCATAAATGGCTTTTATGATCTTTAAGTATGTTCCTTCTATCCCGACTTTCTCAAGGGTTTTTATTAAGAAAGGGTGCTGGATTTTGTCGAAGGCCTTTTCTGCATCGATTGACAGGATCATATGGTTCTTCTCTCTTTTTTTGTTAATGTGATGTATCACGTTGATTGATTTGCGAATGTTGAACCAGCCCTGCATCCCAGGAATGAATCCCACTTGATCATGGTGAATAATTCTTTTTATATGCCGTTGAATTCGATTTGCTAGTATCTTATTGAGAATTTTTGCATCCATATTCATCAGGGATATTGGCCTGTAGTTCTCCTTTTTTACTGGGTCTCTGTCTGGTTTAGGAATCAAAGTAATACTGGCTTCATAGAATGAGTCTGGAAGTTTTCCTTCCCTTTCTATTTCTTGGAATAGCTTGAGAAGGATAGGTATTATCTCTGCTTTAAACGTCTGGTAGAACTCCCCTGGGAAGCCATCTGGTCCTGGACTCTTATTTGTTGGGAGATTTTTGATAACCGATTCAATTTCTTCGCTGGTTATGGGTCTGTTCAAGCTTTCTATTTCCTCCTGATTGAGTTTTGGAAGAGTGTGGGTGTTCAGGAATTTGTCCATTTCTTCCAGGTTGTCCAATTTGTTGGCATATAAGTTTTCATAGTATTCCCTGATAATTGTTTGTATCTCTGAGGGATTGGTTGTAATAATTCCATTTTCATTCATGATTTTATCTATTTGGGTCATCTCCCTTTTCTTTTTGAGAAGCCTGGCTAGAGGTTTGTCAATTTTGTTTATTTTTTCAAAAAACCAACTCTTGGTTTCGTTGATCTGCTCTACAGTTTTTTTAGTTTCTATATTGTTTATTTCTGCTCTGATCTTTATTATTTCTCTTCTTCTGCTGGGCTTAGGCTGCCTTTGCTGTTCTGCTTCTAGTTCCTTTAGGTGTGCTGTTAGATTTTGTATTTGGGATTTTTCTTGTTTCTTGAGATAGGCCTGGATTGCAATGTATTTTCCTCTCAGGACTGCCTTTGCTGCGTCCCAAAGCGTTTGGATTGTTGTATTTTCATTTTCGTTTGTTTCCATATATTTTTTAATTTCTTCTCTAATTGCCTGGTTGACCCACTCATTCGTTAGTAGGGTGTTCTTTAACCTCCATGCTTTTGGAGGTTTTCCAGACTTTTTTCTGTGGTTGATTTCAAGCTTCATAGCATTGTGGTCTGAAAGTAAGCATGGTATAATTTCAATTCTTGTAAACTTATGAAGGGCTGTTTTGTGACCCAGTATGTGATCTATCTTGGAGAATGTTCCATGTGCACTCGAGAAGAAAGTATATTCTGTTGCTTTGGGATGCAGAGTTCTAAATATATCTGTCAAGTCCATCTGATCCAATGTCTCATTCAGGGCCCTTGTTTCTTTATTGACCATGTGTCTAGATGATCTATCCATTTCTGTAAGTGGTGTATTAAAGTCCCCTGCAATTACCACATTCTTATCAATAAGGTTGCTTATGTTTATGAGTAATTGTTTTATATATTTGGGGGCTCCGGTATTCGGTGCATAGACATTTATAATTGTTAGCTCTTCCTGATGGATAGACCCTGTAACTATTACATAATGTCCTTCTTCATCTCTTGTTACAGCCTTTAATTTAAAGTCTAGTTTGTCTGATATAAGTATGGCTACTCCAGCTTTCTTTTGGCTTCCAGTCGCATGATAAATAGTTCTCCATCCCCTCACTCTCAATCTAAAGGTGTCCTCAGGTCTAAAATGAGTCTCTTGTAGACAGCAAATAGATGGGTCTTGTTTTTTTATCCATTCTGATACCCTATGTCTTTTGGTTGGCGCATTCGATCCATTTACATTCAGTGTTATTATAGAAAGATACGGGTTTAGAGTCATTGTGATGTCTGTATGTTTTATGCTTGTAGTGATGTCTCTGGTACTTTGTGTCACAGGGTCCCCCTTAGGATCTCTTGTAGGGCTGGTTTAGTGGTGACAAATTCCTTCAGTTTTTGTTTGTTTGGGAAGGCCTTTATCTCTCCTTCTATTCTAAATGACAGACTTGTTGGATAAAGGATTCTTGGCTGCATATTTTTTCTGTCTAGCACCCTGAAAATCTCGTGCCAATTCTTTCTGGCCTGCCAAGTTTCAAAAGAGAGATCAGTCACGAGTCTTATAGGTTTCCCTTTATATGTGAGGGCACGTTTACCCCTTGCTGCTTTCAGAATGGCCTACTTTTTTGATTTTGATAGGAGCTCTCTGTGCCTCCTCGATTTAGATGTTTGCTTTCTTCCCCAGATTAGGGAATTTTCAACTATAATTTTCTCAAATAAATCTTCTGCCCCTTTTCCTATCTCTTCTTTTTCTGGGACTCCTGTAATACAAATGTTATTACTCTTTTTGGAGTCACTGAGTTCCTTATGTCCACATTCATGATCTGATATTTTTCTTTTCCTCTTCTTTTCAACTTTATTATTTTCTATAATTCCCTCTTTTATATCACTTATTTTTTCTTCTACTTATTCCATCCTTGTGGTCATTATATTAAGTCAGTCTTCAATTGCAGTTATTGTTTTTTGTTTGTTTTGTTTTTTTTTGTTTGTTTTTGTTTTTGTTTGTTTGTTTTTTGTTTCTCATTCAGCCTTATTAGTTTTCAGGTCTTTTATCTCTGCAATAATAGACTACATTGTTACTTCTATGCTTTTCTCAAGCCCAGCTAGTATCCTTATGATTGTTGCTTTAAGTTCTGGATCAGGCCTATTACTTATATCTGTTTCAATTAGATCCCTGGCCATGATGTTTTCTATTCTTTCTTTATGAATGAATTCCTTCATCTTGGGATTTTGTCTAGGTCTCTGTCTTCTTCTCTGCATTAGGAAAGCCTGTTGTTTTCTTGCTCCCGAGACTAATCACTTTATGAAGAAGAGGTCATATACTGTCCAGTGCCTGATGCTCTAGGAAGTGTCTCCAGTGTTAGCTGCATACACTTTCCTGCTGTGTTTTGCCTGTTATTTCCCTCATATCAGTGCTTTTTAGAGTTTCTCCTTGCCTGCAGTGGGGAGTGTATGGATCTTGGCCAGAGTGTGGCAAGTTTTAGCTAAGTGTGCCCTGTTCTGCTTGTTAAATGAGACCTGATGCTATTTCCATGAGAGCTGAATGTTTTCAGAACTCTATGGTCAAGATATATGGTGCATGTGTGTGTGTGGGGGGGGTTGCTGATCTTCTGGGGGAGGGGTCTGCTATTGTGATTCTCAGTCACACTTGCCAGAGAAAAGCAGCACCAGCAGAGAGCAGGGGGCCCAGGTTTTGTGTAAGTGTTTAGGCAGCCAGTTTTGGCATTCTGCTGCTTACTGAAGTTAATTTATACTAAGGCGCAGGAGAGGGAAATGATATCCACTATCTCTTTTACCTCTGCAGAGACAATGCCACCTCTCCCAGATGCGCTTCAAGAAGGGGAACCATCTCAACTGTGTGTCCCAGGGGATCCTCAGATCACTCTGTCTGCCCACACGCTATTTGCCTTCCTTTTCCACATTAACACTGCAGCACCCTCAGGTCTCCACACCAACAATGCTGTGGACCTGTAAAACTCCAGTCTTTGAGCTTTGCTGGTTGTAAAACTCACAAAAATCAGTCCTTCATATTTTTCTAGTCAATAGCTTTGGGGAAGTCTTTTCCTTGTGTTACCCCCTCTCTGCTCCTTTATCTCTTTCTCGCCTCTCTCTAGGGCCAGGGCTCCCTCACCTCTGAAGCACCCATGGTCCATTTCTCCTCCAAACCATGTCTCCATACCTCCTACCTTGCACTATGTGGCTTCTTCTCTCCCTCTAGTTGTGCAGTTTGTTCTGTCAGTCCTCAAATAAATTTCTTAGATATTCATAATGATTTGATATTTATCTATCTGTGTGTCAGGGATCAGGCAAGACTTAGGTCCCTCCTATTACTCTACCATCTTCTCATAGTATTATTTTGAAGATTAAATTATCTAATTGGTGGTGGAAAATTAATAAGTGTTCTATAATTGAGAAAAAAATCTCTCAATGGAAAATAATATATCCAATGCCTACAGTGATAAACTCAAACTATAAGATTAAACATTGTATTTCCTTCATTGACTTATTTTTTTCATTGACTTATCTCAAGTTTATCATTACTACAGTGGTCACATATAATTTGTTGTCAAGAAAAGCATAATAGATGTCTTTGAAAAGAGTAAAGACACCTCCATGAACAGGCAGTGTTATCTTTATTGCACACTGACTGTGCCCGTGTTAATGACTTTTATTACCATTAATGGAATATGTCATTGATGGGAGCAGTTTCTTTGCCATTAAGCTATGAAATAATAACTTCCCCTGTGATTGAAATAAATGAAATAAAAAGTGATGTATCTGCTATTGTTGATGATCCTGTTTTTGTAGTTGTGCTTCAGAGTTTGGGACTCCTCTATCCCACACTCATGTGTGATGGCTTACCTTTGTGGCATTCAATTTCTGTATGTGTATGTGTATGTATTGTGCCAACATTGTTTTTAGCTAACTTTATTCAAGGAACTTGAACTTGTTATTAGTATTAAAATCAGTAAGATGGTTATGGGGAACAAAGTGCCCCCTTCCCATAACCCTTATTTTTACTCTCATTTTCTATCTTGTCCTTCTGTATATTAAGATGAAATTTAACCCATTTATATGCTCTAGGTTCTTTTGAACAAAGCTAGTGGCGAAAGAAACCACACTTATTCCATGCATGATTTACCACACAATTCCAGGATAAGGAATAGGCAAATAGGAATACAAATTAGGCTACTGTGTGAACCTGAAAAACATCACCAAAGTTTCATATAAAATTTTTGTGAGATCGGTATCCATTTTTTTGTGCTCATTTCAAGTACATGGATCTCAAAACTGATTGACACTATATTGCTCATATCTATTTCATGACTTCTAATTTAATTCCCTTGTGGCCAGAGTAAATAATTACCTTATTTAATTTTTAAGAACTTGTTTCATGGTACAGAATATGGTCTATCTCCTAAACATTCTATGTATATTTGATGAGAATTCATATCCTGCTGCTATTGAGTAAAATGGAATGTTCTATAAATATCAGTTAGGTCAAGTTGCTAGTGTTGTTTAGATCTACTGTACTTTTGCTGATCACGTAAAAATTTATTATAAGAGTTATTAATAGAGTGATATTTAAATCTCTGACTACATTTTGGATTCGCTAATTTCTCCTCAGAGTTATATCAGTTTTTGTCTACTGTAACTTGGAGCCCTGTTATTAGCTAAAAAAGCATATAATATTGTTTTATTTCATGATGTTCTCTTTACAATCTCTTGATCCTTTACCTTATGAAATTACTTGTTTAATTTTGTAATTTGTTTGTCCTGAAATTGACGTTGTTATTAGTATAGTCAGTTCAGCATTTGTTTGACTAATATTAGCAATGACACATCATTTTCCATTCTTTCCTTTTGACTTATTTGTGTTTTTACAAAAGGCAAATAGTCTATTTCTTCTAGAAAAATGTATACTTAGTTGTGTCTTGGATTTTTACCTCACCTGCCAAATTCTGACTTTTATTTAAGATAGTTTGAACCTTTACATTTAATGTGATTATCAATTAGATTTGTCACATCAGTTTTTGTCCCCTTTTTATCTTCTTCTTCTACTTCACTTCACATTAAGGGGTTATTGGGATTCCCTTTTATTACCTTTTTTGGCTTATTTTTCTTAATTTTTTTAATATGAAATTTATTGTCAAATTGGCTTCCATACATTACCCAGTGCTTATCTCAACAGGTGCCCTCCTTAATGCCCATCACCCACCCTCCCTGCCCTCCCAGCCCCCATCAACCCTCATATTGTTCTCAGTTTTTAAGAGTCTCTCATGCTTTGACTCTCTCCAACTCTAACCTTTTTTTTTTCCTTCCCCTCCCCCATGGGTTTCTGTTAAGTTTCTCAGGATCCACATAAGAGTGAAACATATGGTATTTGTCTTTCTCTCTGTGACTTATTTCACTTAGCATAACACTCTCCATTTCCATCCACAATGCTACAAAAGGCCATATTTCATTCTTTCTCATTGCCACGTAGAATTCTATTGTATATAAAAACCAGAATTTCTTTATCCATCCATCAGTTGATGGACATTTAGGTTCTTTCAATAATTTGTCTATTGTTCAGAGTGCTGCTATAAACATTGGGGTACAAGTGCCCCTATGCATCAGTACTCCTGTATCCCTTGGGTAAATTCCTAGCAGTGCTATTGCTTGGTCATAGGGCAGGTCTATTTTGAATTTTAGAGGAACGTCCACAATGTTTTCCAGAGTGGCTGCACCACTTTGCATTCCCACCAACAGTGCAAGAGGGTTCCCGTTTCTGCACATCTTCTCCAGCATCTATAGTTTCCTGATTTGTTCATTTTAGCCACTCTGACTGGCGTGAGGTGGTATCTGAGAGCACTTTTGATTTGTATTTCCTTTCCTGTGCCTGTTGGCCATCTGGATGTCTTCTTTAGAGAAGTGTCTATTCATGTTTTATGCCCATTTCTTCACTGGATTATTTGTTTTTCGGGTGTGAAGTTTGGTGAGCTCTTTATAGATTGGGATACTAGCCCTTTGTCCAATATGTCATTTGCAAATATATTTTACATTTCGCTGGTTGACTTTTAGTTTTGTTGATTGTTTCCTTTGCAGTGCAGAAGCTTTTTATCTTCATGGGGTCCCAATAGTTCATTTTTGCTTTTAATTCCCTTGCCATTGGAGATGTGTCAAGTAAGAAATTGCTGCGGATGAGGTCAGAGAAGTTTTTTTTCCTGCTTTCTCCTCTAGGGTTTTGATGGTTTCCTGTCTCACATTCAGATCCTCTATCCATTTTGAGTATATTTTTCTGAATGGTTTAAGAAAGTGGTCTGGTTTCATCTTTCTGCATGTTGCTGTCCAGTTCTCCCAGCACCATTTGTTAAAGAGACTGTCTTTTTTCCATTGGACATTCTTTCCTGCTTTGCCAAAGATTGGTTGGCTATACTTTTGTGGGTCCATTTCTGGAGTCTCTATTCTATTCCATTGGTCTATGTGTCTGTTTTTTTTTTTTTTTGCCAACACTATGCTGTCATGATGAGTGCCGCTTTGTAGTAGAGGCTAAAGTCTGGGATTGTGATGCCTCTTGGTTTGGTCTTCTTCTTCAAAATTACTTTGGCTATTTGGGGCCTTTTGTGGTTCCATACAAATTTTAGGATTGCTTGTTCTAGCTTCGAGAAGAATGCTGGTGCAATTTTGATTGGGATTGCATTGAATGTGTACATAGCTTTGGGTAGTATTGACATTTTAAGAATATTTCTTCTTCCAATCCATGAGCACAGAATGTTTTTCCATTTATCAGTTCTAGCAGACTTTTGGTGGAGTCTATCAGGTTTTCTAAGTATAATATCATGTCATCTGCAGAATGTGAAAGCTTGACTTCATCTTTGCCAATTTTGATGGCTTTGATTTCATTTTGTTCTCTGATTGCTGCTGCCAGAACTTCCAACGCTATGTTAAACAACAGCAGTGAGAGTGGACATCCTTGTCTTGTTCCTGATCTCAGGGGGAAAGCTCTCAGTATTCCCCCATTGAGGATGATATTATCTGTGGGCTTTTCATAAATGTTTATGAATGTTCCTTCTATCCCGACTTTTTCGAGGGTTTTTTTAAGAAAGGATGCTGGAGGGGCACCTGTGTGGCTCGGTCGGTTAAGTGTCCAACTTCGGCTCAGGTCATGATCTCACAGTCTGTGAGTTCGAGCCCCGCATCAGGCTCTGTGCTGACAGCTCAGAGCCTGGAGCCTGTTTCAGATTCTGTGTCTCACTCTCTCTCTGCCCCTCCCCTGTCCACGCTCTGTCTCTCTCTGTCTCAAAAATAAATAAACGTTAAAAAAATAAAAAAAAAGAAAGGATGCTGGATTTTGTCAAATGCTTTTCTGAATCAATTGACAGGATCATATGGTTCTTTTCCTTTTTTAATGTTATGTATTGCATTGATTTTCGAATGTTGAACCATCCTTGCAGCCCAGGAATGAATCCCACTTGATCATGGAGAATAATTATTTTTATATGCTGTTGAATTCAATTGGCTAGTATCTTATTGAGAATTTTTGCAACTATATCAATCACAGATATTGGCCTCTAGTTATCTTTATTTGCTGGGTCTGTGTCTGGTTTGGAAATTAAAGGAATGCTGGCTTCATAGAATGAGTCTGGAAGTTTTCCTTACCTTTCAAGCTTTTTTGGAAAAGCTTGAGAAGGATAGGTATTATATCTGCTTTAAATGTCTGGTAGAAATCCCCTGGGAAGCCATCAGGTCCTGGACTCTTATTTGTTGGGAGATTTTTGATAACTGTTTCAATTTCTTCCCTGTTTATGGGTCTGTTCAAGTTTTCTATTTCTTCCTGTTTGAGTTTTGGAAGTGTGTGGGTGCTTAGGAATTTGTCCATTTCTTCCAGGTTGTCCAGTTTGTTGGCATATAGTTTTTCATAGTGTTCCCTGATAATTGTTTGTATTTCTGAGGGATTGGTTGTAATAATTCCATTTTCATTCATGATTTTATCTATTTGGGTCATCTCCCTTTTCTTTTGAGAAGTCTGGCTAGAGGTTTATCAATTTTGTTTATTTTTTTCAAAAAAACAAATCTTGGTTTCATTGATCTTCTCTATAGTTTTTTTTTAGATTCTCTATTGTTTATTTCTGCTCTGATTTTTATTATTCGTCTTCTTCTGCTGGGTTTGGGGTGTCTTTGCTGCTCTGCTTCTATATACTTTAGGTGTGCTGTTAGATTTTGTATTCGGGATTTTTCTTGTTTCTTGAGATAGGCCTGGATTGCAATGTATTTTCCTGTCAGGACTGCCTTGGGCTGCATCCCAAAGCGTTTGGATTATTGTATTTTCATTTTAATTTGTTTCAATATATTTCTTAATTTCTTCTCTAATTGCCTGGTTGACCCACTCATTCGTTAGTAGGGTGTTCTTTAGCCTTCTTGCTTTTGGAGGTTTTCCAGACTTTTTCCTATGGTTGATTTCAAATTTCATAGCATTGTGGTATGAAAGTGTGCATGGTATGATCTCAATTCTTTTATACTTATGAAAGGCTGTTTTGTGACCCAGTATGTGATCTATCTTGGAGAATGTTCCATATGCACTCGAGAAGAAAGCATATTCTGTTGTTTGGGATGCAGCATTCTAAATATATCTGTCAAGTCCATCTGATCCAATGTATCATTCAGGGCTCTTGTTTCTTTATTAATCCTGTGTCTAGATGATCTATCCACTGTTGTAAGTTGAGTATTAAAGTCCCCTGCAATTACCACATCTTATCAGTAATGTTGCTTCTGTTTGTGATTGTTTTGTACATTTGGGGAATCCTGTATTTGGCACATAGACATTTATAATTGTTAGCTCTTCCTGATGTATAGACCCTGTTATTATTATATAATGCCTTTCTTCATCTCTTGTTGCAGCCTTTAACTTAAATTCTAGTTTGTCTGATATAAGTATGGCTACTCCAGCTTCCTTTTGACGTGCAGTAGCATGATAGATAGTTCTCCATCCACTCACTTTCAATCTGAAGGTGTCCTCACATCTAAAATGAATCTCTTGTAGACAGCAAATAGGTGAGTCTTGTTTTGTTATCCATTCTGTTATCCAATGCCTTTTGTTTGGAGCATTTAATCCATTTACATTCAGCGTTATTATTGAAAGTTGTGGGTTTAGAGACATTGTGATGTCTGTAGGTTTCATGCTTGTAGTGATGTCTCTGGTAATTTGTGATCCTTGCAACATTTCACTCACAGAATCCCCCTGGGGATCTCTTGTAGGGCTGGTTTAGTGGTGGTGAATTCCTTCAGTTTTTGTTTGTTTGGGAAAACCTTTAACTCTCCTTCTATTCTAAATGACAGACTTGCTGGATAAAAGATTCTTGGCTGCATATTTTTTCTGTTCATCACATAATGATTTCTTGGCATTCCTTTCTGGCATGCCAAGTTTCAGTAAATAAGACTGCCGCTAGTCTTATGGGTATCTATTTGTAGGTTAGTGCATGTTTATCCCAGCTGCATCCAGAGTTTTCTCTTTATCCTTGTATTTTGCCAGTTTTACTATGATATATCATGCAGAAGATTGATTCAAGTTACCTCTGAAGGGAGTCCTCTGTGACTCTTGGATTTCAATGCCTTTTTCCTTCCCAGATTAGCGAAGTTCTCAGCTATAATTTGTTCAAGTACACCTTCAGCCCCTTTCTATCTCTCTTCCCCTTCTGAAATTCCTATTATACGGATTTGTTTTGTTTGATTGCATCACTTAGTTCTCTAATTCTCGCCTCATACTCCTGGATTTTTTTATCCCTCTTTTTCTTAGCTTCCTCTTTTTCCGTAATTTTATCTTCTAATTCACCTATTCTCTCCTCTGCCTCTTCAATCCGAGCTGTGGTCTCCTCCATTTTATTTTGCAGCTCATTTATATCATTTTTTAGCTCCTCATGTCTATCTCTTAGTCCCTTGATCTCTGTAGCAATAGATTGTCTGCTGTCCTCTATACCTTTTTCAAGCCCAACGATTAATTTTATGACTATTATTCTAAATTTTTGTTCTGTTATATTGATTAAATCAGTTTTGATAAATTCGTTAGCTGTTGCTACTTCCTGGGGATTCTTTTGAGGAGAATTTTTCCATTTTGTCATTTTGGGTATTCCCTGGGGTGGCTCCCAACTGCAGGGCTCTTCCCCTGTATTGTCTGGAGTAACTTGTGTTGGTGGGCGAGGCCACAGTCAGACCCAATATCTGCCCCCAGCCCACAGCT
Source organism: Prionailurus bengalensis (assembly GCF_016509475.1). Classification (NCBI taxonomy): domain Eukaryota; kingdom Metazoa; phylum Chordata; class Mammalia; order Carnivora; family Felidae; genus Prionailurus; species Prionailurus bengalensis. Next base: position 76,579,304 of record NC_057361.1, on the reverse strand, counting down.
GGGGCCACAGTCAGACTGATGTATACTTTATCTTCCCCTCTCCCAGGGGAAGGACTCATTTTGGAGTGGTGTGGCCCATGTCTGGGATATTTGCATACTGCCAGACTTGTGGTGCTGGTTCAATGTGATCTGGTGTATTAGCGAGCAGGCTTAGCTTGCTTTGCAGTAGGTGGTCCTCTGAGGGAGGTGCCCCAGCACCAGGAGCGAGGCAGACCCTTCAGAGGGATGGATCCACAGAAGCACAGTGTTGAGTGTTTGTGTGGTGCAAGCATGTTCCGTGACAGGAACTGGTTCCCTTTGGGATTTGGGCTGGGGGATGGGAGAGGGAGATGTCACTTGTCAGTGCCTTTGTTCCCCTGCCTAGCGAGCTCTGTCTCCCAGGGCTCAACAACTCTCCCTCCTGGCGTCCTCTTGCCCTCCCAGCTCACTGAGAGCAGAGCTGTTGACTTTTAACATTCCAGATCTTAAGTCCCCCTGGCTGTCAGAACTGACACAGTCTGTCCCCTCCACTTTTGCAAGCGAGACTCAGGGGCTCTGCCTTGCCGGGCAGACTGCCCCTCCACTGTCCCGGCTCCCTTCCACCAGTCCATGTAGGGCACACTGACTCTCAGCCCTTCCTATCCCCTTCTGTTGGCCTCTTGTCTATGCTTGGCTCCAGAGAGTCCATCCTGCTAGTTTTCTGGCAGTTTTCCGGGTTATTCAGGCAAATATCGGTGGAATCTTAGCGATCAGCAGGACATGGTGAGCCTAGTGTCCTCCTATACCACCGTCTTCTCTGATAAAGTCACCTTTGTTGGCTTATTAAAAATAGCTGTTTTGCTATTTTAATGGTTGTTTTAAGGTTTAGTATATGCATCTTTAACTTTTCATAGTTTACCTTAAAGTTCTGTTATAGTTTTTAACATGTAGTATATGAAACTTACAATAGGATACTTAACTTCATTCCTCTTACCTTTATGTGGCTGTCATTATATAGTTGCTTTTTTATTTTATTTTTTAATTATTATTTTTTTAAAATATAGTTTATTGTCAAGTTGGCTAACATACAGTGTATACAGTGTGCTCTTAGTTTTGGGGGTATATTCCCCTGATTCAGCGCTTACATACAACACTCAGTGCTCATCCCAACAAGTGCCCTACTCAATGCCCATCACCCATTTTGTCCTCTCCCCCACCTCCCCATCAACCCTCAGTTTGTTCTCTGTATTTAAGAGTCTCTTATGGTTTGCCTCCCTGCCTCTCTGTTGCCTTCCCTTCCCCCATGGCCTTCTGTTAAGTTTCTCACGTTTATTTTTTTTAAGTTTACTTATTTATTTTGAGAGACACAGAGAGAGAGAGAGAGTATAAGCAGGGGAGGGGCAGAGAGGGAAGGAAGGAGAGAGAATCTTAAGTAGGCTCAATGCTGTTAGTATAGATCCCAATGTAGGGCTAGAACTCATGAAATCATGAGATCATGACCTGAGGCAAATCAAGAGACAGCTCCTTAATTGATTGAGCCACCAAGGCACCCCAATTCTTGTTATGGATTTTAAACTTCACATACATTCCTAGGTTTTTGTAATTCAATTAATTTTTAAAATATATTAGATAATTTAAAATATTTTATGTTTACTGTTGTAGTTACCATTTCTAGTTCTCTTTACTCAGTTTTTGTATTTCCATATTTCCATCTAATGCCATTTTCCTTTTGCCTCAAAGATTTCTATTGAGATTTTTCATAGTGCATCTGTGCTAATATTGAATCCTTACAGCTATTGTATGTGTCAAAATATTTTGTTTCATTTTCATTTTATTACTTTGATTTCATTGCATATAGAATTGACAGATGCAACCTAGATGTACCCTATACATTGGGTGTAGGTTGACAAATGTTTGTTTCCTCTCAGTACTTTAAACATTTTTCTCCATTGGAAAAATGTCTATTCATGTCTTTTCCTAATTTTTAATTGCATTATTCTTTTCTTGTGTGTTGAATTTTGTAAATTATTCTTATATTTTGGATACTAACCCTTTATCAGATATGTCCATTTAAAATATCTTCCCCCATGCTGTCTATTGCCTTTTAGTTTTGTTGATTGTTTCCTTCACTGTGCAGAAGATTTTGATTGTGATGTAGTCCCAATAGTTTATTTTTGCTGTTGTTTCCCTTCCTTCAGGAAACACATTTAGGAATAAGTTGCTATGGTCGATGTGAAAGAAGTTATTCTCTGTGTACTCTTCTAGTATTTTTATGGTTTCAGGTCTCACATTTAGATCTCTAATTCATTTTGAATTTATTTTTGTGTATGGTGTCAGAAAGTGGTTCAGTTTCATTCTTTTGCATGTTGCTGTCCAGTTTTCCAATCACCATTTGTTGAAGATATTGTCTTTTTTTTCCATTGGATATTGTTTCCTACTTCATAGAAGATTAATTGACCATATAGTTGTGGGTTCATTTCTGGGTTTCTATTTGGTCCCATTGATCCATGTGTCTATTTTTTTGCTGAACCACCCTGTCTTGATTACTACAGCTTTGTGATATCACTTAAAGTCTGGAATTATGATGCCTCTAGCTTTGCTTTTCTTTTTCAAGATTTCTTTGGCTACTCAGGGTCTTCTGTTGTTCCATCCAAATTCCATTACAGTTTGTTCTAGTTCTGTGAGAAATACTGTTGGTATTTTGATTGTGATTGCATTAAATGTATAGATTGCTTTGGGTAGTATAGATATTTTAAATATTGACATACAGATAGCCAACAGTCACATGAAAAGGTTCTAAACATCACTTATCATCATATGCAAATAAAAACTACAATGAGATATCACCTCTCCCTCATCAGATGACTAAAATCAACAACACAAGAAATGACAGGTGTTGGCAAGGTTGTGGAGAAAGAGGAACTCTCTTGTACTGTTGGTGGGAATGCAAACTGGTATAGCTATGCTGGAAAGCAGTATGGAGGTTCCTCAAAAAGTTAAAAAACAGAACTATTGTACAATTCAGCAATTGTGCTTCTAAGCATTTACCCAAAGAATACAAAAATAATAATTCAAAGGGTTACATGTACCTCAATGTTTATAGCAACATTATCTACAATAGCCAAATTATGGAAACAGAGCAAGTGTGTGTAGATGGAGGCATAAATAAAAAGGTGGTATGTATATATAATGGAATGTAACTCAGCCATTAAAAATGAAGTCTTGTCGGGGCGCCTGGGTGGCGCAGTCGGTTAAGCGTCCGACTTCAGCCAGGTCACGATCTCGCGGTCCGTGAGTTCGAGCCCCGTGTCGGGCTCTGGGCTGATGGCTCAGAGCCTGGAGCCTGTTTCCGATTCTGTGTCTCCCTCTCTCTCTGACCCTCCCCCATTCATGCTTTGTCTCTCTCTGTACCAAAAAATAAATAAACGTTGAAAAAAAATTTTAAAAATGAAGTCTTGTCATCAATACAACAGCATGGATGGAGCTAAGGAGCATTTTGCTAAGTAAAATAACCCTGTCGGATAAAAACAAATACCATGTGATTTCACCCATATGTGGAGTTTCAGAAGCAAAAGAAACAAAGTGAAAAAAAAAGTGATAGAGATGCAAACCAACAAACAGACTCTTAACTATAGACAACAAACTTATGGTTACCAGAAGGGAGTGTTGGTGGGGGAATGGATTAAATACGTTATGTGGATTAAGGAGTGCGCTTGCTCTGATGAGCAGCAGGTGATGTATGGAAATGTTGAATCACTGCATTGTACACCTGAAGCTATTATTACACTGTGTGGTAACTAACTGGAATTTAAATAAAAGCTTAAAAAATGTTTCTTTACACTCTTAGTCCTTTCATTGTTACTAGCAAGAAATCTGCTGTAGTATTTATCATTTTCTTCTGTATATAATGTGTTTTCCTCCATGGATGCTTAATTTTGTTTTCTTTGACACTGATTTTGAGCAGTTGGATTATGAAATGCTTTAGTGTGGTTTTCTTCATGTTTATTGTGTCTGAGATTTGTTGAGATTCTTGGATCTATATATTTATACTTTTCACCAAATTAGTGAACATTTGGCCATTATTTCTTCAAATCTTGTTTCTTCTCTTCCTTTTCATTAAAATTTTTTTAACATTTATTTATTTTTGAGAGACAGAGAGAGACAGAGTGTGATTGGGGAATGACAGAGAGAGACACACACAGAGTTCAAATCAGGCTCCAGGCTCTGAGCTGTCAACACAGAGCCCATTGTGGGGCTAGAACCCATGAACTGCAAAATCATGACCTGAACTGAACTCACACACTCTTCCCCCTCGTTTACACTCCTGTTACACATAAAATAAATTCCTCAAGGTTGTTCAGCAGAACATTGAGAACATTTATTTTTAAAAATCTGTTTTATCTGCTTTATTTGAATAATTTCTATTGTTAGTTCAAGTTGACTAATCCTTTCTTCTGCATTTTCCAATCTGATGTTAATTCCATACATAGTATTTTTCATATCTATTATGAGAACACTATGGTTTTCATATCTAGACTCTTACTTGGGTCTTTTTTTATATTTTTATGTCTCTAACTTTTTGAGTTTATGGGCTAAATTTTTAATAACTCCTTGAATGTTCTTGTAAGCCAATTCTAACATCTTTTTAAGTTCTAGATCAGTTTCAATTGATTGATTTTTCTCCTTATTATGAACTGTATTTTTCTTCTGGTTTATCTGCCTTTATAATCTTCGATTTGATGCCAGATATTGTGAATTTTCATTTTGTTGACTACTGGTTATTTTTGTATTAATATAAATATTTTTTAGTTTATTTCTGGAATATAGTTAATTGGAAAAAATTATCATTTCATATTGGACTGGGCTGAATAATGTTCACCCAAAATTAGTGTTCACCTGGAACCTCAGAACGTGATCTTATTTAGAAATAAATTCTTGCCTGGGAATGCAAGATGGTGCAGCCACTCTGGAAAACAGTATGGATGTTCTTAAAAAAAACTAAAAATAGAACTACCCTATGACCCAGCAATTGCACGACTAGACATTTATCCAAGGGATACAGGTGTGCTGTTTTGAAGGGACACATGCACCCCCATGTTTATAGAAGCACTATCAACAATAGCCAAGGTATGAAAAGAGCCCAAATGTCCATTGATGGATTAATGGATAAAGAAGAAGTAGTGTATATATATATATACACACATGTATATATATATATATATATATATATAGTGATATATATGTTTACTCCATATGTAATATATATATATTTATATGCTCCATATATACTCCATATATACTCCATATATACTATATATGTATACACACACACACACACACACACACACACACAAACACACAATGGAGTATTACTTGGCAATCAAAAAGAATGAAATCTTGCCATTTGCAACTACATGGATGGAACTAGAGGGTATTATACTAAGTGAAATTAGTCAGTCAGAGAAAGACAAAAATCATATGACTTCACTCATATGAAGACTTTAAGAGACAAAAACCAATGAGCATGAGGGAAAAGAAACAGAAATAATATAAAAACAGGGACGGGGACAAAACAGAAGAAACTCATAAATGTGGTGAACAAACTGAGGGTTACTGGAGGGGTTGTGGAAGGGGGGATGGGCTAAATGGGTAAGGGGCACTAAGGAATCTACTCCTGAAATCATTGTTGCACTATTGCTAACTAATTTGGATGTAAATTTAAAAAAATAAAATTAATAAAATTAAAAGAAATAAGTTCTTGTCTATATAATTAGTTAAATGAGGTCATACTGGATTACACCAGGCTCTAAATTCAATGACTGCTGTCCTTATAAGGAGGGCATCTGAAGACGTAGGGAAGAAGGCAATACGATAGTGAGGCAGAGATTGGAGTGATTCAAGTATAAGCCAAGTAATACTAATGATTGTCAGCAACTACTAGAAGCTAAGAAAGAAGCATGAGATTAATTATCCCTCAGAGTCTCCAGAAAAAAAAAAAACCCTGCTGACCCTTGACTTCAGACTTCTGGCTTCCCAAACTGTAAGAAAATAAATTTTGGAGTTGTAAGTGATAACTTGTTTATGGCAGTCCTAGGAAACTAATACACAAATTTTGCTTAAGATTTGTTAGGTGTGACCAGAAGTGTTTAGTTTAGGACCAATTCTTCTGCACCATTGAGGCAAGGCTCTCAGGCCAAGACCAATAATTATGAGGTTTTACTTTTTGGATGATGGGAATAGGGACTATTATTAGCTATGAAGGAAGTTTTTTTTTCTCACCCTTAATAGTTTCTTTGTACTCATGCACTGATCAATACTCTAATGAAAGATCAAGGAAGACTGTCTTCCAAAGGTTTTATTTGGGAAAGCTCTCTACTCTCTGGCAATCTGTCCCATTAACTCCAGCTGGCTTGGTCTCCCTGGACTGTCACCTGTGGCCCTCAAATTGGGGAGCCTCTAAAGCTTCACCTCAGCTTCTCCTTGGGCCATATTCTATAAATTCTCTCCAAGGAGTAAGCTGGGGCAATGGTATGAATCACCGTATCTGTTTCCTATTTTCAGGGATAACTATCCTTTGTTACCTGATATCCAGTGTCTTTTAAACTATTGTTTTATAAAATCTATGTTGTTTGTTATTCTTTCCTATCCCTATTACTGTATCGTTTTTGGAAGTGGAAGTCTTTCTCAGCCAATACTGTGCAAAGGCTGTGAAAACAATTTAAAGTATTTCCCAGTAAATAAAAAGAAGAAGAAGAAACTGTTTAGCTGTGACCAGGCAATGGAACAGTAATGATATCTCAAGCATCCAAATGTTTGTCAAATTCTGCTTGTCAGAAGTGGTAAGAAGGCACAGAGACAGGTATTCCTTTGGGATTCCTGTCAAACCAGAAATTCATCCTTTCTATTATGACCCTTGACCTTTGGTTGTTGACACAGTGCTAACATTGTACCAATTGTTCATAGGCTTGTTGTGAGAATTAAATTGGTTGGTTCATGTTAAGTGCTTAGAAGGCCCTTTGATTTTACATATCAAGTTTATTTTCTATGTGGAACAGACATTTTTATTTCTAAATGACAGCTTATTCATCTCTTAACATTATGCACATAAAAAGCCTCTCACATTTTGCTGTCACATGGTTTCTGCAAAACTAATTGTTTTCCTTCATTGGTATCTGGGCAAGGTAATGGTAAGCAGGGGAACACTAAGTGCAAATGCTCTGACACAAGAGACCGTTTGGTTTATCCTAGCAATGCCAAAAAAGCTAGTGTGGGTGGTGTGCATTGATCTTAAAGGAGTGGAATGAAAGTAACCCACAGATATAATTTTGGGGGTATGAAAACTATGGTTCACTCATAAAGAATGGAAGCATTATCAAAGATTTTAGTTTTTATTTGGAGAGAGGAAATTATTGGAGCATTTTAAAAAGTGAAATGACATATTGAATGTATGATTTTTAAAATAATTACTTTGACTACTCTGAGGAAAAGCAATGTGGAGTGTAAAAGTGAAAGCAGAAAACTTGTTAAGATGCTATTGAAGAGATTTAGGTGTTAATCTTAAATTATAGTCCATAGTGTTGGTGTTGAAAGCAATGGCAAGTATTCAGGTTTTGGGTATATTTTGAAGACAGAATCAATAGTATTTGTTGATGGATTAAATATGAGGTGCAAGAGAAAGAGAGGAGTCAAGGATTACTATAAGTTTAAAAAAATCTTAGCATTGGGACAAATGGAAAGTAATTTACTGTGATAGGGAAGAAAGAGAGAGAGTTTTCCATGGGGGTGTTATATTGAGATGCATGTTAGATATCCAAGTGAATATACCTAATGGGCATTTGGTTTTACAGGTCTGGATATCAGGAGAACAAAAAAGAAGGAAAATTTGGTAAAGTAGAAGGAGAATCAACAGAAAAAGAAGACTCAGAAGGCAAGTGAAAAAATTGCTTAGGAAGGAGGGAGTGTCAAATTATGCCACTAGGCTGATAGTTCAAGTACGATAAGAATTAGTAAATAATTATTGTATTTGTCAAGATACAGCTCATTGGTGACCCTAAAAGCACTGAATAAGAGGGTAAAATGTTGACTGATATAGAGTCGAGAGAAAATAGTTGGCTATAACTAGTAGGAATTTATCCAAAGGAGAGAGAAGAGATGATTCATAGGAGCACATGTACCTCAATGTTTATAGCAGCACAATCAACAATAGCCAAATAATGGAAAGAGCCCAAATGTCCATCAACTGATGAATAGATAAAGAAGATGTGGTTTAGGGCACCTGGGTGGGTCAGTCACTTGAGCTTCTGACTTAGGCTCAGGTCATGGTCTCGTGGTCTGTGAGTTCGAGCCTGACGTCAGGCTCTGTGCTGACAGCTCAGAGCCTGGACCCTGCTTTGGATTCTGTGTCTCCATCTCTCTCTGCCCCTCCCTCTCTCATGCTCTATCTCTCTCTCTCTGTCAAAAATAAATAAACATTAAACAATTTAAGTTAAAAAAAAGATGTGGTTTACATACACAATGGAATATTACTTGGCAAAGAGAAAGAATGAAGTCTTGCAATTTGCACAATGTGGATGGAACTGGAGGGTATTATGCTAAGTGAATAAGTCAGGGAGAGAAAGACAGACATCATATGTTTTCACTCATGTGTGGAATTTTAGAAACTTAACAGAAGACCATGGGGCAATGGAAGAGGAAAAATAGTCTCAAACTGAGGGAGGCCAACCATGAGGGACTCTTAAATCCAGAGAACAAACTGAGGGTTGATGGCGGTGGTGGGGGACAGGGGAACATGGGTGATGAGCATTGAGGAGGGCACTTGTTGGAATGAGCAGTGGATGTTGTATGTAAGCGATGAATCATGGGAATCTACTCCTGAAGCCAAGGCACACTCTTTACTCTGTATGTTAGCTAACTTGACAACAAATTATATATATTTTTAACATGTTTTATTTTTTATTTTTTAAATTTACTTCCAAATTAGTTAGCATATAGTGCAACAATGATTTCAGGAGTAGATTCCTTAGTGCCCCTTACCCATTTAGCCCATCCCCCCTCCCACAACCCTTCCAGTAATCCTCAGTTTGTTCTTCATATTTGAGTCTCTTCTGTTTTGTCCCCCTCCTTGTTTTTATATTATTTTTATTTCCCTTCCCTTATGCTCATCTGTTTTGTCTCTTAAAGTCCTCATATGAGTGAAGTCATATGATTTTTGTCTTTCTCTGATGGACTAATTTCACTTAGCTTAATACACTCTAGTTCCATCCACGTAGTTGCAAATGGCAAGATTTCATTCTTTTTGATTGCTGAGTAATACTCCATTGTATGTATATATATATATATATATATATATATATATATATATATACATATACCACATCTTCTTTATCGATGGGCATTTGGGCTCTTTGCATACATTGACTATTGTTAATAGTGCTGCTATAAACATGGGATGCATGAGTCCCTTCGAAACAGCACACCTGTATCCCTTGGATTAATGCCTAGTAGTGCAATTGCTGGGTCATAGGGTAGTTCTATTTTTAGTTTTTTGAGGAAGCTCCATACTGTTTTCCAGGGTGGCTGCACCAGCTTGCATTCCCACCAACAATGCAAAAGAGATCCTCTTTCTCTGCATCCTCAACAACATCTGTTGCCTGAGTTGTTAATGTGAGCCATTCTGACATGTGTAAGGTGGTATTTCGCTGTGGTTTTGATTTGTATTTCCCTGGTGATGAGTGATGTTGAGCATTTTTTCATGTGTCCGTTGGCCACTTGCATGTCTTCTTTGGACAAGTGTCTATTCATGTCTTTTGCCCATTTCTTCACTGGATTATTTGTTTTTTTGGGTATTGAGTTTGATAAGTTTTTTTTTATAGATTTTGGATACTAACCCTTTATCTGATATGTTGTTTGCAAATATCTTCTCCCATTCTGTCAGTTACCTTTTAGTTTTGCTGATTGTTTCCTTTGCTGTGCAGAAGCTTTTTATTTTGTTGAGGTCTCAGTAGTTCATTTTTGTTTTTGTTTCCCTTACCTCTGGAGATGTGTTGAGTAAGAAGTTGCTGCGGCCATGATCAAAGAGTTTTTTTCCTGCTTTCTCCCTGTGTTACATTGAGGTCTTTCATCCATTTTGAGTTTAGTTTTGTGTATGGTGTAAGAAAGTGATCCAGGCTCATTCTTCTGCATGTCGCTGTCCAGTTTTCCCAGCACCACTTGCTGAAGAGACTTATTCCATTGGATGTTCTTTCCTGCTTTGTCAAAGATTAGTTGGCCATACGTTTGTGGGTCCATTTCTAGGTTCTCTATTCTGTTCCATTGATATGAGTGTCTGTTCTTGTGCCAGTACCATACTATCTTGATGATTACAGCTTTGTAGCATAGTTTAAAGTCTGGGATTGTGATGCCTCCTGCTTTGGTTTTCTTTTTCAATATCACTTTGGATATTCGGGTTCTTTTCTGGTTCCATACAAATTGTAGGATTGTTTGTTCTAACTCTGTGAATAATCCTAGTGTTACTTTTATAGGGATTGCATTGAATATGTAGATTGCTTTGGGTAGTATTGACATTTTACCAATATTTGTCCTCTCTACCCAGGAGCATGGAAACTTTTTTCCAATTTTTTTGTCTTCTTCAATTTCTTTCATAAGCTTTCTATGCTTTCAGTGTATAGATTTTTCACCTCTTTGGTAGATTTATTCCTAGGTATTTTATGGTTTTTTTGTCCAACGGTAAATGGGATCAATTCCTTGATTTCTATTTCTGTCACTTCATTGTTGTGTATAGGAATGCAATGGATTTCTGTGTGTTGATTTTATATCCTGCAACATTGCTGAATTCATAAATCACTTCTAGCAGATTTTTGGTGGGATCTTTTGAGCTTAACAAATAGAGTATCATGTCATCTGCGAAGAGTGAAATTTGGCCTCCTCCTGGCTGATTTGGATTCCTTTTATTTATTTGTGTTGTTTGATTGCAGAGGCAGAGACTTCCAATACTATGTTGAATAACAGTGGCAAGAGTGGACATCTCTGTCTCGTTTCTGACCTTAGGGGAAAGCTGTCAGTTTTTCCCCATTGAGGATGATATTAGCATTGGGTCATTCATATATGGCTTTTATGATCTCGAGGTATGCTCCTTCTATCCCTATCTTCTTGAGGGTTTTTACAAAGAAAGGATGCTGTATTTTGTCAAATTCTTTCTCTGCAGCTATTGAGAGGATCATATGGTTCTTGTCCTTTCTTTTAATGATGTGATGAATCACGTTAATTGTTTTGTGGATATTGAAGCAGCCCTGAATCCCAGGTATAAATCCCAGTTGGTTGTGGTGAAAAAAAAAGTAATATATTGTTGGGTCCAGTTGGCTAATATCTTGTTGAGAACTTTTGTATCCATGGTCAACAGGGAAATTGGTTTATACTTCTCTTTTTTAGTGAGGTCTCTGGTTTTGGAATCAAGATAATGGTGGCTTCACAGAAAGACTTTAGAAGTTTTCCTCCCATGTCTAATTTTTGGAACAGCTTCAAAAGAATAGATGTTAACTCTTCCTTAAATGTTTGTTAGAATTCCCCTGGAAAGCCATCTGGCCCTGGACTCTTGTTTTTTGACAGAGTTTTGATTACTAAATCGATTTCCTTACTGGTTATGGGTCTGTTCAAATGTTCTATTTCTTCCTTTTTCAGTTTTGGTAGTGTATATGTTTCTAGGAATTTTTCCATTTCTTCCAGATTGCCCATTTTATTGGCATATAATTGATCATAATGTTCTCTTATTATTGCTTTTATTTCTGTTGTCTTGTTTTTGATCTCTCCTCTTTCATTCTTGATTTTATTTATTTGGGTCTGTTCCTTTTTTCTTTTTGATCAAACTGGATAGTGGTTTATCAATTTTGTTAATTCTTTCAGAGAGGCAGCTTCTGGTTTTATTGATGTGTTCTACTGTTTTGTTGTTGTTTTTATTGTTGTTGTTTTGATAGAATTAATTTCTGCTCTAATCTTTATTATTTCCTGTCTTCTGCTGTTTTGGGGTTTTATTTGCTGTTCTTTTTCCAGCTCCTTAAGGTGTAAGGTTATGTTGTATATCTGAAATCTTTCTTCCATTTTTAGGAAGTCCTGGATTGCTATATGCTTTCCTCTCATGACCGTCTTTGCTGCATCCCAGAGGTTTTGGGTTGTGGTGTTATGATTGTCATTCACTTCTATATACTTTTTAATTTCCTCTTTAACTGCTTTGTTAGCCCATTCATTCTTTAGTAGGATGTTCTTCAGTCACCAAGTATTTGTTATCTTTCCACAGTTTTTCCTGTGGTGGATTTTGAGTTTCATAGCATTGTGGTCTGAAAAGATGCACGGTATAATCTCAATCTTTTTGTACTTAGGGCTGTTTTGTGTTCCAGTATATGGTGTATTCTGGAGAACGTTCCATGTGCAGTGGAGAAGAATGTATATTCTGCTGCTTAATGATGAAATGTTTTGAATATATCTGTTAAGTCCATCTGGTCCAGTCTGTCATTCAAAGCCATTGTTTCCTTGTTGAATTTTTTTATTAGATGATCTGTCCATTGCTGTGAGTTGTGTGTTGAAGTCTCCTACTATTATGGTATTACTATCGATGAGTTTCTTTATGTTTGTGATTAATTGATTTATATATTTGGGTGCTCATACATTTGGCACATAAATGTTTACAATTGTTAGGTCTTCTTAGTCTATAGACCCCTTGATTATGATATAATGCCCTTCTGCATCTCTTGATACAGTCTTCATTTTAGTCTAGATTATCTGATATAAGTATGGCAACTCCGGATTTCCTTTTTTGACCATTAGCATGATAGATGGTTTGTCATCCCCTTATTTTTAATCTGAAGGTGACTTCAGTCTAAAGTGGGGCTCTTGTAAACAGCATATAGATGGGTCTTGTTGTCTTATCCATTCTCTTACCCTATGTCTTTTGACTGGAGCATTGAGTCCATTGACATTTAGAGTGAGTACTGAAAGATATGAATTTAATGTCATTATGATGCTTGTAGATTTGGAGTTTCTGGTGGTGTTCTCTGGTCCCTTCTAATCTTTGTTGCATATATATATATATATATATATATATATATATATATATATATATATAATTTCATCATTTCTCCGCTCAGAGAGTCCCCCTTAAAATTTCTTGTAGGGCTGGTTTATTGGTCACAAACTCCTTCAATTTTTGTTTGTCTGGGAAACACCTTATCTCTCCTTCTATTTTGAATGACAACCTTTCTGGGTAAAGAATTCTTGGCTGCATATTTTTCTAATTCATCACATTGAATATATCCTGCCACTCTTTTCTGGCCTGCCAGGTTTCTGTGGATAGGTCTGCTGCAAACCAGATCTGTCTTCCCTTGTGGGTTTTGGACTTTTTTTTCCTTGCTGCTTTCATGATTCTCTCCTTGCCTGAGTATTTTGTAAATTTGACAATGATATGCCTTGTTGATGGTCGTTTTTTGTTGAAACTATGGGCGTCCTCTGTGCTTCCTGGATTTTGATATCTGTGTGTTTCTTCAGGTTAGGAAAGTTTTCCACTATGATTTGTTCATGTTATCCTTCTGCCCATATTTGTCTCTCTTCCTTTTCTGGGACCCCTATGATTCTGATGTTGTTCCTATTTAATGAGTCACTGATTTCTCTAAATCTTAAATCATGCTCTTTTGCCTTAATGTCTTTTTTTTTTGCTTCATTATTCTCTATAAGTTTGTCCTCTATATCACTGATTCTCTGTTCTGCCTCATCCATTCTTGCTGCCGCTGGATCTGTCTGTGATTGCGGCTCAGTTATAGCAGTTTTAATTTATTCTGCCTATTTTTTTACTTCTTTTGTCTCTGCAGAAAGGGAATCCAGTATATTTTCGACTCCAGCTAGTATTTTTATTATCATAATTCTAAATTCTGGTTCAGACATCTTGCTTGTATCTGTGTTGGTTAAATCCCTGGTTGTCATTTCTTCGTGCTCTTTTTTTGTGGGTGAATTTCTTCATTTTGTTATTTTGCAGGGAGAAAAGGAATTAATAAGGTTGAAAAATTAAAATAAAAAAGAAATAAAATTAAAAACAATATTGAAATTAAGAAATTACACACACACACACATAATAAATGATGCTAGATCCTAGGTGTGTTTTGTTCTGGGTGTTGAAAGTGGTTTGACAGATTAGATTAAAAAAAGGGGAAAAAAACAAAGAAATCGTTTGAGAATTTGAAAAAATAAATACACTGATGTAGGTTAAAATGAGATGATGGGAGTAAAGTAGAATTTGAAAAAAATTACACAAAAAGAAAGAATATGGTAGTAAAAATTAAAGAAAAAATATTTTTAATAAAAAAATAAAAAATAAAAATGATTTTTTTCTCTTTATGTATTCAAGAAATTGAAAGGAAATGAAAAAGAGAAAAAAAGAAAAAAAAAGAAATCTTTTGAAAATTTGAAAAGGTGAATACACTGAAGTAGGCTAAAACAGAATGATGGGAGTAAGACAGAATTTGAAAAAATTTACACAAAAGGGAAAAATATAGTAAAATATGAAGAAAAAATATTTTTAATAGAAATTGAAAATAAAAATGAAGTTTTTCTCTTTCTGCATTCAATAAAAAGAAAATAAATGAAAAAGAAAAAAGAAAAAGAAAAAAAGGAAATTATTTGAAAATTTAAAAAGGTGAATACACTGAAGTAGGCTAAAACAGAATGATGGAAGTAAGATAGAATTTGAAAAAAAATTTATACAAAAGTAAAAAATATAGTAAAAAATTAAAAAATTAAAAAAAATTTTTTTTTTCAACGTTTATTTTTGGGACAGAGAGAGACAGAGCATGAACGGGGGAGGGGCAGAGAGAGAGGGAGACACAGAATCGGAAACAGGCTCCAGGCTCCGAGCCATCAGCCCAGAGCCTGACGCGGGGCTCGAACTCACGGACCGCGAGATTGTGACCTGGCTGAAGTCGGACACTTAACCGACTGCGCCACCCAGGCGCCCCTAAAAAAATATTTTAATAAAAACTTAAAATAAAAATGAATTTTTTCTGTCACTCTATTCAAGCAAAAGTAGTGTAAAAAAGAAAAAAAAAAGAAAGAAAATTGAATAGATGGACCTGCTAAGAGATTGAAATAGTACTCAAATTACTTTGTTTCCCCTAGAAGTCAGACTATGTAGCGCTTTATAGTCCCTAAACTAAGTAGGCATTGAGACTTATGTTCTTGAAGAAGGAGGTTGGTCCACTTGGACAGTGCTCAGTGTAACGGCTCTGTTCTCCACTAGATGCCGCTGCTAGCCTAGTGGGGTGGATTGTTGCAGTGCTCCTAGGTGCATATGTGCATGTGTGGGAGCGGTGAAAATGGCGTCACCCAGCTACCCATTCTCTAGTATCAGAACTCTGTTCTCCCCGATGAGCAATCTCACACCCGTCCTCTTTCTTCAGCTTTCATCAACTCCCTGCTTCTTCACTGTCCATGAACAAGCCCTAGGCAGTACCTCTCTTCTGAGTTTTGTCTCAGATGAGGCTGTTTTCCCTGGCTCCTTACTTCTGAAGGATTTGACTTTGGCCTGTTATATCCCTCTGTGGAAGGGTCTCACTGAGCAATGTCCAAACAATGGCTGAAAATGGTTGCACCCAGGAATGCTTGCTGGACCCTGCTGCTGCTGGAACCCTGAGACTGTGGCCAGGTACGAAACAGCCCCAGAAAAAGTTCACAAGATAGTGTAGCAGCAGCTTTTCAGGGATTATGGAAAACCACAACACACATCTGGCACCAGGCTTCACCCTTAATGACCTTGTTCTAGCACCAACGAAGGTGGCTTTTTTGGGGGGTCTGATGGGACCAGGTGGCTTCAACAGTCTCTACTAAATGTTCTTCCAGCAGTGGAACTGCTTTTCCCCATGTGGCCTGACAACCTCTGGGACCCCACTCTGTTCCTGGGGATTCGCCCTTCCCACCAGAGCATAGTCAGCTATTGAGCTGCGGAGTTGCAGACTTTGTGCTCCCCTTGTTTATAGTCTTAGTGAATTTAAACCCTCTCCTTTCTCCTTTCTCCTTTCTCCTTTCTATCTTTTTAATTTAGTCACTGTGGCTGTTTCCAATTTTCTACTTTCTCTCCAGCTGCTTTTGTGCAGGGGTGCTTTTCCCATATTCTCCCCCACCCCAGTCTCCATCCTCAGCCTGCAAAGGCAGCTCCGTCCCTGCTGCTGGCTTCTCTCTCCCCAAGTTTACCTCTCCATGCCATGTACCTGCTGAATTATGTGGTTCCAGTTGTGCAGATTGTTGTGTTAATCCTCCACACAGTTTTCTAGGTGTGTAGGATTGTTTAGTGTTGGTCTGGCTGTATTTCATGGACATGAGACACACAAAAAACTTCCTTGGTGTTCCACCATCTTGGCTCCCCTCTCCGACCCTGACTAATGTTTTAAATCAAGATGATCATGTACAGATGAACAAAACAGGTGAGCAGCAACCATTATAGAAAGTTTATGGCTACCTGGAATTTGCAATACATTACACATGCTCTGATACTTATGCATATTATAAATGTACAACTTTTTCAGACTCTTGTTTAGATTGTTTTCTTTAAAAATGACAAAAAGGCTTCATTATCTGGTTTCTAAAGCTATTAGAGAAGAGGAGTTGCAAATGAGGGAAGGGAAGTTATACTTCTAGGCAAGATCTCTGATGGCAGAAGAAAAGTCATAGTGAATTTTCTTACATCAAAGAGGTGACAGAAAACTCACAAAGAATAGTATGGTGGGGGCAAAGATTCCTGTTCTGTTAAGTACACCTTGAATTCATTAGAGTGACTCTTAATTATCAGGAACAGTTAAATTATACTTAATACCAATTAAATATTGTCTATATTTATTTATATTAAATTTTTTAATGTTTATTTATTTTTGAGACAGAGAGAGACAGGGCATGAATGGGGGAGGGGCAGAGAGAGAGGGAGACAGGTTCCAGGCTCTGAGATGTCAGCACAGAGCCCAATGCAGGGCTCAAACTCACGAACTGCAAGATCATGACCTGAGCTGAAGTCAGATGCTCAACCGACTGAGATACCCAGGCGCCCCTAGGTATATTAATTTGAAATACATATTTCATAATAACAATAGTTCAAAACCTAATGAGGGTTCTGGATAATCAATATTTTATTGGATATAAATTTTTCAATTTTTTTGATCATTTCCTTAGGTTCTTTAGGGGATAAGAATTTTTTAAAAAGTTACTTGGTCATATGACTATGACATATGATTATGACCAGTCATATCTATTAATTTTTGTTACAATTCCATCCTATTTGTTTATAACATTGCCCTTTTTTCATTTTATCATTAGGTTTGCAAGGAATATTATCATAATCTTCCTTTCCTCTGTGAAAATAAAAATAAAAATAAAATAGTACTGATGAAACCACTTCCCAGAGGACAAAGAAGGGACCTATTTTTCCATGAAAAATACTTAAGACAGGGAATACTTTATAGTTAAATTTAAAAGACACATTTAAGGTCATGGTATGATAGCTGGTTGCATGAATTTGTTTTTGTTGCTGTTGTTTGTTTTTGTTTTTGAGTCAATCCCACTTAAAACAATGTAACAGCTGAATACCATACTGAATATCCATTCCTTCACAAATAGTCTGGCTTTCACTCAATGTTAGGAGAAAATCATTTGGGATAAGGGGAAAACATTTCTATTTTTTTTATCCTCCTGGTTGCCTTATGTTTGTTTGTTTCTCTCAGGAAAGACTGTATTTTTTCCCAAAATGCTGACCTCAGTTCTTTAGAACTATTTCTGGGAGGAGAAATGCAGTATATCAGTCATAATGCAAGTATCATTCATATGACTGCATTTATAACATAAACGAAGGAGAGGAGTAATAGTAGAGAAGCATTTCAAATCTAAGTTATAGAAAGCATATACGTGTTTTGAAAAGATTTAATAGAAGTGAACATCTCAGTGATAAAACTGTCTCTTAGAAAGCCCACTAAATGCTTAAAAAGGGAGAAATAGGCAAATTGGCTTTCCACTAAATCTCATTTATTTATTTATTTATTTATTTTGAGAGAGACTGAGATAGCACAAGTGGGGAACGGGCAGAGAGAGAGGGAGAGAGAATCCCAAGCAGGCTCTGTGCTTCCAGTGCATAGCCTGAGGTGGGACCCAAATTCACAAAACTGCCAGATCCTGACCTGAGCCAAAACCAAAGAGTTGGAGGCTTAACCGACTGAGCCACCAGGCATCCCTCCACTGAATCTCTTAAGAACACAATTTATTATGTTGTTTGACTTTGTTATCTGTCCAAAAAGATTCTAATTTCCTTAATTAAGTAACAATATTTATTTTAACAATGGCCCATAGAGAGAATCCTACTGATGTGATGGTTTTTCATTTTCTACCACATAGATGTGATAGATATATCCATGGTTGAAAGAATAGTCAATTATTTTTTCGTCTTACAAATATTTATTTATTTGAATTAGTATCAATGTACATAGCTAAAATTTTGTTTTATTTTTTTAATTTTAATTTAAATATAGTTAACATAAAATGTTATATTAGTTTCACGTGTACAATACAGTGACTCAACAATTCTATAATCACCAGTCCTCATCATGACAAGTGCACTCCTTAATCCCCATCATCTATTTCACCTATGCCCCCCATATCCCCTCCAGTAACCATCAATTTGTTCTCCATAGTTTAGAGTCTCTTTCATGGTTTGTCTCTCTCTTATTTTTTCCTTTGCTTGTTTGTTTCTTAAATTCCACATTTGAGTGAAATCATATGGTATTTCACTTTCTCTGACTTACTTATCTCACTTATACCCTCTAGCTCCATCCATGTCTTGGCAAATGTCAATATTTCATTCTTTGTTATGACTGAATAATATTCCACTACATATATATATATATATACATATATATATATATATTTATGTCACCTCTTTTTTATCTCCTCATCTTTCAGTGGACACTTGGGCTGCTGGCATGCCTTGGTTATTATCAATGATGCTACTATAAACATAGGGGTGCATGTATCCCTTTGAATTAGTGTTTTTGTATTCTTTGGGTAAATATCCAGTAATGCAATTGCTGGACCATAGGGTAGTTCTGTTTTTAACGTTTTGAGGAAACTGCATAGTGTTTTCCACAGTGGCTGCACAAGTTTGCATTCCTATGAACAGTGCAGTAGTGTTCTTTTTGCTCCACATCCTCACTAACACTTGTTTCTTGTGTTGTTGATTTTATCCATTCCAAGAGGTGTGGGGTGATATCTCATTGTAGTTTTGGTTTGTATTTCCCTGATGATGAGTGGTATTGACATCTTTTCATGTGCCTGTTGGCCATCTGGATGTGTTTTTTAGAAAATGTGTGTTCTTTTATTCTGCCTATTTTTAAATTGGATTATTTGTGTCTTTGTTTTTTTAATTCTTGATTTTCAGGAGTGCTTTATATATTTTGGATACTATCCCTTTATCAGATATGTCATTAGTAAATGTCTCTTTCCATTAAGTAGGTTGCATTTTAGTTTTGTTGATTGTTTCCTTCACTGTGCAAAAGTTACTTATTTTGATATAGCCCCAGCAGTTTATTTTTGCTTTTATTTACCTTGCATCAGGAAGTATATCTAGAAAAATGTTGCTACAGCTAATGGCAGAGTCTTTATTACCTGTGGATTTTTTTCTAGTAGTTTTATGGCTTCAAGTCACACATTTAGGTCTTTTATCTATTTTGAATTTATTTTTTGTATGGTATAAGAAAGTAATCCAGTTTCTTTTTCATGTAGCTGATCAGTTTTCCCAACACCATTTGTTGAATAGAGTTCCTTTTTCCCATTGGATATTCTTAACACATTGTCAAAGATTAATTGACCATATTATTGTGGGTTTATTTTTGGGTTTTCTACTCTGTTGCATTGATCTGTGCATCTATTTTTATGCCCGAACCATAGTGTTTTGATTACTACAGCTTGTAATATAACTTGAAGTCCGAAATTGTGATACCTCCAGCTTTCCTTTTTCTTTCCAAAATTTCTTTAGTTATTGAAGGTCTTTTATGGTTCCATACAAATTTTAGGATTGTTTATTCTAGTTCTGTGAAAAATATTGGTAAATTCTGGTATTATTTTGAGAGGGATTGCATTAAGTGTGTAGGATTCTTTGGGTAGCACAGACATTTCAACAATAATTGTTCTTCCAGATTATGAACATGGAATACCTTTCCATTACTTTATGTTGTCTTCAATATCTTTCATCAATGTTTTATAGTTTTTGTACTACAGGTCTTTTACCTCTTTAGTTAGGCTTATTCATAGATATCACAATTTGGTGTGATTTTAAATCTGATTGTTTTCTTAATTTCTCTCACTATTAGTGTATATAAATGCAACAGATTTATTAATATTGGTATCTTATCCTGCAAATGTACTGAATTCATTTATCAGTTGTAGTATTTGTGTGTGTGTGTGTGTGTGTGTGTGTTTGTGGAGTCTTTAGGGTTTTCTATATATAGTATCATGTCATCTGAAAATAGCAAAAGTTTAATTCTTCCTTACAAATTTGGATGCTTTTTATTTCTTTTTGCTAATTGCTATTGCTAGGACTTCCAGGACTGTGTTGAATAAAAATGGTGAGAGTGCATAACTTTGTCTTGTTCTTGACCTTAGGGGGAAGGTCTCATTTTTTTTCCATTTGGTATGATGCTTAGTGTTTTTTTTAAATATATATGGCCTTAATTATGTTGAGATATATTTCCTCTAAACCTACTTTGTTGAGGGCTTTTATCATGAGTGTATGTTGTAGTTTGTCAAATACTTTTTCTGTGTCGTTGAAATGAACATATGGTTTTTATCCTTTCTCTTATTGATGTGATGTATCACATTGATTGATTTGTCAAAATTGAACAACCTTGCATCCCAGAAATAAATCCTACTTGATCGTGACTTTTTAAATGTATTTTTGGATTCAGTTTGCTAGTATTTTTTTTGAGTTTTTTTGCATATGTTTTCATCAAGGATATTGACATGTAGTTCTTACTTTTTGAGGTGTCTTTGTCTGGTTTTGGTATTATGGTAATGTTGGCCTCATATAATGAATTTGGCAATTTTCATCTTTTTCTAATTTTTTTGGAATAGTTTGAGAAGAATAGGTATTAAATATTATTTAAATGTTTGGTAGAATTCACCTGTGAAGCATCTGGTCCTGGCATTTTTTCATTGGTAGTTTTTTGGTTATTGATTCAATCTCCTTGTCCACAATCAATCTATTCAAATGTCCTATTTCCTCCTGCTTCAGTTATGGTAGGTTATATGTTTGCAGGAATTTATCCATTTCATTCAAGTTGTACAATTTGTTAGCATATAGCTTTTTATATTGTTTTTATTTCTGCGTTTTTGGTTATTTCTCCTATTTAATTTGTGATCTTGTTTATTTCAATCATTTCTCTTTGTTTTTTGATGAGTCTGGCTAGAGGTTAATGAATTTTGTTGATCTTTTCAAAGAAGCAGTTCCTGGGTTTCATTAATATTTTCTATTTTCTTTTAGTTTCTAGATCATTTATTTGCACTCTAATCTTTGTTGTTTCCTTCCTTCTCTCTCTTTTTTTTTTTTTTTTTGGTTTGGTTTGTTCTTCTTTTCCTAGCTCCTTCGGGTGTAAGGTTACATTATTTACTTGAGATTTTTCTTGCTTCTTTTTAATTTTTTAATGTTTATTTTTGAGAGAGAGATATATACAGATTTGATCAAGGGAAGGGCAGAGAATCTGAAGCAGGCTCCAGGTTCTGAGCTGTCAGCTCAAACTCACAAACTATGAGATCATGACCTGAACCAAAGTCAGAAGCCCAACTGACTGAGGCACCCAGGCACCCTGAGCTTTTTCTTGCTTCTTGAGTTAGGCCAGTATTGCTATAAACTTCCCTCTTTGAACTGCTTTTGCCTTATCTCAAAGATTTTTAGACCATTGTGTTTTCATTTTCATTTGTTTTCATGTGCTTTTTAAATTTTTTTCATTGATTTCTTGGTTAATCCATCCATTGTTTAGTAGCATGTTACTTAGCCTCCCTGTATTTGTGGTTTTCCAGATTTTTTCTTGTGGTTGATTTCTAGCTCCATAGTGTTGTTTTCAGAAAAGATGCATGGTATAATTTAATCTTTTTGAATTTTCTGAGGTGTGTGTGTGTGTGTGTGTGACCTAATATCAGATCTATTCTGGAGAATGTTCCATGTGCACCTGAAAAGAATGTCCATTCTGCTGTTTTAGGATGAAATATTGTAAATATATCTGTTACAGCCACCTGGTCCAATGTATTACTCAAATCCATTTTTTCCTTGTTGATTTTCTGTTTAGCTTATCTGTCCATTAATATATGTAGGATATTAAAGTCCCCAGTGTTATTGTATTACTATTGATTGGTTTCTTTATGTTTGTTATTAATTGTTTTATATTTGGGTATTGTCAAATCTTTTTTGATCATTGTATCTTCTTGTTTGATTGTACCTTTTCTTATGATCACTGTCCTTCTTTGCCTATTGTTACATTCTTTGTTTTAAAATTTAGTTCTTCTGATGTAATTATTGTGACTCCAGCTTTACTTTAATATTCATTTGCATGATAGTTGTTTCTCCATCCCCTCACTTTCAATCTGTAGGTGTCTTTTGGTCTGAAATGAGTCTCTTATAAGCAGCATATAGATGGGTCTTGTTTTGTATCCACTCTATCACCCTATGCCTTTTTATGGAAGCATTTAGTAAATTTACATTCAAATTAATTATTAATAGATATGTATTTATTGCCATTTTATCACTTGTTTTGTTGATTTTTTTCTAAAGTTTTTCTCCGATCCTTTATTGTTTTCTCTATTTCATGGTTTCCTGGTTTTCTTTAGTGATATATTTTGATTCCTTTCTCTTCATTTTTTGCATATAAGTGGTTTTTGATTTGTGGTTACCATTAGGTTTGTATATACCATCTTCTGCATATAGCAGTTAAAATTAAATTGATGGTTATTTAATTTTGAACTCATTCTTTATTCCTCTCCCCTTCACATTTTAGATATATGGTGGCATATTTTACATCCTTTTATTTTGTGAGTTCCTGGGCTGATTTTTTACAAAAATTCACTTATCCTGTTTTTGTATTTCCTACTCTCATACAATCACTTTTGGTCTTTCTTTTCCACTATAAGATTACCCTTTCATATTTCTTGCAGAGTTGGTTTATTGGTCATGAACTCCTTTAATTTTGGATTGTGTGGAAACTCTTTTTCTCTCCTTCTCTTCTGATTGATAGCCTTGCTGGATAGAACATTCTTGGCTGCAGATTTTTCAGTCAGCACTTTGTGTGTGTGTGTGTGTGTGTGTGTGTGTGTTAGAGAGAGAGCATGAGCAGGGGAGGGGCAGGGAGAGAGGAAGAGAGATAATCTCAAACAGACTCTACATGGAGCCCAACACAAGGCTCAGTCTCATGACCCTGAGATCATGACCTGAGCTGAAATGAAGAGTTGAACACTTAACTGACTGAACCATTCATGCACCCAAGCACTTTGAATATATCATGCGACTCCTTTCTGGCTTGCCAAGATTCTGTTGAAAAATATGCTGATAGCCTTATGGGATTTCCTTTGTATATAACTGTCTACTCCTATTGCTTTATTGATTTCTTTCTCACTACATTTTGCTATTTGAATTACAATATGTTATCTTGTGGATCTGTTATTTTTTATTTTGTTGAGGATTCTTTGGGCCTGCTGGATCTGGATATATGTTTTCTTCCCCAGATTAGGAAAGTTTTCAATTATTATTTCTTTTAATACATTTTCTTCCCCCTTTTCTCTCTTATTTCCAGGATCATTATAATATGAATGTTACTTACATTTCATGGAGTCACTGATTTCCCTGTCTATTCTTATTTTGCATATTTTTTTCTTTCTTTTGGTTAGCTTGATTACTTTCTATTATTCTGTTTTTATTTCATTAATTTTTTCCCCTGCTTCTTCCATTCTGTTCTTCATTCCATCAAGTGTGTTTCTCACTTCATTTATTTAACCCTTTATCTCTGGTATGTTATTACTTATATCTTTGATTAGGATCTCACTGATGCCTTCCACTCTTTTCTCAAGTCCAGTGAGTACCTTCATAACCATTACTATAAATTCTCTACCAGAAATGTTACTGATATGTTTCACTTAGATCTCTGGCTGTGGTCTTTCCTGTTCTTTCATTTGGGACAAATTCCTCAGTCTTCTTGCTTTGTCTAAATCTCTGTGCCTCTTTCTCTGTGGTAAGGAAGTCAGCTATATCTCTTCTTCATGTGGGTATTGACGTTATAAAGAAGAGGTCCTGTACTGTCCTGCAGTGTAGTGTGCCCTGTTCCCTGGGGACTGGCACTTTATAGAGTGTCTCTAATGTGAGATGCATGTGCTTTATCCTTCATGGAAGTTTCCTGCAGAGGATCTCTTTGTTGTGGGCAGTGTTTGGTTCCTAGCCTGAATGTAGCACATTTTAACTAGGTGTGCTCTGGTCTGCTTGTGAAGTGAGACCTGTAGCCACTGTTGCCAGAGGTGAAGCCCTGCAAAACTCTCCAGTTGGGAGATATGGTTTTGGCAGGGGTTGGACTGTTCTTCTGGGGAAGTAGGCCTGCTGCACTGGGATGGAAGCAAGTGTTACAGAGGGGGAGTTACACTGGAGTACAGGGGTGGGGGGTGGGACTCATGTAAACAAGTTAGGTAGTGAGTTTCAGGACAGCACTGGTTCTTGCAGGTGTCTCTGTGCTTATGCTGAGGGGAACAGGAGGAAATTTACCAAAGGGGTCTCTCTATGAATGCTGCCTCTCTGGAATGAGCTCTGAGATGACCAAATAATCTCCCTACTGTGTGCCCCTGGTGCTCTTCAGATCACTGTTTCCATGTTGTATGTCCATGGACTGTTTGCTCTGCCTTCTCTCCAAGAGTAGTCCAAATGCCCACTAGACTCTGCCTGAGTCAAGCCTACCTTTAAACCTACAGGCTCCAAGCCTTGCTGGTTGCAAGAACTCAGGAAACTCAGCACCTCTTGCCTTTCAAGTCTATTGCTATGGGGATATGTCTTCCTTGTGTGGGCTCCTCTGTGTGCTAGTCTGTATTTCACTCTTCTCTATGACTGTATCTTCCTCCCCATCATGGTGTTCAAGATCCATTTCTCTCCCAAGGCACGTTTCCACACATCCTACCCTATTTGATGTGGCCACTTCTCCACCTTTAGTTGTAGAGGTTGTTCTGCCAGTATTCATTTGATTTCTGGAGTACTTAGGATGATTTGATAAGTATCTAGTTGTATTTGTGGGACAAGGTGAGCCTAGGGTCCTCCCACTTCACTACTATCTTTCCAGACTAGCAGAACAGTCAGTTTTTACAAGAAGTTGGATTACGTGTTTTTATTTTTTTATTTTATTTTTATTTATTTTTTTTAGTAGAGGATCAGGGTCATTGTCCATTTAATTTATTTTTTCAGGGTGTTGTTTCTGAAGAACTTGAGGGAATATGAAACAACTCATTTCTCACTTCCTTGGAGACTCCAACACTATGAGGATATTGATGAAGTCACTCAAAATTATTTGTTCTTTAGGTCAGTCTATTTGTTTTGCCCTGTGAAAATAACTATGAAACCATTATTTTAGAATAAAAATTCCAGTTTGCTTTATATGTGTTTGTTTAGATGTGATTTTATCTGAGCTTTTACTTCTATGTACTGACCCATATTATGAAGTATAAGACATAAGTTCTAGGTATGGATATTATATCATTTCACTTATCAGATAATTCAAAATGAGAATCTCTGTCATTTCCAGTTGTAAAAATATTTAAATACTGTGTGTAGGCATGAGTGTATGTGCACAAATATCTGTATCATTTAGGGTTCTCCAGAGAAGGAAACCAAGACAATACAATATAATATATATTCATGTGTATGTATATAGAGAGAAAGATAGAAAGGGGAGAGAAAGAGAAATTTAAAGAATTGGCTTAGTTGGGGAGAAAAAATGTTTTTTCTTCTGTCCTCCTACATTTTTTGGATGATCTAATAATTAATTTGACACAAAGCAGATATAACTGGGAAAACAAAGTTTAATAGGAGCACCTGGGTGGCTCAGCCAGTTAAGTGTATGACCCTTAACTTCATCTCAGGTCATTATCTCACAGTTTGTAAGATGGAGCCTTGCATCTGGCTCCTTGCTGATAGTGTGGAGCCAGCTTGGCATTCTTTCTCCCTCTCTATCTGCCCTCCTCCTCTCAAAATAAATAAACATTTTTTAAAAGTTTAATAACATGTATATATGGTAAAGTCCCAGAAAAACTGAGTAGGAACTCCCCCAAATGGCCAAAAACATCACTTAAATACCATCTTCAGCTAAAGGCAAAGAAGATATTGAAGGTCAGAAGACAGTTATGCAAAATTACCAGGAAAAGCACAGTAAACAATGGTAGATTTTTATGAAGATTTAAGTAATTGATTTATCCATTGATAAAAGTGTCTAGAAATTTTGTCATTTTTCTCTTCCTGGCACAGCAAGGGAGATACCCATATCAATGGAAATTTATCTTGTAAATGTTAATGTGTCTTAGAAAAAGGTAAATCTATTGGTTTTAATAACTTCTCTTATGTCTGCAGATTCTTAAAAATACCCAGCTTAAGGTACTGAATATGCTGAAGAGGCATATATTGGAGTAGCAAAATTTGCTACCCTTCACTCATATAATTTTAGGGGCTGGAAAGTCTGAAATCTGTAGAGCAAGTGGTAAGCTGGAAAGTTGGGTTAATTGCTGCATTCTTGAGACAGAATTTCTTCTTCCTGGGAAACCTAACTTTTTTCTCTTAAGATCTTTCAACTGATTGGATGAGTCCCACCTACATTATCCAGGGTAATATCCCTTATTTGAAATAAAATGATTGTAGATATTAACTACATTTACAAGTACCTTTGTGGCAACACCAACATTACTGTTTGATTAAATAACTGGGTACTATAGCCTTATCAAGTTCACACATAAAAGTAACCATCACAATATCTTATAAGGACATATAATTCTTAGTTTCAAGTTTCTTGAAATCAATTTCTTAAGTAATTGACCAGTAGATAAATAAATTTTCCTTATTTTTTCTTCCAAATCATTAAGTGGATATTCTTCATAAAGATTAGGTTTATTATCTTTAAACATTTTTCTTCCTGGGAGCCATTACCACACTTACCACTGTTAACTAGTAAGATATTTTGCTTCTCAGTTGTTAACCCCACATAATAGCTTGTTTCTGACCATACTCATGATTTTGTAAGATTTTAGCAGTTATCTTAGGGCATTTCAGATATGTTCACTGTCTCCTTTACTTTCTCCAAATTGGAGAAACAATACCCTACTAGAACCTCATGGGCAAGGGCTATTTTGAAACAGTCCATCTAGCTTTTATGAAACAGACCATTGTCACAGAAGAAAATACATCCCATTTTCAAAAAGGTTTATTCTATTTTCCTTTTATTGCTGTTTTTAGTTTTAGGGACCCACCATAATCCATTATAAAGGCGTGATTTTTGACAACATGGTAGCTATTCAATACTCCATCTGTTTATTGTCCACATTTGTGAGAAATCTCCTCCTGTTACTTTGAGAATGACAATGACAAAATAACTATATTCATAATTGTAACTCTATTTTGTAAATGATTTGATATTTGAAAATTATTCTTTTGAGTATCATCTCATTTTGGATTGTGAGTTGTCCGACAGATTATGCCACTTAATATGGCTAAAAACACAATTAAGTAATATCCATCAAATTTGGATAATAAGCTGTGTATAGTTAAATGGAGAAATGACTTTTGTTGTTCTCTGATTACATTGGATAAGTTATTGAAAACTCAAATTATTAAAAGAGTTAGATATAAATTGTACTCCAAAGTATATCTTATTCTTGTGTCTCCTTAATAAAAAGGTAGCAGCTTTCAAGATGGGCCACTGACACCTGGGTGGCTCAGTCAGTTAAGCATATAACTCTTGATTTGTCTTAGATCATGATCTCATGGTTCGTGATATTGTCAGCACAGAGCCTTCTTGAGATTCTCTCTCTTCCTTTCTCATCCCCTCCTTTCTCTCTTTCAAAATAAATAAATAAACTTTAAAAAATAAAAAAGTATATCTTTTTTAATGGACCAAAATACTTTCTTATAAGTCTGATTAATAAGATCTGAAGCAAAAAATTATTTTCAAATATATTGTTGGAGGTTATTGAGTGTGTACACTTGCCTTAAGATAGGATATACCAGATTGTGCCAAACATGTACAAGATTTAAATTATGGTCTTTAGGGAAAAATCAACTTTACTAATTCATTTTATGTTTAAAACCCCTAAAAATGCGGGTACACAGCAGATACCTGTTGTGATCAATTAGTTCTGATGGTACTATACCAGAAAGTGCTTGCTTTCATGAATAAAACAAATCTAGCCACAATTTTCTTTGAAGATGTTGAACCATGCCCCATTTTTTTTAAATTTTTTTTCAACGTTTATTTATTTTTGAGACAGAGAGAGACAGAGCATGAACAGGGGAGGGGCAGAGAGAGAGGGAGACACAGAATCGGAAAGAGGCTCCAGGCTCTGAGCCATCAGCCCAGAGCCCGACGCGGGGCTCGAACTCACGGACGGCGAGATCGTGACCTGGCCGAAGTCGGACGCTTAACCGACTGCGCCACCCAGGCGCCCCCCATGCCCCATTTTTAAAGTTAGTATTTTTAATGATTATGCTACAGTCATTCTGAAGTTGCAAATCTAATGTCATGGTTGTTAGACTGACTTTATAGGACATTACAAATCAATAGTGACCTTTAGTATAATTTCATACAATTTAAGTAAGAAAACAACTTGTACCTGACAAGTGACTGGAAAGGTGTTTGCTTAAATTTGTGTACTTTGTTTCTTAGGTAGTATATCCATAAGTAACACATTCATAATACAGTTGCCATTATAACATGGCACATGATAGAATAAAATTTCGTGTAATATGATTCCATCTTAGGTCATGATTTAAAAATGAAAAAGTTATTCAGAAATTAAAAATTTATTTTAACATATCAATTTACATGTAGTTTGTTTTCATGTAAAAATAAAACAATAAAATCAAGGTTATAGTGAGGATTCAGAATCCAGGATATTAATAACTGTGTGGTAAACACAAACCTAGAAGTAGCAGTTGGAGAATTAAACTACTTTTATAAAATTGTACAACTGTACTTAGGGAAAGAAAAACAAAATAATCAACACAGGGTTCAGCCAAGATGCTATGTTTGATTTGTGTACTTCTATTCGAGCTTGCCCTATACTATCTAGAAGATTAATGCATCAAATCTATCTTTGCCTCTTAACACAGTAGGAGAAATATGCTCTTAGTACACACATACACACAAAATGTTCTGCAAAACAAGAGGGAAAGCAATTTTCAATTCATTTGAAAAGATTTATTAGGCAATAAATGGGGAAAAAGATTATTGCCAAGTTATGAACTCGATGTACCATAATTAGACATAGGATCTAAAGTTATGTTTTAAACTAGGAATGCATTCAAGATCACATAGCTTTGATGGAATGTATTTTCCTCATGAAAATATACATTCTGATAAGTTACTTTCTGTATTTAATATGAATGGAGACAAAAGAAAATAACTCCAAATCATATAAATGCTCTGGAGGTTTTCATGGAGATAAGAAGGCGGTTTTGTTTATTTTCAGGCATGCTCTTCTATGGCATTGGGAGTAATCCAAATGAGTTTGCTTCATTTTGTGATATAGATTATGTTGACTGTTGAGCCAACTGCATCTTGATATTTGCAGCATAAATATATTTGCAGCATAAATATAATTTACAGTAAATATAAAACTGTTCTGAATTGATCCATGGAACAGTGGCAATTTATGAAATTCTTGCACTATTTAATAATTCACTTTACCATTCAATGAACTGGGTTTTTCTGGACTACTACCACAAGGAGGCTTTGTTCACTGTTTGATGTCACCTGGGAGGGCAATTTGACTTTCAAGATCATTGAGTTTAAATTAGCTCAATTCAAAGAAAGTGATATAATTCTAGTATTTGTGTTGTGTGTAGCAGAATTGAAATACAAAAAAAAAATTATACGGTGGGTGAGATTAATCTTTTGTTAACTGCTATATACGCATTCAGGATCCCTTTCTCCTTTCCTGGTAGCATTCTAAGACTCAAAAGATAGTATATCTAATGGTAGAGTAGATATTTGGGGGCTTCAGAGACTTCCATATACTACTTTTAATTTACTGATAAAAGCACACTGCTTCTAGAGTGAAAATTCCTGGAGAAAAATCACTAAAGGTAGTTTTCTTCTGAAGTAATATGCATTATTACCATAATTAATTCTAACACTGGACAATTTAAAAATATATAATCCACACTTATTTTTGGTATATAGTTTATATAAATAAAAAAGACTACCATTCAAAAAAACACACCCATTATGTTTTCAGTGTGGGTGAGTGTGGGTATAGATAAAATCATCAGCAGTGGTGTACACTTTAAATGCACAAACTTCTGTATGGCTAAGCAATGACTTTAATTATTTACCATTATAAATAAAGCTTATATGTACTTGGAAAATAATAGAATGGGTTACAAGAGGATTGCAAACTTAAAAAAACAGAGTAGGTCAAGTAACATAGGCATCTATAATTATTCCATTACTTGAAGCCATAGGAATACTTTGTTTTATGTAATGCTTCATTGTTTATCAGAACCAGGGTAAATCTACCTACATTTGTAATGCTTTTGCTACTACTCTGAGCAGTCAAAACATTTTGGCATATCTCCTATTCATTTTTGGTCCTTAAGGCATCTCCCATTTAGAGAGGTTTTTCCATAGTAATATGCATGCCTTCTGATGTTTTTCCCTGTTCTTTCAATTGAGGTCTTGTTAGTTGACATAATGAAAAGAGCAAATTGCCTAATCAAGCTGTTTGTAGTACTAAGAACTGGGGAAAGATTTTTTAAATTATATGCATGTAATGCATATCATCAAAATCAGTGGCATTGTTAGTGAGAATGTGCTCACAACACAGTCATTTGAAGAGAGGAACTATTTCTGCCCTCGCCCTGTGATCATCACACAGAACAAAGAAACAAACAAAGATATATAGACTGTCAACATCTGTATAGTAAAATTTTCAAATTTATAATGGAATTAATGCTTTCAAAGCTATAAATATCAAAATGTGGCTCTGCATCTGCATGCTTTTTGACAAGCTGTGCTGAAAGACAGTCGGTTGGTGTTGTAGGTGAGAAATATGGTGTTTGGGGTTGCAATTTGTTTATTTTCTGATGCACACCCATGGGCCATATGGTCAGGGTCTTCATGGAAACAAACTGTCCATAATTTTCTTCCAGCTTGACGACAGGGTAGTAAAAGTATTTCAGAGGTGTAGAACAACCTCAACAAAACTGTTAATTATATAGACTGTATGCAGGTTGATGTAATCTATCATCCTTCTTATCTACACATATCTCAGTGTCAGGTATGTATGCTATTTCAATTAATGTGTTAGAGATTTATCATGCTATCTCCTTCAGGACATAGATGTTTCTCCCCTATCAAGGTGAGGACTGAATAACGCACCTCCTTTTCTTTTCCAATGCCAAAGAATATCAGCTTAGAAGAATGATCAAACTTACCATGGTTGTTTCTCAATAATACAAAGACTCAGAGTATATGTATTTTTGTACCACGACAGATTGATGTTTTCACATTTGTGTTCTTTTGGGACTTTGTAGTAATATTTTGCTATTATCACCAATGCAGAGTATTACCTTGGAAACTACTTTTAATAACATTTCATTTAAAAAAATTCTTTGTACTACAGTAAGTGCACATCATTATAATGGAAGTCAATAATAAACATTAGGACAAAGTAAATATGAAAACAATGTGTGCTTTGCACATGCTGAAAAAGGTATATATCATGGTAATCAAGTGCTTTAATAAGAGATGTAATGTCATTAAGCTTCAGAGATAATAATGATCAATAGTCTCTAGGTACTGAGCTTTGAGTTGTTTAGTCAGAAGCTGGATGGAGCTGTATGCGAAATAATTTTCATTCCTTGTATCTTATGACCTGTGGCACACAGGTGAAAGCCAGCCAATTAATTAGGGGTGACTTCTATGATTAGAACATGAAGTGAAACCAAGTGGCCTATATGGGAATTTTCCCCATGATATGGATCTTTTTAATACCATGTTATAACCAATGCAGCAAATAAGTTCTAACTCAAAGTAGAAATAAGAGTATCTGCTGTTCAAATTGCTGACAACTATTCACTATTGCTATGATCATAATTCTGAAATTCTGGTTCTAGTTAGTGAAAAAATGGATTATACACTATAGGAAAGGTAAATAATTTTTGCTTAAAGTGAAAGGTAAGCCAACATGGTAACATTCTTATTTTTTCATATTCAAGAATGTACTTGAAATAAAAATTATTAAGTTGCCAGAAAATGGATCTGATTTGGTTATCTATAATTCAAAGTATTAAGACAGTTGCCTTTAGATATTAAGACCTGAATAGCATTAAGTTAAAAATACTTTCAAGCTCTTATACTGAAGCTGAAATTCTATGGCTTTGTAATCACTGCTGCCATTTCCTCTGAAAGACTACCCACATTTGATAATGGCAAGTGCTCCACAGTGAAAAGATGTATGGGCTTTTCCATTTATTTTTGTCTTAAAATGATTTGACTCATAGTTTCAACTGGGAAGTTGTTACAACCTATTTTATGTCACCAGTCACATTAGTGTACCATTTAAATTTGTGATGGAAAACCTGCATATACTTGGATTTGGTTAAAAGATATTATGTTTGTCCAGACCACTTAGGATTGGTAACATGATCTTAATAGCTCAATTTCACAAGAATAACTTCTCATGAGATTTATAAATTATACAGCTGTTCTCTCAACTGTGTATCTTGTAGGAACTGCCTGGATTGTATACTTCCTGCTTCCTGCATGTTTACCTGGCATCAACATGGAATTTCTAGAACTGTTTTTAGGTTCCACCTCTGATATGAACATATCCTTTTGCCTGTACCTCATGCTAAAAGTTAACCAGTTATTATTTGAATTAATAGTTTATACCTTCTGAGACAAGTCCATTTTTGTCACCATATTTATCATGTATGTTGCTACAATCCTGGAGAGCAAAAATGAAGAAAATTGATAGTAATAGCAAGCAAAAACATATTTAAATGCTACTGCATATAAAACACTATAACCATTTACTGGCAACACAGAGATATATATGTGATATTTGTGGGAAGAGATTATAAATGTCAGAATGTGCATTAGTGAGGTATGTAAAATTATCACATAGGTTTGGGATTAAATTATAACTTGCAGAAAGGTAGACCTAGACAAGCATTAAAGAATCGTGGGGGAATATGAAAGGCAAAGTACTCCAGTGTGTAGAATAATACGGGCAAAATTTGAGGCTATTGAGAGTTTCACCCAGCACCTCAGACATGTGCTAATAAAGGCTATTTTATGTTTTTTTTGTTAACTATATATATATGAAATTCCATACAAGCTATAGTTAATTGACTATATTATGATGATAATAATTATTTTAGCTAAAATTATTTTTGTGTGAGAATTATTATTTCAGGCAAATTTCTGTTTACATGACTACCATCAATATATGAAAAGTGCCCAAATATTTATTTTGCATTGTTTTCTTCCAAGTGGGAACAGGAAGGGAGAGGAAGAGAACTAACTCTACTTGTGATAGGCCTAGCTCTCTTGACTCACTGTCAGGGTCCTTAATGGCTCCTCCTTTGTCATCTCAAACATTTTCAATACCTACTCCCTGACTAGGAAAATGTAACAACCCTAATTTCACATCTCCTACTAGCACAAAATATATAAAAAACAGCATATAAACAACAGACCTACAAGTTCAAAAGGAAGGAGTAAGATACTGGGATGCAGTATCTTATAGATGTGTATGTGAAACCTTTCTTGTAACCTCTTACTACCGTCCTCCACACTTATCGTGTGCCCTATTTATTTTCCTCCATCAATGACTAAAACAATGATTTTCACTTGTTAATTTAAACAAAATAACTAGGCATCAGCTCCCATGGATCTTTGACAAAATATCATACAACCAAAACTACTTCTGAAGTCTTATTTTCATAATAGGGAGATTTCTACCTGTTCTCTGAGCTTAGTAATTGCAATCTCCCTGACAGGTGAATTCAGAAAGCATCCTTTTTGTTCACTGAAGCAGTGTTCTGACTATATAGTGCATTAAGTGGTCAACAAAGGACCATCCACTAAAGACTGTGCTGGGATAGGCTGGAGTGTAAGCAGGTGCACTGCTCTAGGGTTGAGTAATTACAGAACTCCATCATTTGAATTTGACTGGCCTCCTTTCATTCCCAATAACCTGAGCAATTTCAGCTGTGCTATTCCATTGCATTAAAAGGTCACTTTCCACTGCAAAAATGAAAAGTGAAGAATCAAAGAATTCAATTATAAAATGACTAGACTTTGATTTATTTTTTATTTTTTTGCCCAAAATTACCCAGGTATTTATTCCATTGTGTTTTGGCTTCATAATGTAATTACTGACAAGAAAATAACAGTTTAATATGCCTTTATGGTATTAACAACTCTTGACATATTTTGTTACAGCCAGATTTAAAATGTGAAATGGATCTATATGATTGAGAAAATCTAACAAATACAAGCTTTTAAAATGCAATGCAATTATATTTAGTACACTGTGCTTGATAAGACATAATGTTTGGGGAGCTGCATCTTACTTCTTCATTCATGCTTATCGTACTTCTGCCAAAAGAAGAGGCATTTAAAAAGCCCCTTACCTCTATCCCCTGTGGCTGACTTTGTAGGCGATGGGAAATTTTCACTGTTCCTTTTTGTGTGTCTCAGGATATTCTTTTACCTGTTTGATTTAAGCCAGAAGGAACTGCTGTTGAATGCTGACGAGAAATTGGGTAAAGTCTCCAGCCAGTTTTTTGTTTTGTTTTGTTTTATTTACATTTTGGCTACATTGTTTCAGAAATTTAGACACCTGTTTGATCTTAATCATGAGTGTCTAAAGTCAGTTAGAACCATTCCCCATAGCTGTTTAATATGTACCTGTGTCTGCTTGACCAGGTGAATAGGTAAACATTTCAGTCATTGCTGGTGAGAATAAATTGTTTTGTTTGGATGGGGTTTGTAGAGACAAGTGAATCAAAAGCTGCAGTCAGCTGTAGCTGTGTCATGCTTGGTGGAATGCCTCCATCATTTGTGATGCAAATAGTAATTTATTTCTGCCCAAAGCACATCAGCCACAAGGATTAGTTTCCTTCCAAGGTAGGGAAACTGATTTAACCTACCGTTTTGCTTTTCTCCAAGTTTCTTATTTACAACACTTTCTTAATGAGCTCTGTCAGAGTAGCTACTTGTATGATCCTCATGATATCAGGGCCTGTGCAGCAGAATGGTTAATGATGCACGCCATGCTAGTTCCAGTGGAAAACATTACAGATTGACTATAACACCATGAACAATATGCCAACCTCATAATAAATGGAACAGTGCCACCTTGTGACCATAAAATAAGAAAACAAATTAGGATGACTAGGATTCTACATGTTAGAGTGGTGTTTTGAACCTATTTCTGACTAATACTGTGGTCATGCTAGCTACAAATAATAGTAACTTAATTCCTTTTACATTTTTCTCCTTTTCCCCCCTTTGCGGCAGTGCCTATGATCTGACTGTATGCATTTCATATAATAGCTATGCTATTATATACAATATAATATAATATAAGTTAGATATATACATTTTTAAGTGGGCATTTTTATTCTATTCATTTCCCACCTTCTTTCTTCTTTATTTCTCTTTCTCTGGATTTAGCCTTGAAACTTTTTGATTGTCTGGATTTCTTTTCTCCCCTTTCATTTTTCTCCTTTTATGGGATCAAGCTTCCCCTGCACCTTTCCTTTTTTCCCCAAGGCTACTTAAACAAAGAAAAGCACATCTTGTTGAAGGTCCAAACGCTCCACCACTACAAGCAAGGAAGACCACTGGACTGACCAGTGTAATACAGCAGCCAAAATGCAACAACAGTGTTAGGGTTAGGGTTAGGGTTAGGGTTAGGGTTAGGGTTAGGGACTGACCAGTGGAGTAGAGCAGCCAAAATGCCACATAAGAGTGCATACAACATACACCAAAATCATGTCTTGGAGTGCCAGGCCCTGGAGAGTGTATGACTCCTTTTTAATATAGTAGTACTCTCAGGTGCAGTATACGTAAAACACTTTCATAGCACACAAAAGACAGAAACTTATCCAAAATGACAGAATGGAGGAATTATCCCCAAAAGAAACTTCAAGAAGAAATCACAGCCAGAGAATTGCTCAAAACAGATATAAACAATATACATGAACAATAATTTAGGATAAGAGACGTAAGACTAATAACTTTGGCTTGAGAAAAGTATAGAAGACACCAGAAAAACTCTTGCTGCAGTGATCAAATACCTAAGAACTAGTCTCAAAGAATTAAAGAATGATATAACTTAAATGTAAAATAAACCAGATACAGTGACAGTGAAGAAGGAAGCAGCAGAGAATAGGTAAAGAAAAAATTATGGAAAAGAATGAAACTGAAAAACAAGGGAAAAGAAAGTATTAGATGACAAGGGAATGATTAGAGAACTAAATGATTCCATGAAACAAAACAATTTCTTTATCATAGGACTTTCCCAGTAGGAAGAGCAAAAGAAAGGAGCAGAAGGTTTATTCGAAAAAATAATGGGAATTTCCCTAGTCTGGGGAAGGAAACAGGCATCCACGTCCAAGAGGCATAGAGAGCTCCCTTCAAAATCAACACAAATAGGATGACACCATGACATATCATAGTATACTTGCAAAATACAAAGATAGAGAATTCTGAAAGCAGTTAGGGACAATTGATCCTTAACCTACAAGAGTAGACATGTACGATTAGTAGCAGACCAGTCCACTGAAACCTGGCAGACCAGAAGGGTGTGGCAGGAAATATTTGATGTGCTGAATAAGAAAAATATGCAGCCAAGAATACTTTATCCAGTGAGGCTTTCATTTGGAATAAAAGGTAAGATAAAGCCTTACCCAGACAAACAAAAACTAAAGGTTTTAATTACCACTAAACCAGTCCTGCAAGAAATCCTAAGGGGAACTATGTGAATGGAAATCTGCAAAGACTACAAAGGACCAGAGGACATCACCAAAAACACGAAATCTGCAGATAAACCAATGGCACTAAATGTATATCTTTCAATTATCACTCTGAATGTAAATGGACTAAATACACCAATCAAAAGACAAAGCGTACCAGAATGGATTAAAAAAAAAAAAACAAAGCCCATCTTTATTCACCCTACGAGAGAATAATTTTAGACCTGAGGACACTTGTATATTGAAAGTGAAGGAATGGAAAACCATAGATTGTGTTACTGGACATCAAAAGAAAGCCTGAGCAGCCATACTTAGACAAACTAGATTTTCAAACAAAGACTGTAACAAGAGATGAAGAAGGGCATTATATCATAATTAAGGGGTCTATCCATCAAGAAGAGCTAACAATTGTAGTTATTTATGCCCCCAAAGTGGAGGAACCCAAATATATAAATCAATTAATAACAAACATAAGCAAACATCGATAACAATATTTTAATTGTAGGATACTTTAATACTCCACATAGAGCAATGTACAGATCGTCTAGACAGAAAATCAATAAGGAAACAATGGGGCTAAGTGACACAATGGACCATATGGACTTAACAGATATATCCAGAATATTTCATTATAGAGCAGCAGAATATACATTCTATTCCAGTGCATATGGAACATTCTCCAAAATAGATTGCATATGGGGTCAAAAAACAGCCCTCAACAGGTACAAAAATACTGACATCATGTCCATGCATATTTCCAGATCACAATGCTATGAAATTTGAAACAGCCACAAGAAAAAATTTGGAAAACTCCCAAATACATGTAGGTTAGAGAAATTCCTACCAAATAATGAACGGCTTAACCAGGATATTAAGAAGAAATTAAATAATACATGGAAGCAAATGAAAATGAAAACACAAAAGTCCAAACCCTTTGGAATGCAGCAAAACAGTCCTAAGAGGAAAATACATTGCAATTCAAGCCTATCTCAAAAGTCAAAAAAAGGTACCAAATACACAACCTAAAGAAGCTAGAAAAGGAGCATCAAATACAGCCCAAAGATAGCAGAACAAGGGAAGTAATAAATACCAGAGCAGAAATAAACAATATAGAATCCAAAAACACAGTAGAACAGATCAATGAAACTAAGAGCTTTATTATTGAGAGAAGTAGAAAAAAAATTGATAAAACCTTATCCAGACTTTTCAAAAATAATATAGAAGTAGGACTAAAAATGATAAAACCATGAATGAAAGAGGAGAGATCAAAAACAATGCCACAGAAATACAATTATAAGAGAATATTATGACAAATTATGAGCCAACAAGCTGGACAATCTGCAAGAAATGGACAAATTCCTAGACACACATTACCAAAATGAAAACAAAGAAATAGAAATTTTTAACATACCCATAACCAGCAAACGAATTGTTTATCAAAAACCTCCCAACAAATATGAGTCTTGGGCCAGATGGCTTCCCAGGGGAATTCTACCAGACATTAAAAAACAGTTAAAACCAATTCTCCTCAAACTGTTCCAGAAAATAGAAATGGAAGGAAAGCTGCCAACCTCATTCTATGAAGCCAGCATCACTTTGATTCCAAAACCAAATGAAAACCCTACTAAAAAGGAAAATTACAGGCCAATATCCCTGATGAATTTGGACACAAAAATTCTCAACAAGATACTAGCAAATCGA
This sequence comes from Prionailurus bengalensis, assembly GCF_016509475.1. Lineage (NCBI taxonomy): Eukaryota > Metazoa > Chordata > Mammalia > Carnivora > Felidae > Prionailurus > Prionailurus bengalensis. Next base: position 76,540,372 of record NC_057361.1, on the reverse strand, counting down.
ATTCAACAGTACATTAATAGAATTATTCACCATGATCAAGTGGGATATTTCCCTGGGCTTCAGAGATGGTTCAATATTTGCAAATCGATCAATGTGATACACCATGTTTACAGAAGAAAGAATAAGAACCATATGATCCTGTCAATAGATTCAGAAAAAGCATTTGACAAAATACAGCATCGCTTCTTGATAAAAGTTCTCATGAAAGCTGGGATAGAAGGAACATACCTTAACATTATAAAAACCATATGTGAAAGGCCCACAGTTAATATCATCAATGGGGATAAACTGAATGCTTTCCCCCTAAGTTCAGGAACATGACAGGGATATCCACTCACCACTGTTGTTCAATATAGTGTTGGAAGACCTAGCCTCAGCAATCAGACAACAAATCAAAATAAAGGCATCCAAATTAGCAAAGAAGAAGTCAAACTTTCACTCTTCACAGATGACATCATATTGTACATGGAAATCCCAAAAGTCTCCACTGAAAAACTTCTAGAGCTCATACAGGAATTCAGCAAAGTCAGAGGATATAAAATCAATGTACAGAAATGGGTTGCATTTATATACACCAATAATGAAGCAACAGGAAGAGATATCAAGGAAACTCTCACATTTACAGTTGCACTAAAATCCGTGAAATACTTAGGAATAAACTCAACGAAAAAGGTAAAATATCTGTTTGCTAAAACCCATAGAAAGCTTATGCAAGAAATTGAAGAAAAAAACAAAGAAATGAAAACACTCTCCATGCTCATGGATTAGAAGAACAAATATTGTTTTAACTGTCGATACTAACTAAAGCAATCTACACATTCAATGAAATCCCTATCAAAATAACACCAGCATTCTTCACAGAGCTAGAAAAAAAACTATCTTCGAATTTGTATGGAACCACCAGAGACCATGAAGAGCCAAAGTAATGTTGAAAAAAGGAAACCAAAGGTGGAGGCATCACAATCCCAGACTTTAAGCTGTATTATGAAGCTGTCAATCATAAAGATAGTATGGTATTGGCACCAACAACAGACAAATAGATCAATGGATCAGAATAGAGAACCCGGAAATGGACCCACAAATATATGACCAACTAATCTTTAACAAAGTAGGAAAGAGTATCAATAGAAAAGAGACAGTGGTGGGAGAGCTGGACAGCATCATTCACAAGAATTAAACAGGACCATTTTCTTACACCATACACACAAATAAGTTCAAAATGGGTGGAAGATCCAAATGTAAGGCAGAAAACCATTAAAATTGTATAGGAGAAAACAGACAGCAACTTCCTACTTGACATGTCTCCGGAGACAAGGGAAACAGAAGCAAAAATGAACTATTAGGACCTCATCAAGATAAAAAGCTTCTGCACAGCAAAGGAAACAATCAGAAAAACTAAAATGCAACAGACAGAATTGGAGAAGATATTTGCAAATGACACATCAGATAAAGGTTTATATCAAAATTTATAATGAACTTATCAAACTCAACACCTAAAATAAAAATAATCCAGTGAAGAAATAGGCAGAAGACTTGAATAGACACTTTTCCAAATAAGACATCCAGATGGCCAAAACACACATGAAAAGATGCTCAACATCACTTATCATCGGGAAAATACAAATCAAAATCACAATAAGATACCACCTCTCACCAGTTCAAATGGCTAAAATTAAAAACTGAGGAAACAACAGATGTTGGGAGGATGTAGAGAAAGGGGAACGTTTTTGCACTCCTGGTTCAGCCATTCTGGAAAGCAGTATGGATATTCCTTAAATTTTTTTTTAATCTATCCTACAACCCAGCAATTGCACTACCAAGAATTTATCAATAGGATCCAAAAATGCTGATTCAAAGGGGAACATGCACCCCCATGTTTCTAGCAGCGCTATAAACAATAGCCAAAGTATGGAAAGAGCCAAAATTTCCATCAACTGTTGAATGGATAAAGAAGAAACGGTACATATATGCAATGGAATACTACTCAGTGATGAAAAAGAATTAAATCTTGCCATTTGCAATAACATGGATGGAACTGGAGGGTATTATGCTAAGCAAAATAAGTCAGTCATAGAAAGACATATATCATATGATTTAACTCATATGTGGAATTTAAGAAACTCAACAGATGAACATAAGGGAAGAGAAGGAAAAATAAGATAACAACAGAGAGGGAGGCAAACCATAAGAGACTCTTTAATACAGATAATAAACTTAGAGTTGCTGGAAGGGGGTTAAATTGGCGATGGCAGCAAGGAGGGCACTTTATAGGATGAGCAATAGGTTTCATATGTAAGAGATGAATCACTGGGTTCTACTCCTGAAGCCAAGACTATACTGTATGTTAACTAACTTGAATATAAATTTTAAAAAAATGTACTGCAGAACTAACTGAAATTTCTTCTTTTAAAATTCTTCCCAAATATTTCCTCATATTAATTATCACTATATAAAATAAATTTCTGTGTATATCACAGAATACATGTGTATATTCAAAAGAGTTTTCAGCTTTTATTAAATAAGAGGTTTAATCTCCATCTTAAGGGTAAATTATTGGAGATAGTTTCTCTCAACCTGAAAGAACGAATGATGGAACTTTAGCCATGTCAGCTGTATGGCCAAAGGTAGGTGACCCCATGATGGGCTACTTAGTCATAAAGATTATTTCAACTTAAAAGTAATCAAAACCCAGCAGAAGCAGGTAAAGCTCTCTGTCTCCCTTTCAAGTGCCTAAATTTACATTGGAAAGAAGAGTTTGTATCAGGAGAGCTATTCACAGACATTCCTTTACCTATGAATCATATCTGAATTATAGGTCAACCTTATTTTTCCAAACATCTCCTCTCACCTTGTTGTTAATGGTCTTTCTCCCCTTTGTATCCTCAGGCCCCAACTCCTCTCCTTAGCTCATTCAAGCTTCATGTTGCCTAATTGTGAAATTTCATGTCTATGTGGATTCCCCACACATATGCCTATTAAATTTTATTTTCTTATGTTAATCTGTATTAAAGGACCATAGGGCAGAGGGAGTTCTTTCTTCCTGACAGAAAACTTGGGAAAATAATATTACTGGACTTTAGGTCTCTCTAGAAGTGAAAGTTGATGCTTACTTAACTAGACATAAGGTTACACTTTCCAAAGTTACAGAGGATTAAGACTGTTTCTGTGGCCAAAAGATATGTTTTAATGGCTCTCTTCAAATATCATGCCCATCTTATGCCTTATTTACATTCACTGATGACCTTTGGGATAGCTCCTGGGGCTTTTTCACACAGACTCTATATTTTGGTTATTATGCTTTCAGATAAAGTTTGAAAATAGGCAGAATGTTTGTTTGTTTGTTTACAAATACTCACTTCTAAGTAATCCAGTATGTTTCCTACTGTACTTTAGCTGCTAGAAAACAGAAAATTTCAGTCCTAAAGAGTAGGGACTAACATATTTCAAGTACCTAAGGACATTTAGTTTCTCTAGATCTCTTTAATGACCTCTATATGTTTGCTTTAATAATAATTAATTACATTATATTTTATTTTGATAGTGTCTTAGTTAGGGCTGCCATAACAAAATACTATAGTCTAGGCAGTCTAAATGATAGAAATATATTTATCACAGTTCTAGAGGTTGAGAAATCTAAGATCAAAGTGCCAGCAAGGTAGATATTATCTTGAGGTTCCTGGCATGTAGGAGGCCACCACTCACATGAACTTTTCTCTGTGCACACTGGGAGACAGATCTCCCTGTTGTCTCTTCTTATAAGAGCACTAGTAATATCATGAGGACCCCACCATCATGAACTCATCTAACACTAACTACTTCCCAAAAGTCCCATCTCTAAATATCATCACATGGGGGTTAGGACTTCAACGTAAGAATTTTGGAGAGACAAAAGCATTCATAACAAATAGTTAATAACAAAATTCATAACAAAATTCTATCCATTATATTATTGTAGTTGTAATATATTGTTATATTTGATATACTTTATGTGTATAAATAATGTGCTGTGTGATATATCCAAGGTAATGAGTTTTGAGTCCTGTGGAAATGTACCAAATAATGGCAATTAAAATGATTAAACATATGCTTCTCTTCAACTCAACATATATTTAGTTATATATAATATTGTACTGAAAGAAACTTTCAGGGTTGAGAAAACAAGATTTGAATTATGTGTTTTTTTCTTAAGTTTCTTGAAAATTCTTGTGATTTGTTTTTCTGTGTGTATTTATTTTCCTTTCTGAGGACCCTACTTCAAAACCTTATAAGTCTCTTTTGCTGTTTACTAATAATGTATCATAAACAAATAGAATGCTTGTTCTCCAAATAGGCTAGGATCCTGGTAGATGTCACTGTTGAACCAAAGAAAAATCAAGAGCTTACTCTTATCAGTATTATCAAACCACATCCAGTAGTGAAGATCTTGTGGCATATGATAGGCCAGCATTGGATTTATTTTGCCTGAGTGACTCCTCTCAGATTTCAAAAGAAAATGGACCAGCAGAAACCAAATTTCCCTCTGTTTTTTACATATTTCTTCTTCTTTAACCATGTCGTCTGCCACCTTTCAATAGAGATTTACTGAGCCATAAAATACCTCCTTGCTATTATGTTTCATTAGATGGGTTGAGTGCATGGTCAGTGGCCTACAAGATCCTCCTAACTCCAAGCTAACTCCCCCAACTGGCTTGCTCAAGCACCTGACTGAAAAAGACCCTCTTTCTCTGTCTCTTCTTTATTTTAAAGACCCTCTTTATTGAAATATAGTTAGATGACCAGTGAAAAAGTACAATATAATATTCTTCATAGTCATTAATACATAAAAATTTCCAGATTTTGTGCTTAAAATTTTAAAAACACTCTCAAAAACAGTTATTTGTCCCTCTCAAAAAAAAATAAAAAAATAAAAACAGACAATACAGTAAAAAACAGAGAACTGGAGAAAAAACTTAAAGTAGTAAAGTATTCTTAAGGATTTTTTTAGAGACAGAATGACAGAGAGCAAGCACAGACAAGTGAGGAATAGGGGCAGAGGAAAAGAGAGAAAGAGAGAGAGAGAGAATCTTAAGCAGGCTCCACATTCAGCACAGAGCCTGACGCTGGGCTCAATCCCATGCTCCTGGACATAATATTAGCCAAAATCAAGAGTTAGGAACTCAATCTACTAAAGCACCCAGGCACCCCATCTATAGGATTTCTTTTAGAAATCAGGATATGTTTGTAGGCTCAGGCCCTGGTTTTGGTGGTAGAAAGAGGAAGAGATAGACAGTTTTGAAAAATATCAGCTAAGCCTTTACAATGTTGCCTAAAGTCAGATCTGTTCTATAACTGTTAGTAAATCATTACAAAAGAGTGGACTCCTGGTAAAATATAAGCAGAAAGGGAAAGGCAGGGAATCAGGTATGGGAGTCCAATATTACCTTCTCAAATGACCTGCAAGTTGTTAGACACATTCCCAGAGAACGCTAACATGTGTTTGCTGAATGAATTTGGCCAATGATTAATTCTTCAAATATGCATATTTATGTGTTACGAATTACATTATGTTCTTTTGTTTTAAATTTTATTTTTCTTTGGGATAATTAATGCACAAGGCAAGCATTGTACTAGTTGAAAAGTTATGCAGTGAGAAATGAGTCTCTCATACCTCAATCCTCATGTTTTCAGTCCAGTATTCCCCAGAGAAAATCAGTATTATCATTATTCTGGATATTCTTCCAGAGGTATTCTGTAAATATACAGTCATATTTATGTGTACAAGTGTGGATTTGTTTTAACAATAATGGAAGCACAGTCTATACTCCGTTCTGCATCTTACCTTTCTAATTAAAATATCTCTTGTGGCACCTGGGTAGCTCAGTTGGTTAAACTTCCAACTCTGGCTGAGGTCATGATCTCATGGTTTATGAGTTTGAGCCCCGCATCAGGCTGTATGCTGACAGCTCAGAACCTGGAGCCTGCTTCAGGTTCTGTGTCTCTCTCAGTCTCTGCCCATCCCCCCTCCCCACTCATTCTCTGTCTCTCTCCCTCTCTCTCTCAAACATAGAGAAGCATTTAAATATTATATATATATATATATATATCTTGAATATCATTGTATTTGAATATAAAGAGAGCTTTCTATTCCTATTAGTAGTTGCATGTTATTTTGTCTTATGGATGTATCACAATTTATGTAACCTATATTTACTAAAGAACATAAAAGTTGTTTTCAATATTTCTGTACTATAGGTAAATTTACAATGTATATTCTCACATATTTATATTTTTTGCATATACAAGTATATCTTTAGATAAATTCATAGAAATGAAATTGTTGTTTCAAAGGACATGTGCAGTGGTGCCTGGGTTTGTCAATTGGTTAAGCATCCTACTCTTAATTTTGGCTCAGATCATGATCTCATGGTCATGGGATTAAACCCTGCATTGGGCTTCATGCTGAGCATTGAGTCTGCTTGGGATTCTCTTTCCCTCTCTCTCTGCTTCTCCCCTGCTCACACTCACTCTCACTCTCTCTCTTTCTCAAGATAAATAAACATTAGGAAAAAAAAACTCCAAAGGACATGTGTGTTTTAATCCAATAAATATAAATCATAATTAGGTTTCAATATTGTGAATATTGGATACTGTTGGACATCTGGCACTATAAAATGACTGCAAAAACCTGTTGATTTAAGCTCAGATTTGTTCCACATTTATTAACTATTTACTGAGCATTTGCTATATGCCAGACATTAATCTAGGTACCAGAGAGACAGCAAAGTCCTTCTTCTCAATTACATGTTAGTAGAGAGTTTACATAGATGATATGGAGGGCAATTTTCACAGTTGCTTTAACTTATTCAGGTATAGGGCCTAGTAAAAGATAGATCTGGCTTCCTGCATTGCTCTTACCTTGCATTTCTTTTTTCCCCAGTGCTACTATTGCTATAGGAATTAGTCTTGAACTAGAGAGGAATATCCAGAAAAACTTTAGGGACATCACCATAAATGTCTCACTTTTTCCAGCAATCTGGACCCCCAGAGCAGTGGCCATAAAAAGCAATTATAAACAATACCTTTCTAATATAAGTAATATTTTCCATTTTGAGCAGTTTTTGCTGGTAGTTGACCTCCTAAGGTATTCACCGCCCTCCAAATTTTTCAGCTTTTTATATTTACCTCAGTGTCACAGATTCACATTTTATGTGTACTAAAATGCCCACATTGAATGTCCAGGGAGCATGGCTGCACCAGCCTGTGTGCTCAATAAGTTTTTTTGTTGGTTGCTGGTTCTACTCAGAAGTTGATAATGATAATTATGGCAATAGCAAATGTCAGCTAGTGATGTAACAGGCAAGATGAGTGAGGCATTTCTTTAGAGCAGCTGGTTCTTTGGATGGACAGAAACCCAGATGAAGTAGTTCTGTGTGACTGATCATTAGTAAGGTTATTTAGTATTCTGGCACACAATCATCTCTGCTCTGGCAAGATTGCAGTCAAACCTTCTTGGTTAAAAACTTAGAACAAGAAGATAGAATATAATGAAGATATTTTGAGTGAAAAAAATGATTTAAAAAAATGAATGAAGATTCCACTTTTACCAATCTTAACATTGTTTTGCACACTGTAGTTTTTAGAAAGTATAAGCAAAACTAATGGTAAATTAGGTTTATAGTGAAATTTATGGAATTAAAATACATTTCATTTTACTCTGGCTATAAATAATATACTACATTGATTTTTATTTTTTGTCTTAAATATTCATTAACTTTTTAAAAATATTTATTTATTGTTTGTTTGTTTCTTTGTTTTGAGAGAGAGAGAGAGGGAGAGAGTGAGAGAAGGGCAGAGACAAGGAAAGAGAGAGAATCTGAAGCAGTCTTTGCTCTGTCATCACAAAGCCCAGTGTGAGGCTCCAACCCACGAATCATGAGATCATGACCTGGGCTGAAATCAAGAATCAAATGCTTAACCAACTGAGCCATCCAAGCACCCCTGATTTTTATTTTTAATGAAAAAAGATGAAAACCACATTGGTATTTCTACAATGTCTTAAATATGAAAAGAGATTTGGGGAAAAAAGAGCATAGCCTAGTGATCCTTCTATACTAGTTTCTAGATATTCTTTTGGGAGTGTTTCTCTGAGATACCCAGAGGAGTCAGAAAACTACTTTTGTGTGTCAAGAGCTAGAGGTCACTAATGATTTCATATAAAATAGGTTTTTTTGAGAGAATGTAATTTTTTTCCAGAAAAATATATATTCCTACAGGAGAAACAAATTTCTGTAATAATTTTGAATTCCCTTTGTGGAATATCATCCACTAAATATATTGAGGATTTTAATATATTTTGTTATATTTTTTGTTTTATTTACATTTATTGATGACTCAACTGGTTAGCAATTAAGCACTATTAATATGAGTTCACTAGCCAGAAAAATTATTTATGGTTCAGTTATTTCTTAACAAGTGAATTGGAACAACTACTTGACCATGCAATCCATTGCTTGGTCCTGAACCATTACAATAATTTAAACAGTGTGCTTGAAATCCATTATCATGCAGTCAGCATTCTAACCATGCGACCTCTTAAAAATCAGGTATTTGCAAAGGTTTATGCAAACAAGTGGTGCAAAAAGTGAATTTCTCATATAATAAGCAGTTTACTTAGATTGTGCCATGAGGTAATATAAGCGAAAATAATATGAGATAAATCTGACTAGGGTAAAAGGTCAAGTAAGTTAAAAAATGTTGCTTCATGAGTGAAAATATGTTGTTAGCTTTTTATTTCCCTTATTTCATTATATTATACCTATGTAAATCTTGGAATTGCCACACTCAAATATTTTCCTTTCTCTTATATGTACCCACTTTTGTAATTTCTTCCACATAGTATCAGTATTGACAGTTTTGGTAACAGTAATCATATTTTACAATTACATAGATTCTGCAATTCTGAAATCTCTGGTAAAATATTATTTGATGTTTTTCTTTGCTCCATTTTTTTTCAATATATGAAATTTATTGTCAAATTGGTTTCCATACAACACCCAGTGCTCATCCCAAAAGGTGCCCTCCTCAATACCCATCACCCACCCTCCCCTCCCTCCCACCCCCCATCAACCCTCAGTTTGTTCTCAGTTTTTAACAGTCTCTTATGCTTTGGCTCTCTCCCACTCTAACCTCTTTTTTTTTTTTTCCTTCCCCTCCCCCATGGGTTTCTGTTAAATTTCTCAGGATCCACATAAGAGTGAAAGCATATGGTATCTGTCTTTCTCTGTATGGTTTATTTCACTTAGCATCACACTCTCCAGTTCCATCCAGGTTGCTACAAAAGGCCATATTTCATTCTTTCTCATTGCCACGTAGTATTCCATTGTGTATATAAACCACAATTTCTTTATCCATTCATCAGTTGATGGACATTTAGGCTCTTTCCATAATTTGGCTATTGTTGAGAGTGCTGCTAAAACATTGGGGTACAAGTGCTCCTATCCATCAGTACTCCTGTATCCCTTGGGTAAATTCGTAGCAGTGCTATTGCTGGGTCATAGGGTAGATCTATTTTTAATTTTCTGAGGAACCTCCACACTGCTTTCCAGAGGAGTTGCACCAATTTGCATTCTCACCAACAGTGCAAGAGGGTTCCCGTTTCTCCACATCCTCGCCAGCATCTATAGTCTCCTGATTTGTTCGTTTTGGCCACTCTGACTGGCGTGAGGTGATATCTGAGTGTGGTTTTGATTTGTATTTCCCTGATAAGGAGCGACGTTGAACATCTTTTCATGTGCCTGTTGGCCATCCGGATGTCTTCTTTAGAGAAGTGTCTATTCATGTTTTCTGCCCATTTCTTCACTGGGTTATTTGTTTTTCGGGTGTAGAGTTTGGTGAACTCTTTATAGATTTTGGATACTAGCCCTTTGTCTGATATGTCATTTGCAAATATCTTTTCCCATTCCGTTGGTTGCCTTTTAGTTTTGTTGGTGGTTTCCTTTGCTGTGCAGAAGCTTTTTATCTTCATAAGGTCCCAGTAATTCATTTTGGCTTTTAATTCCCTTGCCTTTGGGGATGTGTCGAGTAAGAGATTGCTACGGCTAAGGTCAGAGAGGTCTTTTCCTGCTTTCTCCTCTAAGGTTTTGATGGTTTCCTGTCTCACATTCAGGTCCTTTATCCATTTTGAGTTTATTTTTGTGAATGGTGTGAGAAAGTGGTCTAGTTTCAACCTTCTGCATGTTGCTGTCCAGTTCTCCCAGCACCATTTGTTAAAGAGGCTGTCTTTTTTCCATTGGATGTTCTTTCCTGCTTTGTCAAAGATTCGTTGGCCACACGTTTGTGGGTCTAGTGCTAGGGTTTCTATTCCATTCCATTGGTCTGTCTGTTTTTGTGCCAATACCATGCTGTCTTGATGGTTACAGCTTTGTAGTAGAGGCTAAAGTCTGGGATTGTGATGCCTCCTGCTTTGGTCTTCTTCTTCAAAATTCCTTTGGCTATTCGGGGCCTTTTGTGGTTCCATATGAATTTTAGGATGGCTTGTTCTAGTTTCGAGAAGAATGCTGGTGCAATTTTGATTGGGATTGCATTGAATGTGTAGATAGCTTTGGGTAGTATTGACATTTTGACAATATTTATTTTTCCAATCCATGAGCAGGGAATGTCTTTCCATTTCTTTAAATCTTCTTCAATTTCCTTCATAAGCTTTCTATAGTTTTCAGCATACAGATCCTTTACATCTTTGGTTAGATTTATTCCTAGGTATTTTATGCTTCTTGGTGCAATTGTGAATGGGATCAGTTTCTTTATTTGTCTTTCTGTTGCTTCATTGTTAGTGTATAAGAATGCAACTGATTTCTGTACATTGATTTTGTATCCTGCAACTTTGCTGAATTCCTGTATCAGTTCTAGCAGACTTTTGATGGAGTCTATCGGATTTTCCATTTATAGTATCATGTCATCTGCAAAAAGCGAAAGCTTGACTTCCTCTTTGCCAATTTTGATGCCTTTGATTTCCTTTTGTTGTCTGATTGCTGATGCTAGAACTTCCAACACTACGTTAAACAACAGCGGTGAGAGTGGGCATCCCTGTCGTGTTCCTGATCTCAGGGAGAAAGCTCTCAGTTTCTCCCCATTGAGGATGATGTTAGCTGTGGGCTTTTCTTTGCTCCTTTTTTAAAGAGACATGGTCTGCCTCTCCAAGTTTCCACACATAGTGTATTCACAAAAATCAACACAGTAGTACTACCTCTGTTCTGCTGACTTTCTTGGCAATAGTTGTAATGTGTGTAATTGTTTTCTCCTACATTTCGCTAGTGTTTTTCATGGGAGTTTAAGATGTAAACAAATGGAGTGGTATGCATGTACATGCATATGCATGTACTTGTACTGCATTCTGAAAAGAGCCAGGGAGTAGGTATCATTTAGACAGTTCTCTAAATTTCAGATTTTCAGAGGACTTTTGACTCGTGTAACCATAAATCCTGACACTTTAATTTATGCTATAAGCTGCCCTGATTGCCAAGATACACCCTGTCAAGGTAATGTGTTGTATAATCCCACCCTTAAAATCTGTGGGGTAATAGAGTAAAGTTTTTTAAGAGTAAACTTGTTTTAAGAGTAGTTTTTAAAAGTATTTTAATAACCTAAAAAAATTAATATCCTTTCCCACAAATCCTTACTATTCAATCATGTTTTATTTTTCCCTTGAATTCAGTGAAAGCCTAGGGATTTCTAAATTCCAATAATTTCTAAAAAGCAAAGTAATTTCTATATGTGCCTTAATTCCTTATTAGATTTGTTACTGTTTTCTTTTTTTTTTTCAACGTTTATTTATTTTTGGGACAGAGAGAGACAGAGCATGAACGGGGGAGGGGCAGAGAGAGAGGGAGACACAGAATCGGAAACAGGCTCCAAGCTCCAGGCTCTGAGCCATCATCCCAGAGCCTGACACAGGGCTCAAACTCACACACCGCGAGATTGTGACTTGGCTGAAGTCGGACGCTTAACTGACTGCGCCACCCAGGCGCCCCTGTTACTGTTTTCATATAAGATATCACAGATAAGGTAAACAATTACAATAAGTCTGAGACAGATATGTATCAGAACACTGAAAATAATTTATAGAAATAATGAGAATGATAGCAAAATTTATAACATTTCATACCAAATATTGTATTTTCTTCACTAGAAAAGTTATGCAAAATTTCAAGATTAACAATAAATGTTATTGGTATATGTATTGAATATCTAATAATCTTTTACATGTCCAGTCCTTTTAAGCCTCTCATTTGATCCCTGATATCTTTCATTTACTAAGAAGAGGAACTTAGGCAGATTTTTCATCCACACAGCAATTTGATTATAGAAATATTCCAGAGAATTTACCACTGATTATGTTTTATATGAATTCTAATAAATTTCCCTTTCTATATTAGAACTCCTGTTTTTCTATCCTATGAAGGTATTGCTTTCATATTGGACAACTGACTGTAAACTATAAGTTTCTAGTCAGTAAAATCCAATGCTTCCATGGTTATACTCTCTGATACCTATTATTTCCTTATTAGTGAAACAACAACACAGGATCATTTAACTATTGAGAAAGGCAAATTCAATGGTTTTCTAGTTTTGTGCCAAGGTTGTACTGCTTAGGTTGACATTTGACATTTGGCTGTTCTCCAGGTAGGTTTTTATTTGGAAAAATTTTTAATGTTTATTTATTTTTGAGAGAGACAGAGCATGAGTAGGGGAGGGGCAGAGAGAGAGGGAGACAGAATCCTAAGCAGGCTTCAGGCTCCAAGCTGTCAGCACAGAATCTGATGTGGGGCTTGAACCCACAAACCATGAGATCATGACCTGAGCTGAAGTCGGACGCTTAACTGACTGAGCCACCCAGGCGCCCCTCCATGTAGGTTTTTCATAGACACTGCTTCACATGAAAGAGAAAGACTATCATCATACTACATCAATATATGATGGCAACCTACCTCTGGAAATTTTGTTTCAGCTGTTAAATTGAGGTTTGATCTTATACTGCTTACCACCTTCATTAAAATATTGAGAAAGTCTAAAAAAACCTAAAAGTAAATGAAAAATTCTATTGCTTTAACACATTTTATTAAATTATGAGTATATATAAATATTATTTATAACTTATATGTAAAATACAATAAATTATAATAAACACTCTTCTCTCACCCAGTTTAAGAAAAATAACATTATCAATTACCTTTTAAGTCCTCTCAGTGTCCTACCCTTCCATTCTCTCATTGTGGAAATCTCTATCCTGTATTTTGTGTTTTTCATTCTCTTGCAATTCTTTATACTTTTACCATATATGTTTGTATCCCTATAAAATCATCTTTTTAGTTTTTCAGTTTAATCTTTATATGCAAAAAAAATCATATTGCAAGCATTTTTCTTTGACTCATTTTAAGACAAAAAAATATGTTCTTCTGATTCATTCATGTTGTTTCATGAGGTTTTAGTTCATTATTATTTGCCCCTGTGTAGAAAATTGATGTATATGACTACTCAGGAATATATTTATTCTCTTGTTGATGGACATTAAAGTTATTTCCTTTTTTTTTTTTACTATTACAAACAGTGTTACTATGAACATTCTTGTAGCTCTCTCCTGGTGCACATCTGCAAGAGTTTATACAGTATAAATACCTAGGAGTGCAATTGCTGAATCATAGGGTATATGTGACTTCAACTTCACTGGATCATTCTAATTTACTTTTCAAAATGTTTATGTATAAGTGATCCAGTTACTCTGCATCTTTTGCACTTAACTATTACCAAAATTAAATGTTTGGCAATCTGGTGGGTATGAAACAGTGTCACATTTGGTTGAATGTTGAATTTCCCCTGGTAATGAGGTTGAGCTTCTTACATATGCTTCTTGGCCATTTGTGCTTCCATGAAGTGACTGGCCAAGGTTTTTGCCATTTGCCCATTTTCATTTTGTATTTTTCTTATTTATTTAATAAAAACACTCTGGAAACCAATCCTTTGTCTATTATGCTTTGCAAGTATCTGGGCTTTATCTTTCTAAGTTTGCTTTCTAGTTCATTTCTGCTCATATATTTATTTTCCCCTTGCATTTTTTAGGCTGATTTTTTTATTCCTTTCTCATTTCTCAAACTGTATGCTCAGATAATTATTTTTCAGTTTTTATTTTTTTATTTTCTTTTTCAAATATCTGAAATTTTATGACATATCTGAAATACATAAAGACTACACATAAAGACCTACATAAAATATAAAAAAATACTTTCAGGAAAGATGATGGTATGGTAGCAGATATCCAAAATCCTCCTAGAAACTGAGCCAAATCATAAAGGAAAAATAAGAATAGGGAAAAAATCCTACATGGAAGTTCACATTGATCAAATTCCAGAGGCAGATAGTGAATCTAATTAATTTAAGAAAGAGTTTTTACATGATGTTAGATGGCTGTCAGAATCATTAGGAAACTGAACTACCCTAGTCTTTATTTTTCTAATGTAATCATTTAAGAGAGTGAATTTCCTTCTTTTATTTATTCTGAGAGAGAGAGAGAGAGAGAGAGAGAAGATGTAGAGAGAGAGGAAGAGAGAGAGAGAGAGAGAGAGAGAGAAAATCCCAAGCAGGCTCTACAGTCAGTGCATAGCCCAACACGGGTCTCAAAACCATGAACCGAGAGATCATGACCTGAGACAAATACAAGAGTCAGATGCTTAACCAACTGAACCACACAGACACCCCAAGAATAAATTTCCTTCTAAGTACTGCTTCTGATAATCTCACTCTTGCTTTCTCGCTTTCCTTTCCTCCCTTCATATTTCTCCACACTGCCTTCCAAACTGTCTTCTGCTAGAGCTTTCTCAATGTAGAGTAGCATTAGAATAGTTGGATGTGCAGGGGTTCAACAGACTGAAGAAAAGCTTCTACTTCTAAAGATTAGGCCTGGAACTAAGATAGCATCACTTCCACCCTACTCTATTTGTGAAAGTCATCCTAGTCCATCCCAGATTCAAGAGGAGAGGGAAATATAAGAAAATAGACCCACATCTCAATGGAAATAGTGCCTAAGAATTTGAAGCCAAATTTAATATGATACAACTTGTGTCCCTGAAATTTTAATATATAGTATTTGATTATTGTTTAACTTAGCACGTTTTTAAAATTTACCAATAATTTCTTATTTGACCTAAAAGTTACTTAGAAGTTTGTTTCTTAATTTCTTAATGAACACATGGATACTTTCTAGTATATTTTATGTGACTGATTTATAATTTAACTCTATTATTTTCAACAAAGTTGCTGTGTATAATGCCAATATATTATGTTTATTGAGACTTGGATTTTTATGCAGAATATAATTTTTTCTGTGTGTGTTTTAAAGAAAATTGGTACTCTGTAATGTTCTATATTTATCCATTAAATCAGATTTGCTAACTAGATTGTTCAAATATTCTATAACCTTGCTGAATTCTTTTCCTTTTTACTTTTCCAGATAATGAGAAATAAGATAGCTAAAAAAATCCAACTACTGGGGCACCCGGGTAGATCAGTCAGTTAAGTATTGATTTCTGCTCAGGTCATGATCTCAAAGTTCATGGGTTTGAGCCCCACATTTGGCTCTGTGCTTACAGACAGATCAGAGCCTGGAGGTTCTGTGCCTCCCTCTCTGTTCCTCCCCCACTTACAATCTGTCTCTCTCTCTCTCTCAAAAATAAACATTAAAAATTAAAAAAATAATTCCAAAATAATTGTAGATTTTAAATTTTCTCTTAAAAGTCTATCAGTTTTTGCTTTATATAATTTGAGGATAAGTTCTGGGAAATAGATATTTAGAATTGTTACATATTCTTGGTAAAATTACCTTTTGGCATTATTTAGTTTCTAATTTATCAATTTACCATAAAGTATATTTTATTTGATATCGATATAGGTAAACTTATTTTATATAAAATGGTATTTGCTATACATTTTTCTCATATTTCACTTTCATTCATTTACCCTTATGTTTTACTTGTATCTCTTATGAATAGAAAATATAGCTATTTAGAAAAATATCAATATCTTTGTCTTTATCTTTTATCTCCAATTTTTTTAAGGTTTATTTTTATTGCATTTTGAGGGAGAGAGTGGGGGAGGGGCAGAGAGAGAGGGAGAGAGAGAGAATTCTAAGCAGGCTCCACACAGTTAGCATGGAGCCTGATGCAGGGCTTGAACCCACCAATCGGGATATCATGACCTGAGCAAGAAAACAGAACCAGACACTTAACTGAGACAGCCAGACACCTCCAAATTTTTATTTAAATTCCATTTAATTAACATAAAATGTAATATTAGTTTCAGTTGTAGAATTTGGAGATTCATCACTTAACACCCAGTGCTCATCATAAGTGCCTTCCTTAATACCCATCACCTATTTAACTCATCCCCCCACCCACCTCCCCTCCACTAACCACCAGTTTGTTCTCTATAGTTAAAGACTCTGTTTCTTGGTTTGCCTCTCTTTTACCCCCATGTTCATTTGTTTTATTTGTATATATTTTTTCATATTTCACATATGAGTGAAATCATATAGTATTTGACTTTCTCCGACTGGCTTCTTTCATTTAGCATAATATCATCTAGCGCTATCCACATCCACATCCTTTCAAAAGACAAGGTCTCATTATTTTTATGGCTGAGTAATAGATAGATAGATAGATAATTTTACCAATCTTGCAATCCACCTTTCCTCTGGCAATCATGTTTGTTTTCTGTATTTAAGAGTCTGTTTTTTGTTTGTTTGGGTTGATACTTTTTTTTTCAGCACAAAGAAAATAGAGATCTACTGTCTTCTTGTTTCCACTGTTGCTTTTGAAATTTCAGCCATCAGTATAAGTGCACTTTTTTGTATATAATTTGTCATGTTTTCGCTTTTCCTGTTGCTTTTTAAATCTTCTCCTTGTAGTATCCTTCACTTGCACTATGGTGTGTGTAAAATAGGTTTCTTTTCATGTAAACTCCTTGAGATTTATTGTGTTTGTTGAGCTTGTAGATTATTTTTTTTAAGTTCTGGAAAATTCTTTTCCATCAAATCTTTAAAATATTGCCTCTGGCCCTTTCAGTGCCTTCCTTTTGGAATTACAATTATATGGATGGTAAAACTTTTCACTCCCTATTCCATATTTATTAACCCCTTTTTGAGTCTTTTACATCTCTATGTCTTCCAATGTGGCATACCAATGATTCCTTAGATCTACCTTCCAATTTTTTTCTGTTGTTAGCTGCAGGTATTTATTTTATCCATTATTAACATTTTCAAAATTATAAAGTTATAAATTAAATATTCTGAAATTCCTTTTTTTCCTTTTTAGATATGCTTGTCATATATTTTCAAACTTCACCTTTATTTTTTGAAACATTAAACACAATTATTTCATATTATATCTTATAGTTCCAATTCCTGATGTTTTGATGGGTTAATATTCTATTGTCTCTTTCTGTTGGTTCTCAGTCATGGTACTTTGTTTTCTGGTTTTCTTTTTTGAAAAATGGCCATGGTGCTTGGATGGTTATACTAGTAAAAATGGAAGACCCATAACGTTTATTGATATTTTACAGGAATTCATTAACGTGTGAAGAGAAACAGATTCATTTATAAATAATGAATACTTGTCTATATAAAGATGTACCAGCATTCAATGATATGATGTGTTATTCTCCTGGGATTTACTGATTAGGAGATGATAGGCAAAGTTCTTCTGGCATTAAAAATAATACTCAGTTGACTTCAAATCTCTTAGAAATTGGTATGCTATAAAATGGGAATGTCCATTGGGTTTTAAATTGAATGGTTAAGAAAAAAAGTCCTCCTAAAATTTTGAGGACCAAGTTAGGTTACCAGCTTTTGATTTTTATAATAAATTATACTGTTTAAAACACATGATTTCTTACACTATTTTCATCATTTCATACAAGAAAGAACATGTTAAAATCAAAAAAGTAAAAAAGATAAAGAACAATTTTTCTGAAAAAGAGAAAAGTGATTTAACTGATTATGTAAAATTGTGCTTTTTGTAATTTTGCCACAGACCACTAAAAGCAGAAAAAGAACGATGGTGCATGGATTAACATTTGGAAATCATTATTTAGAAGACAAACCTGGAAATTTCAAATATTGGAATTCTGTCTCCATAGAGATAAGTTAACTTTCTTTGTTCAAATGACTTAGACTTCATCCCTGACTCCATCCATCTGTCCCCTAATGCAGGCTACTGGTTGCAAGACTACTGGTAGCAAAATGTAGCTAGGTCAGAGATAATATATTCCTTCTACTTAAAAAAAATAAAAAAAATAATGTGAAATTCACAACTTAATACATATAGATCATCAATATCCTTTCCTTTCTGAAAAGTATACTCTTATTCAGCAAGTATTATCTCTCTTTTTTTTTACTTTTAGTTTTGCATACTCAGAAGCCTGAGAGTGATAATTATAAGATAAATGTATTGTCTTTATTGCATAATGCAAGCTCTGGAAAAAAGGGCCCAAGAACTTCTAAATTTTTCTTTCCATCCATTGTAGAAACAGAATATCTAAAGTCTTTTTTGTAGTTGTGTCAATCCTAGCATTAAAGTGGAAAAACACATCTTTCCTCTTTTCACCATTTTTCTTTCTTTCGGCACCAACAGATAGTTGAACCCCTTTAGCACTGCTTTGTCTTATTTCTCTGTCAAACACGTTTCTCCTGAGATGCTAAAAGTGCTCAGCTTTCTTATTTATGGAGTGGGAAATTAGATTTTTTTTTTGCTTTTTTTTGTTTGCTTTTTGTTTCTTATTTTCCAGTAGTCTAAGAAAAAGCATTCTAAGTTTTGTAATAGTGATTATTGTCTTTTCTCACTACCCATAGACCTCTTGCTTTACCACCCTCACCTCCACCTATCCTCCCTACAGGTAGCTGGAAGGAAATTTGTTATGTCCTGGTCTTTTAACAGAGCCTTTGCTGACATTAGTTTTGCCTTTGTAATACATTGAAAAGTACCCTCCTGGGGTGCCTGCGTGGCTCAGTCAGTTAAATGTCTGAATTTGGCTCAGACCATGATCTCATGGTCCTTGAGTTTGACCCTATGTCAGGTTCTGTGTTGACAACTCAGAGTCTGGAGCCTGCTTTGGATTCTGTGTCTCCCTCTCTCTCTCTCTCCCCTTCCTGCAGTCACATTCTCTCTCTCTCTCTCTCTCTCTCTCAAAAGTAAATAAAACATTAAAAATTAAAAAATAAATAAAAAGTACCCTACTACCTCCTGACAAATAAAGACCTTATTAACTTTATTTTTTTAATTTAATGGGTTTTTTTTTTAATTTATTTTTGAGACAGAGAGAGAGCATGAGCAGGGGAGGGGCAGAGAGAGGGGGAGACAGAATCTGAAGCGGGCTCCAGGCTCTGAGCTGTCAGCACAGAGCCCGATGAACTTTATTTTAATTGTACAAGCTTATTTAAGATACACTGAAGTAACAGGAACAAAAGCAAGTACAGCCTGATTGTAATGCTTATTTGAGACCACAGTTTTATCATCCAAATTCTTCTAAGAGTTAATCAAATTTTCCAGGTGTGAAGTTAATCAAAAAGAAAAAAAAAGAATAAAGTTTATATGTTAAGGACTAAAAGTTTTAAATTATAAGCAAAACCTGAGTCAACTTAACTAAGTTAACTATTTAACTAAACCAGTTAATTTCATTAAATTACTTTCATCAAATAATTTAGTCATAACATCCTTTATTGCTTTGATACAATTAAAATACGTTTGCCCAGTGTAACCTCTGTCTCCTTTCCATTAGGTTTTTAAGCATACAAATCTGACATAATTTATAATTTGATCAGGTGATAAGTTTAAAAAATCTTTGACAACAATTAAAGTGTTTTTATATAGACTAAGTATAGTAACTAAAACCTTTAATAGTCTTTTTTTCTCCTCAATTAAAAAACTAAGATGAGGAACCTAACATTTTCTAGATGTTTTAGATATTCCACCAGATTATTTCACTCTTTTAAGCCTCTGGCAATGTCCTCTTTTCCAGATTACATTCACCTGGATCAGAATTTTTGAAAGATGTTCTGTAGAACATTAGTTTCTTAAGATGTTACTATGTGCAATATGAAAGAAGAATACCATAGTCAAACAATTTGCAGAATATTTGGTTAAGAAAATGTAAACAGGGTTATCTACTCATTTGTCATTTATTTATTCAATGAATATTTGTGCTCCTCATACTTTTTAAACAAAATTGAACAAAGCAAAACAAGGTCTTGCCATCATGATGCTTAGACTTTAGACAAAGATAAAGATGAGCAGCAAATATTTTATATTCATATAAGATAAATGAAACTGCTGTGAAGTATATTAAATTGCAGGTTAGGTGATGAAGAATGATAGGAATGTGGTTTATTTTAGACAAGAAGTAAAAGCAGACCTCTCAGAGAAGGTGTTATTTGAGTAGAAAACTGTAATGAAGGATATTATATCTCAATCTTAATTAATATTAAGGTGTAATCTCTCAAGATGTGATATTAAGTGTGATCCCTGAAACACACTGAGAAATATTGGGCTAGATGCTTATGAACCACTGGTTTAGGTAATACGTGAACCAGTATTATTGAATAAGTGCAAAGTACAAATAACTCAATTCATTTATATTTATACTTCACATTTCAGCATTAGCATGAGTTCCATTTCAGTCCACTTTTCAAACTTAATTCAGTTTAAATTTTCTTTGAAACAAATGAGCCAATTCACCTTAATGAGTTTTTGGAGGAAGAGAGACTTTGGGAAGGCAATCTATTTAAATATTGAAAAATTGCTATTTTTATTGAAATGCATTTTTCCTTGCTCTTTCCATAGGCATTTTAGATTCAAGAACCATGTCAGGTCCTGTTATTTTTATATTTACAAATTAAGAATTCTCTTCATGTTCTCTATAACAACTTCATTATCTTTTTCTTTGTGGGTTCTTGTAAAACACTTTTAATCATAAGATAAATGATATTCACATATTAAAATAATTATCTCCCTTATTCTTCCAGATATCTTATCCACTGTGACTAACGTCATGACTTGATATATTTATTCAGTATGTTTAGGTATGTGGTGCTGTATAAAACAATATAGATTACAACTCAGTAAGTCATAGGCCCTTTTATTGATGAGTTTCTTGTTGAAGACAGGCTACACTGGATGTGAGCATGAAACATTTATTAGTATGTGAAAGGCAGCCTCTTATAGAAGTATACTATTGTAGGTAACAGATGCCAAAAAAAGTAAAGAAATTTTGATAACTATATATTTTTTGTTTTGATGAAAGATGTTAGCCTCCTCCCTCACTATGAAAAGCTATCTAGTGAGGTTGGGAAAAGCTAGTAGGGAGTTCAATTAGTAACTCTCACTTAAGTCCATGTTCCCAGATCTTCTAGAAACCAGGAATTCAAAGGCTAAAGTCTATTACAGTTCTTCTGGAAGTTTAGTCATTTAATTTCAGTCATTTAAAGTCTGGTCACTGTGGGAAAAGCTTCAGTGTTTGTGTTTTGGCCTGAGGTAGCCACCATTTCTTCATGGTAGTTTTCAAATAAAAACTGGTATTCCTGCTAGAAAAAGGGGTGGAAGAGTTCACCCAGGTGGTGATCTTGACCTCTTCTCTTAGCTACACATGCAGATATTGAGTTGTTTACCTGACATTGCCACTTGAATGGCTCAAAGACAGTACCTCAGACCCAACATGCCCAAAATAAAATACACATAATCTCCTAAACATGTCCCAAATATGGTCCTTATCACATTGTTTTCCTATGTTTCTGCATGATACCACCATACATAAACCAAAAAGATAGTTACCCTTGATTCCTTCATCACCTTACCCCTACATCCAATCCATCACCAGATCCTGTTTACTTCTTCCTAAATATTTCTTGAAACCACCCAGTTGCTTCTTTCTCCAGTTAAATAATCCATTAAAATTATCACAAAATTTCCCTTGTACTACATAAAGTAATAACCTAGAAAGATACACTTTGAATCTCACTTTCTTATTCATTCATTATTAATAGTCTAATCAACAAGAAAATGGATAAACTGGTATGTACAACAATATAGATTAGACATAACACCAATATGTTAAGTTGAATGAGAGCATAATACACATATACATGTGTGCATGCATGCAATCACAAACACAAAGCCTAACACAAATGTGTTATTCTGAGTGAAGAAAGCTAATTTGAAGATGGCATATTGTATGAATCACTTATATGAAGTGCTAGAGTAGGTAAAACTAAGCTAAGGTGGTAGAAATCAGATCACTGGTTGCTTGTGAGAGTTAAGGATTGACTGGGAAGGGATACAAGGGAATTTTCAGCATCATGAAAATATTCCATGACTTGACATGTGTTCACCAAAACCCTTTATGAGCATTTCGTTGTATGTTAGTTATACCTCAATAAAAATAATGTATATTTGATTATTTACCACCTTGTCCCCATATTAAAATTCAGTGATTTCTTAGGTTATTAAGACATAACTAAAATCTTAGGGGGAGGAGCCAAGATGGCAGAACAGCATGGAAGTTTTTTTTGTCTCGCATCCATGAAAAATACAGCTAGACAAACACTAAACCGTCCTGCACACCTAGAAAACTGATCTGAGGATTAACACAACAATCTGCACAACCTGAACCACAGAATTCAGCAGGTACAAGGTGCCGAGAGGTGAACTGAGGGAGAGAGAAGCCATGGAAGGCAGGGGGCTACTTTTGCGTGCAGAGAGAAAAGAGACGAGGGGGGCAGAATACAGGAAAAGCACCCCCCCCAAAAGGCAGTTGGAGAAAAAGTGGAAAATGGAAACAGCCTCAGGGACTGAACTCAAAAGGAAGAAAGGAGAGGGTTTAAATTCCATTAAGACTCTATACACAAGGGGAGTCTGGAACTCTGAAGCTCAACATCTGGTGGTGCTCTGTTGGGAAGGGAGAATCCTCAGGAGCACACTGGAGTCTGGGGTTCCTCAGGCCACATGGGAAGAGGTAGTTCCCCTGCTGGGAAGACACCTGGTAGAGGCTGTGTGGGTCCCCCAAAGGCAAGGTCCTAGTGGACCCAGGAGAACAACCACATTTGCTGGTGCTGGAACAACATCATTAAGGGTGAAGCCTGGCACGAGATGTGTGTTGTGATTTTCCATTATCCCTAAAATGCTGCTGCTACACTATCTAGCAAACTTTTTCTGGAGCCAGCTGGCACCCAGCCTCAGTATCTGGGCATCAGCAGCAGCATGCTCCTGCAAACATTCCTGGGTGCTGCCAGCACCTGGCCATTGTCTGGAGAGACCCTCCCACAGAGGGGCAGAACAGGTCAAAGCCACAGTCCCTCAGAA
The DNA here is from genome assembly GCF_016509475.1 of Prionailurus bengalensis. Lineage (NCBI taxonomy): Eukaryota > Metazoa > Chordata > Mammalia > Carnivora > Felidae > Prionailurus > Prionailurus bengalensis. The sequence goes on along the minus strand of NC_057361.1, from coordinate 76,517,000 downwards.
GTAAGGGGTTGGGAAAAACAGCCGCATCTGAGAAAAGCTCAGGAGAGAGGTGCTGCCTGGGGCTTGGTCATGGACTGTGTAAAAGTGGGGAATGGACAGAAGCTGAAGACAAAGGACGGGTGCATGATTGCTGATCGAGGAGAAGAGTTCCGATACTAGACATTGGGTAGCTGGGTGATGCATTTTCACCTTTCCCACGCATGCACCACAACAATCCACCCCAGTAACCTAGACAGTGTGAATGGAGCAGTTACACTAAGCCCCGCACAACTGGGCCAACCTCTCTCTTCAGGAACACAAGTCTCTCCACCTGATTAGTTTATGGACTATAAAGCACTTCAGAGTTTGAGTTCTAGGGGAAAACGAAGTAATTTCAGTAATATTTCAGTCTGTTCACTGGTCCATCTATTCAATTTTTTTCTCTTTTTTTCTTTTTTTCTCTTTTCATTTCTTTTCTTTTTCTTGAATACAGAAAGAGAAAAAATTCATTTTGGCTTTCAATTTTTATTAAAAATATTTTTCTTTAACTTTATTTCACTATACTTTTTACTTTTATGTACATTTTTTCAAATTTTATTTTACTTCCATCATTTCAGTCTACTTCAGTGTATTCATTTTTTAAAATTATCAAATATTAAATATTATTATAAAAAATTAATATTTTTCAAATTCTATTTGAATTTTTTTCAAATTCTATTTTACTTCCATCATTTCATTTTAGTCTACTTCAGTGTATTCATTTTTTAAATTATCAAATATTAAATATTATTATCAAAAATTAATATTAAAATTATCAAATTATTAAATATTAATATTTAAAATATAACATTCAATTAAATATTTTTACCTCATTAATAACTTTCCTCCTTTCAAAATGAACAAACGAAGAAATTCACCCCAAAAGAAAGTGCAGGAATAAATGACAGCCAGGAACTTAACCAACACAGATACAAGCTAGATGTCAGAACCAGAATTTAGAATCACAATAAGAATACTAGCTAGAGTCAAAAAGAGATTATAATCCCTTTCTGTGGAGATAAAAGAAGTAAAAGCTAGTCAGAATGAAGTAAAAAATGTTACCACTGAGCTGCAATCTGGAATGGAGGCCACAGCAGCAAGGATGGATGAGGCAGAACAGAGAATCAGTGACATAGAGGACAAATTTATGGAGAATGATGAAGCAGAAAAAAGAGGGAGATTAAGGCAAAAGAACACGATTTAAGAATTAGAGAAATCAGTGACTCATTAAAAAGGAACAACATCAGAATCATAGTGGTCCCAGAAGAGGAAGAGAGAGAAATAGGGGTAGAAGTGTTATGTGAGCAAATCATAGTGGAAAACTTTCCTAATCTGGGGAAAGACACAGACATCAAAATCCAGGAAGCACAATGAACTCCCATTATATTAAACAAAAACTGACCATCAACAAGGAATATCATAGTGAAATTCACAAAATACTCAGGCAAGGAGAGAATCATGAAAGCAGCAAGGGGAAAGAAGTCCCTACCTACAAGGGAAGACAGATCAGGTTTGCAGGAGAGCGATCCACAGAAACTGGGCAGGCCAGAAAGGAGTGGCAGAAAATATTCAATGTGCTGAATAAGAAACATATGCAGCCAAGAATTCTTTATCCAGCAAGGTCATTCAAAATAGAAGAAGAAATGAAAAGTTACCCAGAAAAACAATAATTAAAGGAGTTTGTGACCACTAAACCAGCCCTGCAAGAAATTTTAAGGGGGAATCTCTGAGGGGGAGAAAATAAAAACAAATGAACAAACAAATAAGGACCAAAGCAACAAAGACTGGAAAGGACCAGAGAACACCACCAGAAGCTCCAACTCTAAAAGCAACATAATGGCAATAAATCCATAACTCTCAGAACTTACTCTAAACGTCAATGTAATAAATGTTCCAATCAAACGATATAGGGTAACAGAATGGATAAAAAAATGAGATCCATCTATATGCTGTTTACAAGAGACCCACCTTAGACATAAATACACCTTCACATTAAAAGTAAGGGGATGGAAAACTATCATGTAAATGGTCAAAAAAAGAAAGAGTAACCATACTTATACCAGAAAAATATAGCCTTTAAAATAAAGACTGTATCAAGAGATGAAGAAGGGCATTATATCATAATTAAGGGGTCTATCCACCAAAAAGACCTAACAATTATAAACATTTATGTGCCTAATGTGGAACACAAAAATATATAAATCAAATAATCACAAACATAAAGAAACTCATTGATAGTATTACCATAATAGTAGGGGACTTCAACACCCCACTTACAGCAATAAACACATCATGTAAGCAGAAAATCAACAAGGACACAATGGCTTTGAATGACACACTGGACCAGAGGAATAAACAGATATATTCATAACATTACATCCTAAGGAAGCAGAATATACATTCTTCTCCAGTGCACATGGAACGTTCTCTAGAATACACCACATACTGGGACACAAATCAGCCCTAAGTAATTACAGAAAGATCAAGATCATACCGTGCATATATTCAGACCACAATGCTATGAAACTCGAAATCAGCCACAAAAAAAAATGTGGAAAGGTAACAAATACTAGGAGACTAAAGAACATCCTACTAAAGCATGAGTGGGCTAACCAAGAAGATAAGGAGGAAATTAAAAACTTCATGTAAGCCAATGAGGATGATAACACCATAACGCAAAACCTCTGGGACACAACAAAGGTGGTCATAAGAGGAAACTATATAGTAATCCAGGTCTTCCTAAAGAAGAAAGAAAGATCTTAGATATACAACCTAACATTATGCCTTAAAGAGCTAGAAAAAGAACAGAAAATAAAACCAAAAACCAGCAGAAGACAGGAAAAATTAAATATTAGAGCAGAAATTAATGCTATTGAAACCAAACAAACAACCAAATAAGCAACAGTAGAATAGATTAATGAAATCAGATGCTGGTTTTTTGAAATAATTAACAACATTGATAAACCACTAGCCAGTTTGATCAAAAAGAAAAAAAAAGAAATAAATAAAATCAAGAATGAAAGGGGAGATCACATCCAACACAGCAGAAATGTAAACAATAATAACAGAATATTATGAGCAATTATATACAAATAAAATGGGTAATCTGGAAGAAATGGACAAATTCCTAGAAACATATACACTACCAAAACTGAAGCGAGAAGAAATAGAAAATTTGAACAGACCCATAACCAGTAAAAAAATCAAATTAATAATCAAATATCTCCCAAAAAACAAGAGTCCAGGGCCAGATGGCTTTCCAGGGGAATTCTACCAAACATTTAAGGAAGATTTAACACCTATTCATTTGAAACTGTTCCAAAAAAATAGAAATGGAAGGAAAACTTCCAAACTCTTCCTATGAATCCAGCATTACATTTATTCCAAAAACAGAAAAAGACCCCACTAAAAAGGAGAGTATAGACAAGTTCCCCGGATGAACATGGATGCAAAAATCTTCAACAAGATATTAGCCACCAGATCCAATAATACATTAAAAAAATTATTCACCACGACCAACTGGGATTTATACCTGGCATGCAAGGTATAAAGATTTTTCAATATCTGAAAAACAAACAATGTGATTCATTACATCAATAAAAGAAAGGACAAGAATGACATGATCCACTTCAATAGATGCAGAGAAAGGATTTGACAAAATATAGCATCCTTTCTCAATAAAAACTCTCAATAAAGTAGGGATAGAAGGGCCATACCTCGAGATCATAAAAACCATATATGAAAGACCCAATGCTAACACCATCCTCAATGGGGAAAAACTGAGAACTTTCCCTCTAAGGTCAGGAACAAGACAGGGATGTCCACTCTTGCCACTGTTAATCAACATCATATTGGAAGTCTTAGCCTCTGCAATCAGAAAACACAAAGAAATAAAAGGCATCCAAATAGGCCAGGAGGATGTCAAACTTTCACTCTTTGCAGGTGACATGATACTGTATATGGAAAACCCAAAAGATTCCACCAAAAAACTGCTAGAACTGATTCATGAATTCAGCAAAGTTGCAGGATATGAAATCAATGCACAGAATTTGGTGTCATTCCTATACACCAAAAATGAAGCAACATAAAGAGAAATCAAGGAATCAATTCCATTTACAATTGCACCAAAAACCATAAAATACTTAGGAATAAATTTAACCAAGGAGGTGAAAAATCTATACACTGAAAACTATAGTAAGCTTATGAAAGAAATTGAAGAAGACACAAAAAAATGGAAAAAAAAATTCCATGCTCCTGGATAGGAAGAACAAATATTATGAAAATGTCAGTACTTCCCAAACAATCTACATACTCAGTGCAGTCCCTATCAAAATAGCACCAACATTCTTCACGGAGCTTGAACAAATAATCCTAAAATTTTATGGAACCAAAAAATACTGCATATAGGCAAAGCAATCTTGAAAAAGAAAACCAAAGCAGGAGGCATCACAATCCCGGACTTTGAGCTATACTAAAAAGCTGTAATCATCAAGACAGTATGGTACTGGCACAAAAACAGACACTCAGATCAACAGAACAGAATAGGGAACCCAGAAATGGACCCACAAACGTATGGCCAACTAATCTTTGACAAAGCAGGAAAGAAATCCAATGAAATAAAGACAGTCTCTTCAGCAAGTGGTTCTGGGAAAACTGGAGAGCAACACGCAGAAGAATGAACCTGGACCACTTTCTTACACCATACACAAAAATAAACTTGACATGGATGAAAGACCTAAACGTAAGACAGGGAGTGATCAAAATCCTTGAAAAAGCAGGTAAAAATCTCTTTGATCTTTGCCATAGCAGCTTCTTAGTCAACATGTGTTTAGAGGCAAAGGGGAAAAAAAGCAAAATGAACTTTTGAGACATCATCAAAATAAAAAGCTTCTGCACAGCAAAGGAAACAATCAGCAAAACTAAAAACAACTGATGGAATGGGAGAAGTTATTTGCAAACGTCATATCAGATAAAGGGTTAGTATCCAAAATCTATTAAGAACTTATCAAACTCAACACCCAAAAAACAAATAACCCAGTGAAGAAATGGGCAAAAGACATGAATAGACACTTCTCCAAAGAAGACATCCAGATGGCCAACTGACACATGAAAAAATGCTCAACATCACTCATCATCAGGGAAATACAAATCAAAACCACAATGAGGTAACACCTCACACCTGTCAGAATGGCTGATATTAACAACTCAGGCAACGACAGATGTTGGCAAGGATACGGAGAAAGAATATCTCTTTTGCATTTTTGGTGGCAATGCAAGCTGGTGCAGCCACTGTCGAAAACAGTATGAAGGTTCCTCAAAAAATTAAAAATAGAACTACCCTATGATTCAGCAATTGCACTACTAGGTATTTATCCAAGGGATACTGATATTCTGTTTCGAAGGGACACATGCTCCCCAATGTTTATAGCAGCACTATCAACAATAGCCACAGTATGGAAAGAGCATTAATGCGCATCGATGGATGAACATTATATATATATATATATATCACATATTATTTGTTCATTTATATATATGTATATACATTTATATATATATGTATATACCATATATACAATATATATATACATATGTATATAATACAATATATACAATATATATATACAATACAATATACATATATATATAATACAATATATACTATATATATGTATATACATATATATATATGTATACTATATATACATACATATATACATATATACATACATATATACATATATATATGTATACTATATATATGTATATACTATATATATGTATATACATATATATATATATGTATATACAATGGAGTATTACTCGGAAATCAAAAAGAATGAAATCTTGCCATTTGCAACTACATGGATGGAACTAGAGGGTATTATGCTAAGCGAAATTATTCACTCAGAGAAAGACAAATATCATATGACTTCACTCATATGAAGACTTTAAGATACAGAACAGATGAACATAAGGGAAGGGAATAAAATAATATAAAAACATGGAGGGCGCCAAAATATAACAGACTCTAAAATATGGAGAACAAACAGAGGGTTACTTGAGGTGTTGTGGGAGGGGGATGGGCTAAATGGGTAAGGGGTATTAACGAATCTACTCCTGAAATCATTTTTTCACTATATACTAATTTGGATGTAAATTAAAAAAATAAAATTAAAACAAAAAAGATATAACTAAAATCTTTAATATGTCTTATAATCTTTGTGTTTTGCTTTCTTCTCCAACTTGAACCACCAGCATACTTCTTGTAATTCAGTGATTCTAATCTTTTTTCAGTTTACCAAATGTCTTTGTGTTTCCTGGCTCCAGGTTCTCTCATATTCTTTTCTCTCTGCTTGGAATTCCCTCCTCCCCCTGTGCTTTGCTTAGTTAACTTATATTCATCCTTTATATTTCATCTCAAGTATAACTTCTGCAGAGAAGCCTTCCCTGACCTTCCTAACTAGGAAAACCACTTCTTCTATTAAATGTTACCCAATGCTTCTCTAGTTCATAACCTTACCATTATTAGGAGTACAATTTTTTGATTAAATATTAATTTTTTCACAAAGTCTGTCTTGATCACTATACTGTGATTTTCATTCTGAGTCTGTGTCTGTTTTTGTTTACATGTTTTTTTTCTCCAAAGCCAAACACAGTGTCTGGCACATGGTAGGCACTCTATATTTGTTTCTATGGATGGATGGATGGACAGATGGATTCATGAGCTTGAAAAATGAGTTTCTAATCTCTTATATAATTCATAGGATAAATGAGCCTTATAGTGAATTAAATACATAATCATGAAAAAAATAAATGACAAAAATCACCCTAAGGAGGTAGGGAGCTGAAACTGGTATCAAGATATTGTAGTGAGTTTGGTGTGACACAAAGGAAAGTGAAGCAAAAATTCAGCAGCACTGGATCTATGCCACAAATCTGTGATTCTTACTTTTGATGAAACAGCAGTGTTCCCCATGACAGAATCAATAACTAAAAAAAAGAGAAAACTTGGGAAACACACAAAAAATAAGACTTTGTAGAAGTCATTGAAAATTCTGTTTTGTCTCACTAGTTGGAAGAACTTTTCCATCATTAAACTTTTCTATCCTTTGCATAAACTGCCTCATAAGGCAGGGTACTCTTTCACAGATATTGTTTAAGCATTGTCTGGATTGCTATCTGTGAGTGATATAGAACAGCTGCCTACATTATATGGGTGAATTCGCTTCTATATAAAAATTCCATGATTTAAGACATGATATTTTATCCTTCAGGCACTAATTATCTAGTGATCACATGAACTGCAAATATAAATAAGTGTATGATGAATATCTTAAAGTGGTATATAAAATATTCCTGGGCTCTTGAAGAGCAAAGATCTCTTCTGGCTTTGGAGACCAAGGTAGCAATTGAGCAATGCCTTGAGAGTGAATAAAGTATTCAGTAGGCAGAAAAAGAGAGATATTTATGTTAAAGTGTATAGTCATGAGAAATATATGGTGGTGGGAACACACACGTTCAAGAAATAGTAATAGTTTAGAATGGTTGAAGTACAGGGACTTATAGGGAACATATATAGGTATGTAATATTCTGTATGTATTGCGAGTTTCCTGAAAGATAAGCTTGGAAAATAGAACCACAATGATAAAGATTTAAAATTTGGACAGATCTTTAAAAATCTTCTAGTTCAAAACATTCATTTTTTTAATTTTTTTTCAACGTTTATTTATTTTTGGGACAGAGAGAGACAGAGGATGAACAGGGGAGGGGCAGAGAGAGAGGGAGACACAGAATCGGAAACAGGCTCCAGGCTCTGAGCCATCAGCCCAGAGCCTGCCACGGGGCTCGAACTCATGGACCGCGAGATTGTGACCTGGTTGAAGTCGGACGCTTAACCGACTGCACCACCCAGGCGCCCCAGAAAACCATTCATTTTTTGAGACCCCAAATCATTAATATACTTGGTCAATGCTATCTTGCTATTATGTGGCTGAGTATAGCCTTGAACCCAGGTCTGTTAAACCAGCAGTTTTATTATACTCTATTTTCCACTATACCTCACTGCCAGACTTGAGATGGCTGTAAGAATCAAACAAATACATTTGACCTTTCTTTTTTTGTTTTTTTTTGTTTTTTCTTTACATTTTTATTTATTTTTGAGGGACAGAGAGAGACAGAGTACAAGTGGGGGAGGGGAAGGGAGAGAATGAGACACAGAATCCAAAGCAGGCTCCAGTCTCTGAGCTGTCAGCACAGAGCCTGATGCAGGTCTCGAACTCACAAACTATGAGATCATGACCTGAGCTGAAGTCTGACGCTTAACTGACTGAGCTACCCAGGCACCCCCATTTGATCTTTTATCAGACATATATGGGGAGTTATGGAAAAATTTTGATCAAAGAGCAAGTAATATGGTCTCTCTTTTAGAAATAGTTACCTAATGGCTGGAGGAGAAATTAAAAACCAAAGGAAAAACAGATTTTAAAAGAAAGCTATGTTCAGCATGACCTGCTATCAAAAATAAATGTTGTTAGAATTATACAGTAGGGGGGCGCCTGGGTGGCTCAGTCGGTTGAGCGTCCGACTTCGGCTCAGGTCACGATCTCGTGGTTCACGAGTTCGAGCCCCGCGTCGGGCTCTGGGCCGACAGCTCGGAGCCTGGAGCCTGCTTCGGATTCTGTGTCTCCCTCTCTCTCTGCCCCTCCCCCGCTCATGCTCTGTCTCTCTCTCCCTCTCTGTCAAAAATAAATAAAACATTAAAAAATTAAAAAAAAAGAATTATACAGTAGGCAACATGAAATGTAAGACTGGATATCAGGAGAATTGTTAGGTCTAGAGAAAGATATCTGGGAGTCATCCAAATAAAAGTGATAAAAATTTTGAGGCAAGTAGCAAATGGCCTTTAAAAGAAAAGTATGATAAATAAAAAGTAGAAAAACCAAAGGATAGAACCTTAAGTAGTTTTCATATTTTTGTGTGGGAGGAGGAAACGAGATAAAGAAAGTGTGGTTAAGGGAGAGGAAAGAGGAAGGAGAGTAATTTGTCACAAACACACACACAAAAAAACAAATTCTAAGAAAGATGGATCTGTAGGAGTGTTTTGTCACAAAGAGTTGAAGGAAGATGAATGTTAGGTAAAGGCTATTGATGAGATATTCACATACATTTAATAATCTTTCTGTATTCACAGAGTAATATTGTGACACAGGCAAAGAGAAAATCTTTCATCTTTTCTGCTTCAATGGTATTTGTGTCTGTTTGAAAATTGCTTAGCTGTCGTGAGGAGGCACTGGCTAACACAGGGTCCTAAATATATCCAAAAGCCTCTTAGGGAACTGTCATATCTGAAGCTTTGTAGCAGCCATCGCATGTTTCACAAGGGAAAGTGTATGTTTCATTTTATTTCATTGACTGTACCAGTCCCTATATAGAGGGCAATTGAATGATATGCTGCTGTGAAATACTCTGACTTTCTAGATTGGATTTCCCTGACAGCTATCTTACTTTTCACCCAATTGTTTGAATTGTCAGGGTATTGAATTTACAATCTGCAAAGGCCCCTCTGGCTGTTTCCTCTTTATTATCCATTTTAGCATTTCTTTCTTTTTTTTTTCTTTTTTTTTTTTTCGTTTGTTTACAAAAAAGTGAAGGCAGTACTGGCATTTACATTGTAGTTCACCATATGATTAAGAGAAAACAATGTGATTATGACTAATCCTTTTATTTTACTTTATTTGGTTAGCATTAAGCTGTCTTCCAACACCTCTCAATTATTATATTTTATATACCCCTTAGAAAAAAATTACACTTATTAAAGATACATCATTATTATCATGGAAATAAAGTATCTTCCTTTTACACTATAGTGGACCCACTCCTAGATTGTTCCTTTAACTATCTCACCTAGGTGAATCAAAAGGCAACTTCTATAGCTCATACACGTTGAATTTTTTTTCAAATGGGGTTGTATGTTTATAAATTTCCACCAAATGATCTATGAAGTTGTATTTGTAAAATATCTCTCTAGAGTACGAGTGTGGCTAATAGAGAAAAAAACAAAGTTGTGTGATTTAGAATTACCACCACTGTTTTTAAAATTAGGAGTTAATTTTCCAGTTAAAAAACACTGTATTTCATTAAATATATTATTTAAAAATGATTTTGGAATCATTAATCACCTGCATACACAGGTATATGATTTAGACCAGTTGGTTAATGAATGGCATTCATTAGGTTAAATTCTCTGTCTCCATATTAGCTTAAGGCAATGGGTTTAGTTAAGGGATTTTTTGTTCTGCAAAGGACATTTATCAATGTCTGGAAACAATTTTGGTTGTCACATCTGGGGGGTGAATGGGTGATACTATTGGCATATAATGGGTAGAAGCCAGAGATGCTGCTAAACATCTTCCACAACAAAATTTTCCTTCCCAAAATGTCAGTAGTGCCAAAGGTGAAAAACTTTGGCCAAGGCTCTCCACCTCAGACAGAGATTCTTTCACTATAGCCAATCTTTTCATAAACACATTGTGTAACTAACTAAGAGGCCTGAAGATGTCAGTGCACATATCTCCCTGTAAATCTTTTCCCCTAAAGGAAGGAGTGGGGTTGTGGAGAGGCAATATTAGGAAACCCAGAGGTTATATTGAACTCCTATTTTGTTTTTTTTACAATTTTATTATTCTTTATTTATTTTTGAGAGAAAGACAGCGAGACAGAGTGCAAGTGGGGAAGAACAGAGACAGAGGGATACACACAATCTGAAGTGGGATCCAAGCTCTGAGCTGTCAGCACAGAGCCCAACGTGGGGCTCAGACTCATGAACCACAAGATCATGACCTGAGCAGAAGTCGGATGCCTAACTGACTGAGCCACCCAGGCGCCCCTATTGAACTCCCATTGTTTACCGGATGCTACATTAGGTGCTTTGTATGTATTATTTAACTTAATCCTCCCAGAGAAGCCTTACGAGATAGGTCATTTTTAGAAATGTTCAAAATGAAAGTGAGGCTCAGAGAAGTATGAATAACTTCCCAAGGTCATACTGTCCATCAGCAGAATTGCAATTTTCCACATCACAGTGAATGCTCTTTCACTAAACTGGTAAGGCCATCCAAAGTAATTAATATAGATAGTGAAACAGTGGCATGATATGCTTATGTGAAGGCCCTCTCATTATTATTCAGTAAAGGTACTGAAACACTGAAAAAAGTTTGCTTGCAAAAAATGTTTCAAAAACATATTAAATTCTGCCCCATCTTTGACAAAGAGTAGAAGTTGACAATCTTGCCTTTATAATAGAAAAAATCATTATTCAATGAAAGTGAAGGTATTTTCAAAACACAAACTGCTTCATCTTACTAGATGTTAACAATTAGGACGATTTCTATGGGTCTTTTTCTGTCTTAAGAGTATATGGTCACCCAATTTTTCTTTATTCTCTCAGTTTTTGTTACTTAAATCCTAAATTGATATTTAATAAATAAGATAATATTCAGGAGTAGGCACTGGAAGAGACATGCAGGAAGAAACACAGAGACAGAAAGAGAAAATATGCATGTGTCTAAGACAGTGACTTTAGGGTACTTCAGCACCAACATATGGCTATATCAGACATGTTATAGTGAAAATTAACTTATTCTACAATGTTTTTGAAATAATGTTCAGAACCAATCTACATGATGAGTTCATATTAATTACAATTCCTATATCTTACTACCTTGAAGACTGGTAACAAAAACAACAAAAACAGTAGGTGAAATCATTTTTATTATTCGTAGATACCTAGTATTTAATAGGTATGCACATGACAACAGAAATATGACTGCATAATTAATACAAACACCATAGTATGAAAATGTATAAACACTGATCTTATGATAAATATTTCATTAAATTGACTTGCTAACTCTTGTGTGAGAGAAGTTGCTTGTTCACAACTCTGGTCTGAGAGCTGACATTAGAAGGGGACATTTTCCCTGCCTCCGTCAAGAACTCCACTCATATCTCTAAAATTAGTGATTTGTGGCTTTTTTTTAATTTTTGAGAAAGAGCAATGTGAGCAGAGGAAAGGGGCCGAGGGAGAGAGAGAAAGGTAATCCCATGATCCCACGGTCGTGGGATCATGAGCTGAGCAGAAATCAAGAGTTGGACACTCAGGTGACTGATCCACCCAGGCACCCCAGTGACTGTTTTTGATTAATAGAAATATTTTACCAGATCTATAATTTTATGACCTATACCCTGACATTATTTTTTTAATGTTTATTTATTTATTTATTTATTTATATTTTTTAATATTAAATTTATTGTTAAATTGGTTTCCATACAACACCCAGTGCTTATCCCAACAGGTGCCCTCTTCAATACCCATCACCCACTCTCCCCTCCCCCGCCATCAACCCTCAGTTTTTTCACAGTTTTTAAGAGTCTTTTATGGTTTGGCTCCCTTTTACTCCCTCCCTCTTTATCCTTTTTTTTCCCTTCCCCTCCCCCATGGTCTTCTGTTAAGTTTCTCAGGATCCACATAAGAGTGAAAACATATCATATCTGTCTTTCTCTGTATGACTTATTTCACTTAGCATAACACTCTCCAGTTCCATCCGTGTTGCTACAAAAGGTCAGATTTCATTCTTTCTCACTGCCACGTAGTATTCCGTTGTGCATATAAACCACAATTTCTTTATCCATTCATCAGTTGATGGACATTTAGGCTCTTTCCATACTTTGGCTATTGCTGAAAGTGCTGCTATAAACATTGGGGTACAAGTGCCCCTATATGCATCAGCACTCCTGTATCCTTTGGGTAAATTCCTAGCACTGCTATTGCTGGGTCATAGGGTAGATCTATACTTAATTTTTTGAGGAACCTCCACACTGTTCTCCAGAGCAGCTGCACCAGTTTGTATTCCCACCAACAGTGCAAGAGGGTTCCTGTTTCTCCACATACTCGCCAGCATCTATAGTCTCCTGATTTGTTCATTTTAGTCACTCTGACTGGTGTGTGGTGATATCTGAGTGTGGTTTTGATCTGTATTTCCCTGATGAGGAGCGACATTGAGCATCTTTTCATGTGCCTGTTGGCCATCTGGATGTCTTCTTTAGAGAAGTGTCTATTCATGTTTTCTGCGCATTTCTTCACTGGATTATTTGTTTTTCAGGTTTGGAGTTTGGTGAGTTGTTTACAGATTTTGGATGCTAGCCCTTTGTCCCATATGTCATCTGCAAATATCTTTTCCCATTCCATTGGTTGCCTTTTAGTTTTGTTGATTGTTTTCTTTCCAACTAATCTTCCACAAAGCAGGAAAGAATATCCAATGGAAAAAAGACAGTTTCTTTAACAAATGGTGCTGGGAGAACTGGACAGCAACATGCAGAAGAATGAAACTAGACCACTTTCTTACACCATTCACAAAAGTAAACTCAACATGGATAAAGAACCTGAATGGGAGACAGGAAACCATCAAAACCCTAGAGGAGAAAGCAGGAAATACCCTCTCTGACCTCAGCCACAGCAATTTCTTACTTGACACATCCCCAAAAGCAAGGAATTAAAAGCAAAAATGAACAATTGGGACCTCATGAAGATATTTTTTAAAACAAATTGTATACCTCTTACAGCATAGTTAGAAAATGCTTAAATTAGAAACTTCTGACTAAAAAGTAGAGTGATTGAGGTGGGGTTATGTATTCAATAGAACATTATTTTCACTATATATAGCTGCAGAAAAAAGGAAGATGTAAGGTGGTAGTTTTTCTGTCTTTATTTGGGAACATTTACCAAGGAGACATTTGGGGGTATTTTTGGTAACATGTTTCTCTGCCACATACTTTAGTCCACCATGGATTCATATATGAGAAGTTTTAATTCCTAGACTACTTTTAACCAAAATGCTCTAGGAAACAAGGCACATTTCAATTGTAGAATGTTAGTAAGGCCAAAGAAGTGAATGTTAATGCAATGCTGGCACTGTTGCTCTTGAAATGACTTTTTTTTTATTTAGATCTAAATTCATGCAATGATAAAAGAAAAATAAAACAAGCATTGAAATTGGAATGTAAGAGATTGCATAGAGACTGCTGGTTGTATTTTAAAATTAATTAAGCATGAGTCAGAGAGAGGAAAAGCAACTCTTTATCACTCAAATACTCTAAAGTCAAACAAAAAATCAAATGAGTTCAATTTTCATCAAAGGGATGAAAAAATCAATAGATTGAAGACTAGTGGTATTTCACTGTCTTGGGAAGCACTGCACTAATGCTTCTTTGTAGCCATAACATTGGGCATTTTAAGGTGCAAATGCAGAGGCCATTGGTATCTTGTTTAAATCCTTTATGGTCTCTCTTCCATTTGCATCCAGTTTTACAATTTAAAATCCACTATATATATTGGTGACTTTTAATTTGAAATGCAATAGAACTACATTTATTGGAATGAGACTTCATTAAAGGTAAGCATTAGAACTTATGATCTGCAAATATCTTTTCCCATTCTGTTGGTTGCCTTTTAGTTTTGTTGATTGTTTCCTTTCCAACTAATCTTTGATGCACACTGACAATAAAACATATTTAATGATATTTCTGAAGGTTCTATAGCTAAACAGTACTATATATCTCTTTCTAGAGCTCTGTGAACTTTTTTTTTTACTTGGAATGTGCAGCCAGCTTGAATTTGTTTCAGAAACTTGCTAAATTTTACATTAATATTTTATCTTCCAATAAACTTGAAAATTCTCTTAAATCTCCTGATTTGTTCATTTTGGCCACTCTGACTGGCGTGAGGTGATACCTGAGTGCGGTTTTGATTTGTATTTCCCTGATAAGGAGCGACGCTGAACATCTTTTCATGTGCCTGTTGGCCATCCGGATGTCTTCTTTAGAGAAGTGTCTATTCATGTTTTCTGCCCATTTCTTCACTGGGTTATTTGTTTTTCGGGTGTGGAGTTTGGTGAACTCTTTATAGATTTTGGATACTAGCCCTTTGTCCGATATGTCATTTGCGAATATCTTTTCCCATTCCGTTGGTTGCCTTTTAGTTTTGTTGGTTGTTTCCTTTGCTGTGCAGAAGCTTTTTATCTTCATAAGGTCCCAGTAATTCACTTTTGCTTTTAATTCCCTTGCCTTTGGGGATGTGTCGAGTAAGAGATTGCTACGGCTGAGGTCAGAGAGGTCTTTTCCTGCTTTCTCCTCTAAGGTTTTGATGGTTTCCTGTCTCACATTTAGGTCCTTTATCCATTTTGAGTTTATTTTTGTGAATGGTGTGAGAAAGTGGTCTAGTTTCAACCTTCTGCATGTTGCTGTCCAGTTCTCCCAGCACCATTTGTTAAAGAGGCTGTCTTTTTTCCATTGGATGTTCTTTCCTGCTTTGTCAAAGATTAGTTGGCCATACGCTTGTGGGTCTAGTTCTGGGGTTTCTATTCTATTCCATTGGTCTATGTGTTTGTTTTTGTGCCAATACCATGCTGTCTTGATGATGACAGCTTTGTAGTAGAGGCTAAAGTCTGGGATTGTGATGCCTCCTGCTTTGGTCTTCTTCAAAATTCCTTTGGCTATTCGGGGCCTTTTGTGGTTCCATATGAATTTTAGGATTGCTTGTTCTAGTTTCGAGAAGAATGCTGGTGCAATTTTGATTGGGATTGCATTGAATGTGTAGATAGCTTTGGGTAGTATTGACATTTTGACAATATTTATTTTTCCAATCCATGAGCAGGGAATGTCTTTCCATTTCTTTAAATCTTCTTCAATTTCCTTCATAAGCTTTCTATAGTTTTCAGCATACAGATCCTTTACATCTTTGGTTAGATTTATTCCTAGGTATTTTATGCTTCTTGGTGCAATTGTGAATGGGATCAGTTTCTTTATTTGTCTTTCTGTTGCTTCATTGTTAGTGTGTAAGAATGCAACTGATTTCTGTACATTGATTTTGTATCCTGCAACTTTGCTGAATTCATGTATCAGCTATAGATGCTGGAGAGGATGTGGAGAAACGGGAACCCTCTTGCACTGTTGGTGGGAATGCAAATTGGTGCAGCCGCTCTGGAAAACAGTGTGGAGGTTCCTCAGAAAATTAAAAATAGACCTACCCTATGACCCAGCAATAGCACTGCTAGGAATTTACCCAAGGGATACAGGAGTACTGATGCATAGGGCCACTTGTACCCCAATGTTCATAGCAGCACTCTCAACAATAGCCAAATTATGGAAAGAGCCTAAATGTCCATCAACTGATGAATGGATAAAGAAATTGTGGTTTATATACACAATGGAATACTACGTGGCAATGAGAAAAAACGAAATATGGCCTTTTGTAGCAACGTGGATGGAACTGGAGAGTGTGATGCTAAGTGAAATAAGCCATACAGAGAAAGACAGATACCATATGGTCTCACTCTTATGTGGATCCTGAGAAACTTAACAGGAACCCATGGGGGAGGGGAAGGAAAAAAAAAGAGGTTAGAATGGGAGAGAGCCAAAGCATAAGAGACTGTTAAAAAGTGAGAACAAACTGAGGGTTGATGGGGGGTAGGAGGGAGGAGAGGGTGGGTGATGGGTATTGAGGAGGGCACCTTTTGGGATGAGCACTGGGTGTTGTGTGGAAACCAATTTGTCAATAAATTTCATGAAAGAAAAAAGAATGTAAAAATACAGAAAAAAAAAGAAAATTCTCTTAAGTTCTAAAATAGCAATATTACTTTCTTGATTAAAATCCATCAATGAATTCTTACTGTCATTACAATAAATCTTAAATCCTTACTGTGGTTGATAAGATTCTGCAAGTTGTACTTTCCTTTCTCTCTGTCCTTGTGTGGTCCCCCTCTAACACTCATTCACTTTGTTAGAGTCACCATGGCCTTCTTTCTGCTCCTTGAACAGGCTAAGTTCTTCCCTGATTCAGTGTATTTGCCCATGATACTTTTTAATGTCAATACAAATGTCAGCTACTACCTTTCTGTAAAGTTGTGTTCTCACAGTCACCTTCTATCAAATTGTGATATTTTAATTTTTTTATTAATATTTACCAGGACATGACATTATATCATGTATCTGTATGCTGTATATTGTTTCCTTTATTCTAGACATTATTATTGGGTAAGAACCATGTCTTTCTTATTCACATGGTACCCTTTCTAGCCAGAACAGTGTCTTACATATAGAAGTCACTTGCAAATGTTTCTTGAATTAATCAAAGGTAAACAAATTTGTTTGTTGCTTTGTATCAGTGTGTTGCTACATTACCAAATTTCATCTGTTCTTGTCTTCAAAAATGATAAAGGATTTGCAGTTGTTTTTTCACTTTTAATTTTATGAAAATCTGCTATGAGAAATCAACTCTGGAGGCCCACAGGTCTGTAAACATCCTTTATAATACCAGAATTATATTGAAAAATACGTTTTAAGATATATAGCTATAGCAATTCATATGGTCTCTTGATTTATTTCCCTATGAAAATGGCATTTCAACATTGCATTTGCTTATTATGTGGTTGCCTCAATGGCATTAATTCAGCAAGCATTTATGCAAGAAGTATCTTCTTATATCTGTGATTCAAAGATAAGAAAAACATTTTACTCTTGAAGATCTCACAGTCTAGTGTAATTAAGATTATTGAAAATAACATTTTGTTACCATAGTGTTATAGGTTATCTGGCACTTTCCTAATTAAATTCTTCAAATAACATGAGTTCTTTTTAGTACCAGTGAGAAACTTGTACTGTATTGTCTCTGGAGAACCACTGCCTGATGTTTAAAATTTATCTCTGTGCCTTGCTGGCTGTAACATTGGTATTTTTCCATGTGTGGTATTTTTCTCATTTATAAAATTGGGGACAATAACAGTACATACCTCATAAGATTTTTGTGAAGTGATTTAATGAGATAATCCATCTAAAACACTTAAATTAACAGTGCCTAACACATAATATGATCCTGGTAGATGATGATGATTGTGAAGAAAATGATTGTTATTTCAGAAGTTCTGTTATCTGGGCAGTCTGATTCATTTGAAAGAGAAAAATGTTTCAAGAGTTAGATTAAAAGTCTTCAATATGTTAATTCAGTTTGTAACACTAAAAAACTGCCATAGAGACAAAGGTAATTTAATATTAATTTTTAAAATGTTATCAGCAAAGTGTAACTATACCTATGTTACATTTGATTAAATTGAGGCTCAAAGAGGTGATAGAGCTTAACCAAAGTCAGGCGGGTAGTTAAGTGGTAGAATCTGAATTTCAGTTCAGATCTGTCTAAATCTTAACACAGTGCTGTTTTCATTAAAAACAGCTGCCTTAATGGCAGATAATGTGAAATTTTTAAAAATATTTGCTTTTTCAATCCACGATCATGGAATATTTCCCCATTTCTTTGTGTCTTCTTTAATTAATTTTATAAGAATTCTATATTTTTTCAGAGCATAGATCTTTTACCTCTTTCTTTAGGTTTATTTCTAGGTATCTTATGGGTTTTGGTGCAGTTTTTAATGGGATCAATTCTTTGATTTCTCTTTCTGTTGTTTCATTATTGATGCATAGAAATGCAACATATTTCTGTACATTGATTTTATATCCTGCAGCTTTGCTGAATTCATATATTAGTTCTAACAATTTTTTGGTGGAGTCTTTTGGATATTTTACAGAGTATCATGTCATCTGCAAATAGTGAAGGTTTGACTTCTTCTTTGCTGATTTTGATGTGTTTTACTTTTGTTTTTGTTGTCTGATTGCTGAGGTTACGACTTGAGTACAATTTGAATAACAGTGGTGAGAGTGGACATCCCTGTCATGTTCCTGACCTTAGGGGAAAAGCTCAGTTTTTCCCCTTTGAGGATGATATTAGCTGTAGTTCTTTCTTTTTTTTTTTTAATTTTTTTTCAACGTTTTTTAATTTATTTTTGGGACAGAGAGAGACAGAGCATGAACGGGGGAGGGGCAGAGAGAGAGGGAGACACAGAATCGGAAACAGGCTCCAGGCTCTGAGCCATCAGCCCAGAGCCCGACGCGGGGCTCGAACTCCCGGACCGCGAGATCGTGACCTGGCTGAAGTCGGACGCTTAACCGACTGCGCCACCCAGGCGCCCCTGTAGTTCTTTCTTATATGGCCTTTAAAAGGTTGAGGTATGTTCCTTCTATCCCTACTTTCTTGAGTTTTTTTTTAAATCAAGAAAGGATGCTCTATTTTGTTAAATGCTTGTTTTTTGCATCTACTGAGAGGATCATATGATTCTTATCCTTTCTTTTAGTAATGTGGTGTATCATGTTGATTGATTTGTGAATATTGAACCATCCCTGCATCCAACAAATAAATCACAGTTGATCATGGTGAATAATTCTTTTAATGTATTGTTCAATTTGATTTGCTAGTATCTTGTTTAGAATGTTTGTATTCAAGTTCGTCAAGGATATTGATCTGAAATTCTCCTTTTTAGTCGGGTCTTTGGTTTTAGAAACAAAGTGATGCTGGCCTCTGAATGAGTTTGGAAGTTTTCCTTCCATTTATATTTTTTGGAATAGTTTCAGAATAGTAGATGTTAATTCTTCTTTAAATGTTTGGTAGAATTCCACAGGGATGCCACCCCGTCCTAGACTATTGTTTATTGGGAGATTTTTTATTACTGATTTAATTTTTTGCAGGTTATGGGTCTGTTCAAATTTTCTTCTTCTTCCTGTTTCAGTTTTGGCAATTTTTATGTTTCTAGGAATTTATCCATTTCTTCCAGATTGGCCATATTTTTTGGAATATAATTGCTTACGATATTCTCTTATAACAGACAAATAGACAAACAAAAAACTATATGCCTGATTCCAAAGAAAAAAAGGAAAAAGAAAGAAAGAAAGAAAGAAAGAAAGAAAGGAAGGAAGAAAGAAAGAAAAAAAGAAAGCTTGGTTTTATTTCCATGAGAACTGAAACTGACACTCTGGAGCATTCTATTATCAGTAGACTTCGTGCATGTGGGGGCATGTACTGGTCTTCTGGGACTAGACCTACTATCCTGGCTCAAAGTCAAACCTACTTTAATAAAGATGCCCCTTCAAGGTGCAGGGGGTCCAAGTTTGGTCTAAGCGGCTCCAGACTGCACTAGGGTGCTGTGTTTCTTACTGAAGTCTGAGCTTGCTAGTAGGCGGAGCAGAGAGGGTGGTGGTGAGGGAAACTCGGGTCACCCCACTCATCCCATTGTAGAGGAGTTCATTCCAGCCACTGTTCAAGAAGCCCTCACAGAAAAGCCAACAAAAGGCACCTCTTCTTGTGTTTCAGGCTTCCCATTAGATCTCTGCCCTCAACCTTTCTGTGCCTGGGCCATAGGCATAACTGGTGCCACAGTTCTCCTATGTTTTATCTGTGGTGCATTGCTAGGATTTAGAACTCCAAATATTACAGGACCTGGCAAGGTGCAAGGCAGAGAACTAATCCTCTCCTCTCAAGGAAAGCCTGTTAGTGTTGTGTCTGGGGCTGTTAGTTGCAGAAAAGCAGTCACATGGCTGCGAAGGTGGTTGGGTTTATGGTGAAGCATAGGGAAAAGCTGAAACCAGGTTATCTGCCCTCTGTTCATGCCTAACCAGGTCCCTTGTTCTTGGAAAGGCAATATACCCTGTTCCAAAAGTACTCCAGGAAGGGGAATGTTCTCTCCCAGTGTGTCCCAGGGAATCTCTACACCATGCTGTCCACTCCCAGGCCTGCAGCCTTCTTCTCCCCAGGAGCACCTCTGCCCCCCATGCCTGACTCCAGGGAATGGCACAGACTTCTAAAGCCTCAGAATTTGAGCTCCACGTTTTGGTAAAAACTTGGAATAGTCAGTTTCTCTCAATGCCCCAGTCATTGGTTTTGGGGGAGTGTATTTCTTGTGCAAACCTGATGCACTAACCCTCTCTCTTTCTATCTCTATCTGTGAAAAGGCTACTTCCCTTCCATGGCATAGGGGTACTGTGGCTTCTCTCTGCCCTAATTCACATCTCCACACCTGGTAGCTGCCATGTTCTCTCCTCTAATTGTGCATAGTATTCTCTTAATCCTCAGATTTATTTCCTAGGTGTTCAAAATGATTTGATGTTGATCTAGCTATGTTTGAGGGATGAGGCAAACCCAGGGTCCCCCTACTACTTAACTCCTCTCTCTCTCTCTCTCTCTATATATATATATATATATATATACCACATCTTCTTATTCCATTCATCAGTTGATGGACATTTGGGCGCTCTACATAGTTTGGCTATTGTTGATAATACTGTTATAAATATTGGGATGCATGTACCCATTTGAATCTGCATTTTTGTATATTTTGTGTAAATACCTAATAGTACAATTTCAGGGTTGTAGGGTAGTTCTATTTTTTTAGTTTTGTGAGGAACCTCCATATTGTTCTCCAGAGTGACTGCACGAGTTTGCATTCCAACCAACAGTGTAAGAGGATTCCTTTTTCTCCACATCTTTGCCAACACCTGTTGTTTTTTATGTTGTTAATTTTAACCAATCTGATGGGTGTGAGGTGGATTCTCATCATGGTCTTAATTTGTATTTCCCTGATGATTAGTGATGTTGAGCATCTTTAGCCTATTAAAGATGTGCCCGTTAGCCATTTTGATGTCTTCTTTGGAAAAGTGTCTATTCAGTATTCTGCCCATTTATTCACCAGATGATTTATTTTTTGGGTGTTGAGTTTGAAAAGTTCTTTATAGATTTTGGATACCAACCTTTTATCAGATATGTTGTTTGCAAATATTTTCTCCCATTCCATATTGACTTTTCGTTTTGTTGATTGTTTCCTCACTGTGCAGAAGCTTTTGATCTTAATGAAGTACCAATAGTTCATGTTTTCTTTTGGTTTCCTTTGCCTTTGGCAACATATTTAGTAATAAGTTGCTGCAGCGAAGGTCAAACAAGTGGCTGCCTGTGTTCTCCTCTAGGATTTTGATCGTTTCATGTCTCACATTTGGGTCTTTCATCCATTTTGAATTTATTTTTATGTATAGTGTACAAAATTGATCCATTTTCATTAAACTGCATGTAGCCATCCAGTTTTCCCAACACCATTTGTCGAAGAGACTCTTTTTTCCATTAGATATTCTTTCCTGCTGTGTTGAAGATTAGTTGACTGTAGAGTTGTGGGTCCATTTTTGGGTTCTATTCTGTTCTATTGATCTATGTGTCTGTTTTGTGCAGTAAAATACTGTCTTGATGACCACAGCCTTGTTTTTTTTTTTTAAAGCTTTTAATGTTTATTTATTTTTGAGAGAGAGAAAGAGAGCATAAGTGGGAGAGGGGCAGATAAAGAGGGAGACACATAATCCGAAGCAGTCTTCAGGCTTTGAGCTGTCAGCACAGAGCACAATGTAGGGCTTGAACCAATGAACCACAAGATCATGACCTGAGCCAAAGTTGGACTGAGCCACCCAAGTGCCCTGATGACTACAGCTTTGTAATATAGCTTTAAATCCAAAGTTGTGGTGCCTCCAGTTTTGTTTTTCTTTTTCAGGATTTCTTTGGCTATTCGGGGTGTTTTGTGGCTCCACATAAATTTTATAATTGTTTGTTCAAGCTCTGTATAAAATACTGGTGGTATTTTGATAGAGATTGTGTTAAATATGTAGATTGCTTTGGGTAGTATAAGCATTTTGTCAATGTTCTTCCAATCCATATACATGGAATAGTTTTCCATTTCTTTGTGTCCTCTTCAGTTTCTTTCATAAGTGTTTTATAATTTTCAGAGTACAGATCTTTTACCTCTTTGGTTAGGTTTATTCCTTGGTATGTTATTGGTTTTGGTGAAATTGCAAATTGGATCAATTCCTTGATTTATTTTTCTGCTGCTTCATTATTGGTGTATAAAAATGCAACAGACTTGTGTACATTGATTTTATATCCTGCGACTTTTCTGAATTCTTGTATTAGTTGTAACAATTTTTTGGTGGGGTCTTTCAGGTTTTCTACATAGAGAATTATATCATCTGCAAAGGGTGAAAGTTTGAATTCTTCCTTGCTGATTCGGATGCACTTTATTTCTTTTTGTTTGATTGCTGAGGCTAAGACTTCCAGTACTATGTTAAATAGTAATGATGAGAGTGGATATCCTTGTCTTTTTCCTGACCAGAGGGAAAAGCTCTCATGTTTTACCCATTGAGGGTGATATAAGCTGTGGGTCTTTAATATATGGCCTTTATGATGTTGAGGTATATTCCATCTATCCCTACTTGTTGAGGGCTCTTATCAAGAATGGATGCTATGTTCCTAGTTTATATTCTGCTTTCTGGGCGCTGTTGACTCCTGTATCTGGAACCCTCCCTCCATTCAATAGCACTGTGAGTCTCCCAGTCCTATCAGCCATTCCGGATGGGATGAGCTGTCCTACATCTACATGTCTTACATAGTCGTCAGTCATAGATGCACATGTAATCATAGTGACCTTCATACCAAATCCTCTACTTGAATGCATATTGGCAACCCCACTCTAGCCCCACCCTGGGGGGAGGGCTCCCTGGGATGTCTGACCTCTGCTCAGGAAAAAATTCACTTAGTTCTCTTCCTGGTCTCCACATCAGGCCTCCTTCATGTCTGCTCTCCCACCCTCATCTTGGCTGCCACCCCATACAGAGCTTGGCCAATTCTGCTGATCACCTCAAACTCCGAGGGCTCTGAAGCCACAATGGAGCTATAGGAGAAGGACAGAGATTAGCCACTCTCCCCCCCCACCACCAGTTACCTTATCTAGGTGTGTTACAGTCTCATGTAGTCTTGGAAGGAGGAGCAGTCAGCTGTCAGCCCACCTGAGCAGCTAGAGCTCTTTACCAGCACAGCTTGTAAGGCTCCTAGGAGCCATGAGGCAGGCACCTGCAACTGCTTCTGGGTGGACCCCCACCCCTCTCTTGTTTACCTAATTGAGTTGGAATAAACCAACATCAAGAGATGCCTGTGGGCATATGAGAAAATAAGAGTAGCAACACTTCATTTTCATGATAATGAAAAATGAGGTAAGACAGCAAAGGCCCTATGCCCAGAATTTGTCTCAGATTTTTATTTTGCTTTGTTTTATTTAAAAAAAATAAAAATAAAAAGTCCCTTGGCCACTTCTGCTCTGTGAGTAGTCATCACAGTTTGGGAGAGGACCAGGCCTGGGGCTCTGCATGCTATTTCATCCTTAACAGCAGAGGGAAAAAAATCCCAAATCCTGAAGAGTTCATGGCATAGATCTGCTTTTGTCATGCTTCCAGCAACTGCAGATTAGAGTCCAAAATCCACAGCTTGACCCTGCACCAGTGATGCAAATAGAAGCACACCAGTTTGGGCCCAAAGGGCCCATTTGTTGTTACCAAAGTTCATGCAATTGGTTCTTGACATGATAGATAGATATTAGATGATAGGTTACTCATATATAATAATAATAAAAACAGATAGATAATAGAGAGAGATGATAGATAGATGATAGATATAGATAGATACAGATATCCAACCAAGTTGAAACCATTAAGAAATAAAAATAAAAAGAAAAAAGAAAAGAAAAAAGAAAAGAAAAAAGAAAAGAAATGAATGGATGTTGTATTTTGTCAAATGTTTTGTCTGCATCTATTGACAGGATCATATGTTTCTTATTCTTTCTTCTGTTAATGTGGTGTATCACATTGTTTGATTTGTGAATATTGAATCAGCCCCACAGCTGAGTAGTAAATCCCACTTGATCGTGGTGAATAATTCTTTTAATGTACTATTGAATTGGATTTGCTAGTATATTGTGAATTTTTTCATCCATGTTCATCAGTGATATTGGCCTGTAACTCTTTTTTTAGTATGGTTTTTGTCTGATTTTGGAATCAAGCTAATGCTGGCTTCATAGAATGTGTTTGAAAGTCTTCCTTCCATTTCTATTTTTGGAACAATTTGAAAAGAATACATATAACTCTGCTTCAAATGACTAGTATAATTTCCTGGGAAGCCATCTGGCCCAGGATTTTTGTTTCTTGGGAGATTTTTAATTACTGATTCAATTTCTTTATTGGTTATGGGTCTGTTCCAATTTTATATTTCTTCCTGTTATAGTTTTGGTAGTTCATAGGTTTCTAAGAATATGTCCATTTGTTCCAGATTGCTCAGTTTGTTGGCATATAGCCTTTCATTCCATTCTCTTATAATTCTATTTCTGTGGTGTTGGATGTGATCTCCCCTTTTTAATTCATGATTTTATCTATTGATTTCTTTCTGTTTTCTTTCTGATAAGTCTGGCCAGGTGTTTATCAATTTTGTTAATTCTTTTGAAGAACCAGCTCTTAGTTTTGTTGATCTGTTCTACTGTTTTTTTTTCTTTATCATTTATTTCTGCTCTCATCTTTATAATTTCCCTTCTGCTGACTGTGAGCTTCATGTGCTGTTCCTTTTCTAGCTCCTTTAGGTGAAAGATTATGTTGTATATTTAGGGCCTTTCTTGCTTCTTGAGATAGGCCTGTATTCTAATATACTTCGTGATTAAGGCTGTCTTTTCTGTATCCTGAAGGTTTTGGACTGTCGTGTTTTCAATTTCATTTGCTTCCATGTATTTTTTTTTCCCATTTCTTCTTTAGTTAACTGGTTAACCCATTCATTGTTTAATAGGATGTTATTTAACTCTCATGTCTTTGAGGGCTTTCCGAATTTTTTTCTTGTGGTTGACTTCAAATTTCACAGCCTTGGGATCTGAAAATATGCATGGTATAATCTCAATCTTTTTGTATTTTGAGGGCTGATTTATGACCCAGTGTGTGTGTGATCTATTCTGGAGAATGTTCCAGAATGCACTCAAAAAGAATTAATATTCTGGTGCTTTAGGATGAAATGTTCTGAATATATCTGTTAAGTCCATCCTTTCTAGCATGTCATTCAAAGCCATTGATTCCTTGTTGATTTTCTGCTTAGATGATCTGTCCATTGCTTTAAGTGTGGTGTTAAATTCCCCTACTATTATTGTATTGTTATTAATGAGTTTCTTTATGCTTGTTAGTAATTGATTTATATATTTGCATGTCTGAGGTTGGTGGCATAAATATTTACAATTGTTAGATATTCTTGATGGATAGGCCCATTAATTATGAAATTATGTCCTTCATACCTTGTTACAATCTTTGTTTTAAAAACTAGTTTGTCTGAGATAAGTATGGCTACTGGGTCTTTTGTTTGACATCCATTAGCATGATAAATAGTTCTCCATCCCCTCACTTTCAATCTTCAGGTGTCTTTAGGTCTAAAATGAGTCTCCTGTAGGCAGCATATAGATGGATCTTATTTTTTTCATCCATTCTGATACCCTTTTCTTTTGACTGGGCCATTTAGTCCATTTCCATTCAGAGTGATTATTGAAGGATATGAATTTAGTGCCAGTGTGTGAACTGTGGAGTTTGTGTTTCTGGTGATGCTCTCTGGTCCTTTCTAGTCTTTGTTGTTTCTGGTCTTTTTTTTTTCTCCCGTCAAAGAGTCACCCTTAAAATTTCTTGCAGAGCTGGTTTAGTGGTCATTTACTCCTATAGTTTTTGTTTGGGAAAATATCTCTCTTTCTATACTGAATGACAGCCTTATTGAATAAGGAATTCTTGGGTGCATATTTTTTCCATTCAGTATGTTGAGGATATTCTGCCAGTCTTTTTTGGCTTGCCAAGTTTCTGTGGACAGATCTGCTGGAATCTGATCTGTCTTACCTTCTAGGTTAGAGACTTTTTTCATTGTTGTTTTTAGTATTCTTTCCTTGTTGGTGTATTTTGTGAATTTGATCATGATATGCCTTGATGAAGGTCGACTTTTGTTGAATTTAATGGGAGTTCTCTGTTTCTCTTGGATTTTGATGGTTGTCTGTGTCCTTCCCCAGATTAGGGAAGCTTTCAGCTATAATTGTTTGAACAATTTTTTTGCCCCCTTTTCTCTCTCATATTTTCAGACTCCTATGGTATGAATGTTATTACACTTTAATTAGTCACTGAGTTCCCTAAGTCTGCCTTTGTGATCCCTGACCTTAGTTTCCCTCTTATTTCAGCTTTATTATTTTCCATAATTTCATCTTCTATATCACTAATTCACTCCTCTATTTGATCCATCCTCCATTTTTTATGGCCTGTATTTGGATTTGCATCTCGGTTATACCATTTTAATTTCAGCCTGACACGATTTTATTTCTTTTATCTCTGCAGAAAGGGATTCTCTGGTATCTTCTTTTCTTTTATCCAAGCCCCTTTAGTATCATTATAATCATTGTTTTAAATTCTAGTTCAGACATCTCACTTATATCTGTATTAATTAAATCCGTGGACATGAGTTCTACTTTCTGTTCTTTCTTTTGGGTTGAATTTCTCCATCTCATCATTTTTTTCAGAAAAGAAAAGAAGAAATAAAAAAAAGCAAGACAAAAAAAAACCCCAATAACATACAAAAAAAGGAAGAAAAGAGACAGAAAGAAAACTAGATCCTGGGTGTGTTTTGGTCTGCTTGTTAAAACAATCTACTTCCAAAAATAAAAATAAAATAAAATAAAATAATAAAAAGAAGCAAACAAAAATAAATTAAACACATAAAAATATATAAATAAAATAATAATAATAAATAAAAAGAAAAGAAAATTGAAAAAAATAAGAAAATAAGTGAAAAATAACAAGAAAGTGTAAAAGTAAACAGGGAGCTAGATTCTATTTCCCTTAGAGCTGAAGCATTGTAGCATTCTTTGATCAGGAGACTTGGTGCAAGAGAAGGGTTTGTGCTCATCTTCCAGAGGAGGGGCCTGCTGCCCTGATTCTCAGGCTGGCTTATTTCAGTGGAAATGTGCCTTTAGGGCTCAGGAGGGCAGGGCTTGGTGTAAGGGCTCTGGCCTCTGTTTTGCTCCCTGAAGACTTTCAGGGACGATAGGTGGGATGAATAAGTCTCTAGCCCCAGAGCTGAACGATTGTACCCCACACTCTTCAGGGTATCCTCCTTGGAGAGCAATCAATTACCCTTTTGTGTCCACAGTTTCTGTCAGAACCCTGCATTCACCTTCCTGTGTCTTAGTCTTTTTTTTTTTTTTTTAATTTCAGGCACGAGACTGAGTTTCAAAACTCCAAATTTTAGGGACTCCTGCTGCACAAACCTGAGCTGTTCTTCTGGGGGAGGGTCTCACTTTGCTTTTTCCAGTGTGGGCAAGGAAACAGTTTTACAACCAGGAGGCAATTCAGAATTAACGTCAAAACAGAGCAGAAAGCTGGCACCCTGCTTGCTGACTTCAGCCCGAGTTCCAGCTCCTATGCCTGGAAAGAGTGCAGCAAGTTGGTGCCACCCATCTTCTTTCAACCCAGGGGGTCCTCAGACCACCCTGGCAGTCGTGCCACACTTCACCACATGAACACCTTTAAGCCAGGCACATCCCCTACTGTAGCAGATTTCTAAAAGTTAATATTTTGTGTTCTGCTGCTTATAATACTTATAATACTTTGTGGTAGCCTCTGTAAGCTGGCTACATCCTTGCTACTGTACCCACAACTCTGTCTATCCCAAGTCAACTCTCTGTACCTCCTACCTTCCAGACTATGGTCACTTTTAAGCTTATAGACTTGCTGTTTTTGTTCTCTCAGACCTGAGATTGATTTCATGGGTGTTCAGAAAGACTTTATAGCTATCTATCTCTTTGGGGGATGAGACAAACTTAGGGTCTCCCTACTCCTCCACCATCTTAACTCTGAAACCTCCTTTTCACTTTTAATATATCATGAATAATGTTCAGTGTTTCTTCATTTTTTAAAAATGATTAAAATTTTAATGGAGGCTTAGTTGCTTATAATGCTCATATGCAAAGATTGATTAAACTGTTTTCCTAAGTTTAGTAATATAGGATGCATCATAATTTTTACTAATTTATATAACACCGTAGAGGATTTTGATGCCCTTCTTTTTGCTTTTAATATATATTTTTTCTCTTTTGGGAAGAAACAACAGTGACTTGATAAAATTTTCACCTGTAGGAAATTATGTTTAAATACATTGAAAAAGTACAAAATATTTAATTAGTGAAGACAATACCACTCAAGAGTTTTAATATTTTAAAATGTGTCTCACGTTGTCCTTTCACCCTCATTCTTCCTTTTACCCTTCCCTAGTAGTACCTGAAATTATATACTATATAATCTCATACAAATATTTTCTATTTGAAATATTCAAAGTTATTTTTTTGTTTTTTAAAGCAAAGTTCATGTGTAAACACAGTACATGGTACAGACTTCTGTGGCAGCAGTTTAACTACCCCTCTAAAAAAAAACTATATCAGCAGAACTAATGCTTCCCAAATTACTTCCTTTGTATTTTGTAACAAGTAAACTTGATTACTTTTTGTTGCATCCTTTCTCTTCCTCCACGTCCTCTCTGCTTCTTGTAGTTCACATTCACATTCTGGTATGTGCTCTTCAAAAAATGCATTATAATTATCATCTTCACTCATTCTATCCAACAGGTAATTCTTGGGGGAGATGTCATCATTTATGAGGGAATTTGCTCTGTTCTTTTTCATTTTCATTTGAGTCATCAATTCAGTTAACTTTAGCTGTTGTTGTTTTGGAAACACTAGACCCTAACATTTAAGTGCTTTCTCTTTCTTCCTTTTTATATTCCATTATTTCCTTGTTGAGTGCCTCCTGATTGATTCTACATACATTTGAGAGCAAGGCAGATTTCATGGCATTAGTCCATGATGAACTGTCTAATCTTAAGCTCCCTGACATCATTTTGTATAATATCTTCTTTTTAATCAGGGATCAAAAATTAGCAATTCATGTAACCAATCAATCTAGAGCTACATTTTTTTTTTACCTTGAACAAACAGTATAGGTGGTACATTTCTTAAGGTCTGCTGGGACATTCCATGTTTATAATAGCATTATTCATAATACCCAAAATATGGACACAACCCATCTGTTGATAGGCATCAACAGATGAATGGATAAGAAAATATCTTATACATATTCATGATGAAATATTATACAGCTATTATAAAGGAGAATATCATTCCATTTGCAACAACATAGATGGACCTTAAGAACATTATGTTAAGCTAGATAAGTTAGACAGAAATACAATTACCATATGATATCACTTATATGTAAAATCTAACAAAATTAACCTATATAAAAACAGAGAGTAAAATGGTGACTACTAGAGGATAGGGGAGCAGATAAGAGTGATGGAGTTTAAGGATACAGATTTGTAATGAGTAATAAACCATAGACATCTAATGTACAGTATGGTGAATGTATACAATAATATTACATTATAGTTATGTAATGTGATAAATATTGGTACATTGGCAATCATATTACAATATATAAATGCATCAAAGTAACATACTGTACATCTTAAACTTATACAATGTTTCATGTCAAATTTATTTTTTAAAAAGATAGATCATGTGCAGTTCATCCCTGTAATATGGTTTTTGTGTGCTCCATCTGTTTATCAGAGTGTTATCTTCCAATATACTCAACATTTTGAGTATTCTTGGAAGTCTCCATTTTTAGGTTGCAGATCTCTTAGTTCACTTCAGAGGTGTGCAGCAAATCTTTTAGTTCTTTATAAATAAGTCTCATCAGTACCCTTTGTGTTTTTCTTCTTGGTTTTCTTAAAGGCATTCTTCATTAGTAATTCCAACTTACATTATTTGTAGGTAAAATTATATCCCAAGGGGGCTCTTTATACCATTTGCCCCCTGAGGCAAATTTCTTGAGCAAGTACTTACTGCTGTATGATACAGAGAAGCCCAGGGTTGCAGCCTTCTAGCAGTGCCTGGAGCCCTGTTCAGGGGCTCCATTAGCATTGTGGGTAGATTCCACATGTTACCCTAGCATGCCACTTGCTGCCTTTTACATGCCACATGGACTAGGAAAAGGATGCTGGAGATGTTTGTATGAGTGTGGGACAGGATGCAAGTAAGACGTACACAGATGCAGAGTAAGTGAAGCATATGTAGAATTGTTTCTTGAGAATAAAGTCTTAGAAGTTGAATTAATAAGTCAATTTTAACATAATTATGTGCTCACTACAAAGGCAATACCAATTAAATTATCCAACATAAATAAATGCTACATCAGTTTCATTTCATTCTTGTCAAAATCGGGCTTTGTTACTTTTTTTTAACTGCTGACACTTCAGTTCTTTGTAGTTCCCTAAATACAAATTTACTGAGCTTTTTTCATATGCCAGGAATTATGCTAGGTACTGAGAATAGAAATGTGAATAAGACTGTAAGTCTTCCCTGGGCTAAGTTATGGTCTACTAAAAAAGACAGTTATGAAAATGAAAATAGACTTAAAAAATTACTGTTAAGAAAATATAAAGAAAGCACTATGTGACCACCATAGTTAAAGCAATTAATCTCGTTTATGGTAGAAGGGAAGATTTCATACTAAAAGAACACACTTTGATTTGGGTCTTGAAAGTAGAATGATGCCAGCAAAGAAATGGAACTTCTTTAAATAATTATTAGAGAGAATACTAAATCAAAGTCATACAGTTACAAGAAATTATATAACAGGAGTATAAGGTGCATATGGGAGAGAAGCAATTATTGAGACTGCAGAGATTGTTTCAAGACTATGAAGCCCTGTGATCAAGAGATTTATGTCAATCTGTTGAGAATGGAGGAATTACAAAGTTTTTCATTAGGGATGCAAAGATGATATTGTTTTATTAGAAAGATACAATGTTTTCAATATGAAGGATGAGCTATAGTGGAAAAAGATTAGTTTAAAGAAGATGATAAGTGATAATAATAAAATAAGAGGATTGAGAGAAAAGACAAGATTAGACGATGCTGGTCATGTAAAATCAAAATGATTTTGTGATCATTTCGACTTTGAAGTTGAAGAAAATATTAGTCCAGTTTCTGGATTGGAAACCTCTCAACAGGGATACCATGAATTGAAATCAAGAATAGAGTAAGCAGGAGACTTATGATTCCAAATATGATGGAGTAGTTTGTAGCAGACTAATATGCCTGCTATGAAAAAATAGAAAACTGGATAGGAAACATTATAAAAACTATCTGTTTAAAAGAATCATAGGACTGCTAAGGCAACTTGAGGGGAGAAAAGGAACCTCAGAGAGTTAAACACACATTCTGAGTCGCTTTTTACTCAGGCCATTTTTCAAATCGTGCTGTAAAGAGAGAGGCTGAGAATTTGAACAGAGGGATATAGCTAAAAGGTAGAGAAGCTAAGTTGTAGGCAATATAACAAAGCTGGAGAGAAAAACAAATGGAATCCAGGGATACCAAATCAGTCATAACTGAGGGAGCCAGGATCCTGAGAGAAAGTTAAGAACAAAAAAGGTGAGTCTTACACTTTAGGATTTTCCTTTCAGGTTTTGTTGAATTATTCAGCTATGGAAGGTCAAAAACTAAGACACTAAGCAGAAAACCTCTGAAAAGCAGAGTGAGGTTCCTGGTATTCTTAGGGAACTAAACTGACAAAAGAAGTTCTGCACTTGCCAAGGAGAGAGAACCCTAGTAAACACTCCAGACTTTCCCTTGGGTCCTCTGGAGGACTACTATTTCCTAGGAATGTAAGTAAAACAGAGGTAGTCGAAACTTTATAAAAACTGTAATTTCAAGACAACTCAGTCCCTAATTTACTTAATGTGATTTACTGCCAATTTATCTGCCTACCAGGGTATAATGGCATATCATGTAAACTCTCTCTGGAAAAATAAAAGAGGGTCCAGGCCTGTATACTTTTACAGTCCCAATATCTGCATTCCACCCAGAATGACTAGATATGACAAAAAAAAAAGAAAGAAAGAAAGAAAGAAAGAAAAGAAAAGAAAAGAAGATGAAGAGAAAAAATAAGAGAAACACATTCATAATTGTCCCCATTTGGGGAGTTATCAGACATGGACATGAAAATTATGGTGGCTAATATGTTTAAGAATACAGATGTCAATATGGAGATTTTTATCAGAAAGGAAAATTATAAAAAGAATAAAATGCTAATTATTGAATTGACCTGAAAATGTGATAATTAAAGTAAATAACTAACTAGACAAGTTTAATATCAAATTAGAATATTGAATTAATGAAATAGAAAGAGAGTCATATGAAGTATGTAGGCGAAACACAGAAAGCAAAAACAAAAATGGATAATTCAGAAATGAGTATAAGAGATGTATGGGACATGGTGAAAATGACATACTTGCAATGGGAATTCTAAAGAGAGATAGGTAAAAAGTAATATTTGAAGAAATAATAGCTAAGAATTTTCCAAAATCTGGGGCACCTGGGTGGGTCAATTGGTTGAGCATCCAATGGTTGCTTTCAGCTCAGGTCATGATCTCATGGTTCATGAGTTTGACCTCTACATTGGGCTCTGTGCTGACAGTGAGGAGCCTGCTTAAGATTCTCCTTCTTTCCCTCTCGCTCTGCCTCTCCCGTTCTCTCTCTCTCTTTCAACAATAAATGAATAAACTTAAAAAAATAAAAAAAAGAATTTTCCGAAATCAGAAGATATCAATACACAGATTTAACAAGTTATACAAACCCCAAGCAGATGAGTTAGAAAGAAAACCACACTTAGACCATACTATAGTTAAATGGCTAAAAATTAAAACAAAGAGAAAAAACATTAAAACATCCAGGAAAAATTACCTTCAAATAAGAAACCATAATATTGACAAGAGACTTAAACGAAATAATGGAACCCAGAATACAGTAAAATGACATAAAGTGTTAAAATAATGGCAAAGTTAAAATTTTATATCCAGCAAATATATCCTTAAATTATGAAGAAAAAAATACATTTTTAGGCAAAAAAAAGTCAGGTAATTTATTGTCAACTGACTCTTACTAAAAGAAATAGCAAAGAAACTTCTTCAGGTAAAATGAAGTTGATCCCATATAAAAATATGGAATTCAGTTTTTCTTTCTTTTTTTTAAAAAAAGCATAGCAGAAATTAAAGGTAGATGGGTAAACATAAAAATGAATTTTGGTTGTAGAAAATAATAATGTCTTAAAAAATAATTTTCCATACTGACAAGGAACTGAAAACTGCTACTCAGGAATAAGCAGAAATTGTACCTAGTATATAAGAGGAGTTGTTTATGAGCCTACCAAGGAGAAGAACTTGTGGGTAGATCAGTCAAGGCCCTCCCAATCTTCCCCAGAGGTCAAAGCAGGACATGATAGCAATTCTTTATGTTAAACCTTAAACTATGATTGACTTCTTGATGCCTTCATGTCAATTTAAATGTTGGTGATGAATAAGACTTTAGGTAGTAGGGTAAGTGCCTCCCTAGAAAGTTAAGTAAGTACTCAACAAGAAAAGAGAGAGCCATAGTGTAAGGTGGTTATCAAAAAATGAACTTAAAATCAATAAAACAATTGAGAACCATGCATGGCATTGGTATATGGAGTGCATTTCCTAGGGACTATAAGTTTAAACTACTCAATGTATCTGGCAATAATGACATCCAGCAAGGGGTCCATTTGCAACGTTGTAGCTTAACTAGGAATGCTTTGAGGAGTTCAGTTAAACTGGCTGCTGGGGCCTACAACAGACGGTCTACATTCCATTGAATGCCTTCTTCAAGACCACAGCATTGTGTGTTCTGAGAATTGAAATAAGAGCCTTGGCCATTAGAAATACTCCCTATAACTTTGTAGGGAATAAGGAGTATCTTGGTGAGATCTTGTATTATGACCTTAGTATTTTTAGAGGCATCCATTACTTTGATTTATATTTTGTATATCTGTGAGGCAAAAAAAAAAAAAAAATCCAGAGCTCTTTAGTCCAAACAGGATATATTAGTTTTCTAGGGGTACTATAACAAAGTACCACAAACTGGATGGCTTAAAACAGCAGAAATTTATTCCCACACAGATCTGGAGGCTAGAAGTCTGAAATTGAGGTGTTGACTGGGCTCTGCTCCCTCTGAAGCCTCCAAGTGAAGATCCAAATTTGCCTTCCAATTCTGGTAGTCCCAGACCTTCCTCGACTTATGTTAACATAACTCCAGTCTCTGCCTCTATATTCTGATGTCATCCTCCTTAGATCTTTGTGTTTTTACTTAGATGTCTTTATGTAAGGTCACATTGCATTAAAAGCCCACCCTGATCCACTAGAATCTTACCTTAACTAATTACATCTACAAGGATATTTCCAAATAAAGTCACAGCCTGAAGGACTAAGACTTAGGATATCAAAATAGCTTTTCTAGGGGACACAATTCGACCCATAACAGAGGACAACTCTTTGGCAATTGCCCAAAACTATGTAAAAATACATATCTTTGGATACATCAACATGTATTGATGGTCCACTTGTTGGCAAAGGCATCCAGTGATAAGATGACTGCCTGAAGTTCAATCTAGTGTGGTAACCCTTGGGTCACATCCTTTATCTGGAAACTACTGGTTAAAAAAAATGGAAACCAGTAATTCTCCACTGAACTTAATCAGGTCTAACGATGGCCATGCCATCTGTAAGGTGTATTGATGTTCACTCAGTTGATCACAAGAGGAATGAACTTCTCCAGCACCATAGCAAGAGACTGAGGACAGGAGAGATGAACCCCTCCTGCAGTTGGGCTATTCAAGAGGGTAAAGTTTGCCTCCATCCTGTAGCAGAGGCCTTGATAGCCATGGCAAGCTTGCAGGATGCTGCTTCCATGATCTAAGGCATGATTAATGGTGAAATACAGAGAGTTGCAGGATTGGGGTCTATGTGATCCTCTAATTCCAAGAAAGCCAAGTATTCAGCAAGTAATTGCTGCTATAATGCATTATAGTGTAGCCCTGAGGAGAGCAGTTTCTTGAATCAGGAGCCCAGGGACAACTCAAGAAGACATGAGAGGAGGTTGCTGAAGCCTCTACAGTGTCCTCTGAAGGCACTTATGGTAATGCCTATTGTATTTCAATTCAGACAGATTCTAAAGTCTTTTGTTGGAGTAGACACCATTCCACATGGGATTATTTGCAAGTAACACTATTTACAGGCTTAAGTACATTTTATAAATGAGGAATACATTGAATCCAGATACTAAAAATTTCTAAAATATATTTGGCTTGTATTAATATTGCCAATGCTGAAAGAAACAATAGGCTGTGCCTTGATGGTGGCAGGAATATAGCAGCCCTTGGTTTACTGGATAATTTTCAGAAATTTAATAGATAGAGTCAGTAATTTATTTATTTTTTTTTTAATTTTTTTTCAATGTTTACTTATTTTTGGGACAGAGAGAGACAGAGCATGAACGGGGGAGGGGCAGAGAGAGAGGGAGACACAGAATCGGAAACAGGCTCCAGGCTCTGAGCCATCAGCCCAGAGCCCGACGCGGGGCTCGAACTCACAGACCGCGAGATCGTGACCTGGCTGAAGTCGGACGCTTAACCGACTGCGCCACCCAGGCGCCCTAGAGTCAGTAATTTAAATAATATTGCATATGAGGACCTTAATAGCTGTGACCATAGAATTAGGTTGCAGTAATACACTGTGAGGTGCTCTTCAATCTTCCAGATTTCTGAACAGGAAAAACTGAGATGTTAAATGGATAAGCAGTGAGGATAAACGCCCCTTCACTAATTAGGTTTCATATAATGAGTTTCATTCTTTGAAAGCCCTCTTGTAATTTACTTTGGGCATATTAACTATTTTGACTCTGGGGTAAGGTGTCAGTTGGGGTGCCATTTTGTTAAGCAAATCTGTAAGTGCCAAAGACTTAATTTACATTTGTTACTCAGTGGATCAGAGTGTTCATGCCTACTATGTTTTTTTTTTTTTTTAGGGAAATGGGTACTATGACCATTGGACTCTAGGCAAGACAATAATTCTGATTATTAAGATGAGGCATATATATATATATATATATTCACATGAAATATTATTCCATCATAAAAAGGAATAAAATCTTGCCATTTGCAATGCCATGGATGCAACTATAAACTATTGTGCTAGGCAGAATGAGTCAGAGAAAGATAAATATCATATGGTTTCCCTCATATGTGGCATTTATGAAACAAAACAAAAGAGCAAAGGAAAAGAGAGAGAGAGAGAGAGAGAGATCAAGAAAGAGACTCTTAAGTATAGAGAACAAACTGATAGTTACCAGAGGGGAGGTGGGTAGAGCCATGTATGAAATAGGTGATGGAGTTTACAGAGTGCACTTGTGATGAGCACTCGGTGATGTATGGAATTATTCAATCAATAAGTTGTACATCTGAAACTAATACAACACTCTATGTTATCTATGCTGGAATTAAAATAAATAAAATTTAAAAAAAGTGTATAAGCAAAAAAAAAAAAAGATGAGGCATAACTATTCATCCATATATATATATATATAATCCCCTAAGATTACAAGGGAAACTGTGTTTAAATTTACTGGAATCCCCAGGTATAATGTAATTTGAGCCCAGGATTAATTAAAGTTATGATGGTTTGCCAATTATTATATTTCAGTGGATGTTAAATTCAGAACCTATATGGTAGGGACCTAAAAGTCATTTAGTGCCCTTTTACCTTTTTTATTAATAAATTATT
The DNA here is from genome assembly GCF_016509475.1 of Prionailurus bengalensis. Classification (NCBI taxonomy): domain Eukaryota; kingdom Metazoa; phylum Chordata; class Mammalia; order Carnivora; family Felidae; genus Prionailurus; species Prionailurus bengalensis. Next base: position 76,479,498 of record NC_057361.1, on the reverse strand, counting down.
TTAGTAAATTTTAGATTGCCAAATGGACAAAACTGTGGATCGTTGTTTCAGACTTTTTTGTTTCCTTCTCCTGTATCCAGGTTTCTTTCTTTTCTTTTTTCCTGTTATGATACAATGAAATTATATATTTGATCTTTGTTCCTGGTTCCTAGCACATAGTTCCTAAGATCTGTTGAATCTCCAGAGTGATCAGAGGGTATTTTGTATGCAATGAGATGACTGGTGGTTGGAGGCCACTAGATAGCTTCAGAATAAGGGCTGTTTGCCAAAAAGACCAAAGCATGATTAGAGGGTTGAAAATTTGAGTCCCACCTCATGACTTCCAGGGACAGGAGAGACATTGGAGGCTGAGCTAATGGCCAGTGAATGAATCAATTATATCTACTTAAAACTGTCACAAAAACCTATAAATGGTAACTTTCAGAGTTTCTAGCTTGGTGCTGGGAAGGTGATGAGCCTAGAGAGGGTATGGAAGCTCTGTGCCCTTTTCCTTCATACCTTGCCCTAAGCATCTTATCCATTTTTCTTTACTTGAGTTTTATTTTTTACAATAAACTTGTTATAATAAGTAAAATGTTTTCCTGAGTTTTATCAGCCATTCTATAAAATTATCAAACATGAGGATGGGATTGTGGAAATTACAGTGCACATCTGGTTGGTCAGAAGTACTCATGGCAACCTAGTAATTGTGACTGGCATCTGAAACAGAATTCTTGTGGACTGAGCCTTTGACCTGTGGATTCTGCACTGGTTCTAGATAGAATTGAATTATGGGGCATGTAGTTGATGTCATAATTGGTTGATGTGTGAAAAAATCCTCACACATTTGGTGTCAAAAGTGTTGTGAAGTAAAAACAGTTCCCTTCCCTTCCTCATTTCCTTCCTTCCTTATTTCCTTCCTTCCTTCCCTCCTTCCTTCCTCTTTCCCTTTCTCCTTTCCTCCCCTTCTCCCTCCCTCCCAGTTGTGGGAACCCAGTGACTCCTTTCTCCAAGGAGTTCCAGTCAATCTCTCCTGAGTTGGAGCCTATATCCAGTAAATTAATTTTGTATATTAATTAAGCTCCATGATTACAAGATTACCTTTATACCCTGATGCAAAACAGTAATGCTAAGAAAACTCCAGCACATTGTCTATGGGGGGAGGTTTACATAGGGAGAGAAATTAAATGCTATATGCTTCTTCTGCTTTTCTTTTTTCTTCAGTGCCTGGACCACTGGCCGCTATGGATGTGTATCTTGATACACTTGGGAACAAGAATGAGTGTGACAGAAGTAAGGGAAGCAGTGCCATAAGAAAAATTGCAATTAAACAACAAGGGTACCATGCTTAATTCCCTCCAGGATGGTGGTATCCTTTATGGAAAACTCATAAAATGGCTTTTCAGGCCTATCCCAGAAGTGTACAATCACAAATAATGTTTATACGTCTTTTTCAAGCTGCCAGTGATGGTCATTAGGCTTAAGAGTGACCAGAGAGCTGGGCTGTAGCACAACCCTTGGTAAGGAAGATACAAGCACTGACAAATCATGGCATTGTGTTGGCATTACCTGTGTAGTCTCAGAGACTACCTACCAAACACAGGCTAAGCCTGACAGCATGATACATTGGCTTATAGTCGATTAACAACAATTTTTGTCTTGGAGACAAGAACATTTTAGGGTGGGAAGAGATGGTAACATCTGACAAAGATAACACAGTGCCATGAAGGAAAAAGCACAAGACTGTCAGCAATCTGCAGTTCCACCCTAGGCAACCTCCAGTATATAATGGCACCAGTTAGCCAAAAACAGTTAAAGCTGACCATGTGTCCTCAGTCATGGTTGGGGCATCTTGTTCATGATGTTATTTGTTTGAAACATTTCTGGTTCATCCAATTGGTGAGGGAAATTACTGCCCTAGGATTATGGGAATAACCAAACACATGAGACTTAACATTGGAAAGATAAGGTTAATAATGGTTTATCAATGACACATACAGGGATACATGACAGTTTCTCTTGGAAAGAGAGTGAACAAGCAGGGTGGTGGGAGGCAGGTATTATAGTAACCAGAGAGTGGAGTACCCTCTGGTTCCTTCAGAAAGGGGTTACTGGCTTGCTTGAATAATTCTGTAGGCTGGCAGGGAACTAAAACTTACCACACAGGAATAAACAAGAACTGTACATGGTCTGTTGCACAAACATTATTTGGTTTTGTCATTTTATCTGCAGAAGCCTAGTAGAGAGTGGAACTTGCTCTTAGGCCACTCAAAGCCATACCAGTTTCCCACAGATGTCAAGGAAGCAAATTATATGGGACTTTAATTATAAATCTTACCCTACACTGGACAGCATATTTAATAACCTTGACCGACCCAGTTAATTAGGAATACTATATGTAACAAGTGAATATACAATTTTCCCAAGTATGTATAGAATATTTATCAAATTGACTGTATAATAGGTTATAAAGTGAATTCTGGCAAATTACAAATTATTAAATTACAAAGTTCTCTGACTGCAGTGGAATTGAGGTAAAGCTCAAAAACAAAAAGAAGCTAGAAATTTGCCTAAATGTCTGGAAATGAATCAGTGTGGCTCTAAATAGTCAATAGCTCAAAGAAAGAATTATAAAGGACATAATTTGGAGAGCTCCAACATGGCAGAGAAGTAGGGGGACCAAAAGTACCCTCATCCCTCAAACACAGCAGTGTTGGGGCCAAAGGATTTTGAATTCCAAGAAACCAGGCTGCAGAGTGAAAGAGATATCTCCAGGGACCCACAGAAACAACCTGGTGGGCCATAGGTGCGTGATTGCAAACTGCAAGAGAAAAACTGGGTGGCAGAGGAATTGAGGAGAGGGATCCCCTTCTGTAGATAGACAAAGGGAATAGAAAGGCTGTGGAAGCGCAAGACTGTATCTCGACCAGAGAAAATCACAAACCAGGATGGAGATAGATTCGATCTCTGTGGACCTTTCTCCAGACTGGGGCCGGCTGCCGTGTTTGCACACTTGGAAAGAAGGGGAGCCAGCCATGGGCTTGGTAACTAGTTCAGAGGCACAGTCCACACTGGGAGAAAGCAATATCCTCCCTGGAGTGTTGTGGGAGGAAGGTATATAATTTTTCAAAGGACAAACACTGCCTGTGCCCACCAGCTACAGGCCATATAGCGATGGCACAGAGCGGGACTTTTTAAGACATCAGGGTTTAAATCCCAGCAGAGTACCAGGGAGGCATGGGAGTTGGTGGAGGGTGACAAACTGCTTCATTCAAGCCCATGGAACTGCAAGGATGGCCTGAACAGAGTAGTTTGGAACACCCAGTCAAGAGATTGGGGTGTTGCCATTTTTCTCCCCATCACCAACAGTAAATTGTGGAGTTTCAGGGAACAAACAGCAGGCCCACAGTGGAGGCAGGACATGCCTACCCCAAATCAGACCCTTCTGTGCCTGGTAACTGCATATCTACTGGAAATTGATGCTGACGAACCATGAAGCACCTCCTTCAAACCAGCGCTGCCACAGGTTGCAAGGCACCCTGAAGTTTTATATTTCCTGATTTAATTCTTGGACAATTCTTATTATATATATATATATATATATATATATATATTTCTTCCTTTTCTGCTTGTTTCTTCCCTCCTCCTCTGGTCTGGTTATTCTGGTTCTTGGTTTGTTTGAACAGACATATTTAATCTATTCTCTTTATACCTGTTCTACATCTCTATCTTCATTTTACTCTCTCTGTCTCTCTGGATTAAGCCATATAGTTTGGTCAATTTTTTTTCTTTTCTTTTTCCTCATCCCTGTTATTTCTCTCTTTGTATGGGATAAGGCCTCTTCCATCAACACTGTCCCCACCCCATTGTTTAGTTGTAGCTGGAGTTACTTTTTTTTTTTGTTTTTGGTTTTGCTTTTTATTTCTGTTTGTGTTTGTGTTTTCTGTTTGATTTTGTTTGTTTGTTTGTTTTCATTTCCAGGGCTACTTCAAAGAAGTACCTGGTGGAGGGTCCATCACTATGAGTAGGGAGATAAAGAAACCAAAGTCACAACAACAGAGAGAAAGTAAGACACTCCAAAAAACACCTTCTGAAGTGCCAGACCCTGGACAGTTGTTGACCCCTCTTGAATATAGTAGTGCTTGCAAGTGCAGGGCACATAACAATCTTTTAAAACACATAAGGGACAGGAAAATAGCCAAAATGATGAAATGGATGAATTGTCACCATAAGAAATTCCGGGAAGAAATGAAAGATAAAGAATTGATCAAAAAAATATAAACAATATAACTGAATAAGAATTTATAATAACAGTCATAAGATGAATCACTGGGCTTGAAAAAAGCATAGAACACAGAAGAGAATCTATTGCTTCAGAGATCAAGGAATTAAAAAATTCTGGAAATGAGGTGCAAAATAAACTAGAGATGGTGACAGCAAAAATTGAAGAAGCAGAGGGGAGAATAGGTGAAATAGAAGATAAAATTATGGAAAAATATGAAGCTGAGAAAAAAGATAAAAAAATTCTAGATCACTAGGAAAGAATTAGAGAACTAAGTGATTCAATGAAACATAATAATATCCATATCATAGGACTTCCAAAAGAAGAAGGTAGAAAGGGGTGGAAGGTGTACTTGAACAAATCATAGCTGAGAACTTGCCGAATCTGGAGAAGAAAACAGACATTGAAATCCAGGAGGCACAGATAACTCCCTTCAGACATAACTTGAATCAATCTTCCGCATGACATATCATAGTGAAACTGACAAAATACAAAGATGGAGAATTCTGAAAGCAGATAAAGACAAATGGACCTTAACCTACAAGGTTACACACATAATGGTAGTAGCAGACCTATCTACTGAAACTTGGCAGGCCAGAAGGGAGTGGCAGGAAATATTCAATATGCTGAATAGGAAAAAATGCAGCCAAGGATCCTTTACCCAGCAAGACTTTCATTCAGAATAGGAGAGATAAAGGATTTCCCAGACCAAAAAAAAAAAAAAAAAAAAAAAAAAAAAAAAAAAAAACTGAAGGAATTCACCACCATTAAACCAGCCCTACAAGAGATCCTAAGGGGTACTCTGTGAGTGTAATGTTGCAAAGACCACAAAGGACCAGATACATCACTACAAGCATGAATCCTACAGATAACACAAACTCTAAATTCATATCATTCAATAATAACACTAAAAGTAAATGGACTAAATGCACCAAACAAAAGACATAGGGTATCAGAATGGATTAAAAAACAAGACCCATGTACTTTCTGTCTACAAGAGACCCATTTTAGACCTGAGGACACCTTCAGATTGAGAGATAGGGGATGGAGAAACATTTATCATGCTACTGGAAGTCCAAAGAAAGCTGGAGTGGCCATACTTACATAAGACAAACTGGACTTTAAATTAAAGGCTGTAAAAAGAGATGAAGGGCATTATATCATAATTGTGGAGTCTATTCATCAAGAAGAACTAACAATTACAAATGCTTATGCATGCAATTCAGGAGCACCAAAATATATAAAACAATCAGAAACACAAGAAATCTTATTGGCAAGAATGTGGTAATTGCAGGGGACTTTAATATTCCACTAAGAACAATGGACAGATCACCTAGACAGAAAATCAATAAAGAAACAAAGTCCTTGAATGACACACTGGACCACATGGACTCGACAGATATATTCAGAGGTTTTCATCCTAAAGCAGAAGAATACACATTCTTCTCAAGTGCATGTGGAACATTTTCCAAGATGGATCATATACTGGGTCACAAAACACCCTCAATAAATATGAAAGAATTGAGATCATACCATGCACATTTTCAGATGACAATGTTATGAAACTGGAAATCAACCACAGGAAAAAGTTTGGAAAACCTCCAAATGCATTGAGGTTAAAGAATATCCTACTATATAATGAAGACGTCAACCAGGCAATGGAAGAAGAAATTTAAAAATATATGGAAACAAATGAAAATGAAAACATGACAATCGAAACTCTTAGTCATGCAGCAAAGGCAATCCTAAGAGGAAAATACATTGTAATCCAGGCCTATCTCAAGAAACAAGAAAAATCCTAAATACAAAATCTAAAGCACACCTAAAGGAACTAGAAACAGAACAGCAAAGAAACCCCAAAGCCAGCAGAGGAAGAGAAATAATAAAGATCAGAGTAGAAATGAACAATATAGAATCAAAAAAAAAAAAAAACCAGTAGTACAGATCAATGAAATTAAGAAATGTGGGTTTTTTTGGGAAAATAATAAGCAAAATTGATAACTCCTTAACCAAACTTCTCAAAAAGAAAAGAGATAATACCCAAATTGATAAAATCATGAATTAAAATGGACTTATCAAAACTATTCCCTCAGAAATATGAAGTTATCAGAGAATATTATGAAAAATGATATGCCAACAAACTGGACAACCTGAAAGAAAGAAAAAAAATCCTAGACAGTCACACACTACCAAATCTCAACAGGAAGAAATAGACAATTGGAACAGACCTATAACTAGTGGTAAAATTGAATCATTTATCAAAAATCTCCCAAAAAATAAGACTCTTGGGCCAGATGGCTTCCCTGGTGAATTCTTCCCTGGTGAAAAAATATTTCAATATTTCAAAATATTGAAATGGAAGGAACGTTTCTGGACTCATTCTGTGAAGCCAGAATTACCTTGATTCCCAAACCAGACAGAGACCTCACAAAAAAGGAGAATTAGAGGCCAATATTCCTGATAAACTTGTATGCACAAATTCTCAACAAGATACTAGCAAATCACATTCAACAGCATATAAAAATAATTATTCAACATGTTCATGTGGAATTCATACTGGGTTGCAGGGCTTATTCAATATTAACAAATCAATCAATGTGATACATCACAATAAAAGGAAGGATAATAACTATATGATCTGCCAATAGATGCAGAAAAAGCATTTGAAAAAATACAGAATCTTTTCTTAATGAAAACCCTCGAGAAAGTTGGGATATAAGGAGGGTACATAAACATCGTAAAAGCCATATATGAAAAGCCCACAGCTAATATCATCTTCAATGGGGAAAACTGAGAGCTTTCCCCCTGAGATCAGGAACACGACAGAGATGTCCATTCTCACCACTGTTATTTAACATAGTGTTGGAAATCCTATTCTCAGCAATCAAACAACAAAATCAAATAAAATTCATTGGAAAAGCAGAATTCACTTTCATTTTTTGCAGATGACATGATACTCTACATTGAAAACCAGAAAGACTCCACCAAAAGGCTGCCAGAACTGATACATGAATTCAGCAAAATTTCATGGTACAAAATAAATGTACAGAAATCAGTTGCATTTCTATACACCAATAATAAAGCAACAGAAATAGAAATCAAGAAACTGATATCATTTACAGTTTCACCAAGAACCATAAAACACCTAGGAATAAACCTAACCAAACATGTCAGATATCTGTATGCTGAAAACTATGGAAAACTTATGAAGGAAATTGAATACACAAAGAAATGGAAAAACATTCCATGCTTATCGTTTGGAAGAATAAATATTGTTAAAATGTCAATACTACCCAAAGCAATCTAAACATTAAATGCAATCTCAATCAAAATTGCACCAGCATTCTTCTCAACGCTAGAACAAACAATCATAAAATTTGCATGGGACCAAAAATGACCTTGAACAGCCAAATTGAAAATAGCCAATATTGGAAAAAAAAAAAAAAAAAAGCAGGGACCATCACATTCCCAGGCTTTAGTCTCTACTCCAAAGCTGTAATCATCAAGACAGCATGGTATTGGCACAAAAACAGACATACAGACCAATGGAATAGAATTGAGAAATCAGAATTGGACCCACAAATGTATTGCCAACTAATCTTTGACAAAGCAGGAAATAAAATCCAGTGGAAAAAAGACAGTCTCTTTAGCAAATGGTGCTGGGAGAACTGGACAGCAACATGCAGAAGAATAATTAGACCACTTTCTTACACCTTACACAAAAATAAATTCAAAATGAATGAAAAACCTGAATGTGAGACAGGAAACCATAAAAATCCTAGAGGAGAAAGGAGGCAACGACCTCTTTAACCTCAGCCATAGCAATTTCTTGCTTGACACCCCTGCAAAGGTAAGCAAAAATGAACTATTAGGACCGCTTCCACACTGCAAAGGAAACAATCAACAAAACTAAAAGGCAACTGATGGAATTGAAAGACATTTGCAAATGACATATCAGATAAAGGTTTAGTATCCAAAATCTATAAAGGACTCACCAAACTACACACCAGAAAAACAAATAATCCAGTGAAGAAATGGACAGAAGACATGAATAGACACTTTTCCAAAGAAGACATCTAGATGTCTAACTCAGGAATCACCAGATGCTGGTGAGAATGTGGAGAAATGGGAACCTTCTTCTTTCCTTTGGGAACACTGTTAGTGGTAATGCAAACTGGTGCAGCTTCTCTGGAAAACACTGTGGAGGTCTCTCAAAAATTAAAAATATAATTACCCTTAGACCCAGCAATAGCACTACTGGGAATTTATCCAAATGATACAGAAGTGCTGATTCATAGGGGCACATGTACCCCAATGCTTATAGCAGTGCTTTCAACAATAGCAAAATTATGGAAAGAACCTAAATATCCATCAACTGATGAATGGATAAAGGAAATATTGTTTATGTATACCATGGAATACTACTTGGCAATGAGAAATAATGAAGTCATGCCATTTGCAGCAACATGGATGGGACTGAAAGGTATTATGCTGAGTGAAATAAGTCAGTGAGAGAAAGACAGATATCATGTTTTCACTCATATGTGGAATGTGAGAAACTTAACAGAAGACCATGGTGGAAGGGAAGGGGAAAAACAGTTACAAACAGAGAGGGAGGGAGGAAAACTGTAAGAGACTCTTAAATGCAGAGAACAAACTAAGGGTGGATGGCGGCATGGGGGAGAGGAGAAAATGATTGATGGGCACTGAGGAGAGCCCTTATTGAGGTGAGGACTGGGTGTTGTATGTAAGTGATGAACCATGGGAATCTACCCCAAAACCAAGAGTGCACTGTACACACTGTATTTTAGCCAATTTGACAATAAATTATATTTTAAAGAGGACATAATTTTAACTGAACAACAGAGAAAAGAAACATGTCTAAAACTAAGTTTAGAAGCAAATTAGTGGAATTAAATTCCTATTGAGCAAAAGAAAAAAATGATAAAATCTGAGTGTACATCTTAAGAAGTCATAAAAAAAATAGGTGCGGTCAAGATGGCGATGTAGGGACATTCTGAATTCACCTCCTTTTGCAAACACACGGAATCTACAGCTACATACTGAAATTTTCCTCTTAAAAAACTATAAGATTTGCTGATTGATTACTAAACACTGGGAAAGTGAGAATAAAAACACATTGAGGTAGATAGGAGAGGCTGTTACACAATGTGGTCATAAACGTCACCCCCAGTAAGGAGACCCACAACTGAGAAGAAATTAAAATCCTGGAGCTTCTCCCTGAGGGACATCCCAACTTTTAAGACATACACTTGAGAGATAAGCCCCAAATATCTGAGAACCAATGCTCCTCACATCCCAAGACCCATAGACCGTAGTGACCTGAGAAACTGCTCTTAAAGGATTTGAATACTTGGACTAACCTACCTGAGATCCCAGATCAGGGACAGCCAATTACACCCATACTTAACACGAAGGAGGCTCATCTGTTTATATTAAAGTGTCAACCTGAGGGGCAGGAATCCAACTTAATACCCACGTCTAAAAGCCTGCTGGAACGCTTTCTGGGGATGAAGACTGGCAGGTGTCATCTATGTGCTCTACCATTTCTTTGCTCTATAGCACCAGGATCTCCCATAAGAAAGCCTTTATACATGTTTGGTAGCCTTATTTTTGCAGCTGCCACCTAGGGGATATTTACTGATTGCCTAGCTCTGGAGGGCATGGGATCTTGCATTCCTTATCTCACAGGATTATAATAATCAGTGTCATCCAGAAAGAAGCCTATAACAATCTCTGTCACCCTGAATTTTGTGACTGCTTCCAGGGAACACCTACATATTGAATAGCTCTGAAGGCTAATGTAGCTTATGTTTGTGAATCCTACAGGACTGTAACCAATGAAGAAATCGTTCTTAAGCAGCTACAAACCCCCAGGGAATAGCAGGAAGCAACAGACCCAGGAGTTCACCTTTATATGCAGGCCTATTAGATTATCATCATGACTGTGGCTTGAGGACCAGGATTCTAATTAAACACACATCTAGGGGCTGACTGCTATCCTTTCCAGAGACCACAGAGAGTGTGTGCTATCTTCATGCTTACCCTCTGCCATGCTCCACCAGGGCCAGTGTCTCCTGGAGGAGACTTTACACACATCGAGTGTCCTGGTTTTCATGTTTGGTGCATCAGTTTTCATGGCTGCTGCCTAGAAAATGCTAACTCTTTGATCACCTGCCTCTGGTGACTGGGAGTAAGGCTTGGATTCCTGGCCTCAGAGAAATGTGGCATTTTGAGAGATAGTTTTTGGTGAGCTACCACCCCCAGGGAACTTCAAAGACTGCAGACATAGGCTCTTCCTCAGTCTTCCAGTGCAGGCCTTTTTCAAAAATTTTTAAAATTTGTTAATGTTTGTTTATTTTTGAGAGACAGAGAGAGACAGAAAATGAGCAGAGAAGGGGCAGAGAGAGGGAGATACAGAATCTGAAGCAGGGTCCAGGCTCTGAGCTGTCAGCACAGAGCCCATCGTGAGGCTTGACCCCATGAACTCTGAGATCATGACCTGAGCCGAAGTCAGATGCTTAACCAACTGAGCCCCCCAGGAACCCCCCAGGGTAGGCCTTTTTGATTTAACTGAAGCTTTAAACTGAGGGGGACATTTCAAATTTGCATACATGTAGTGGTCTATGCAGTTGTTCTCAAGGAACACAAGCTGTAGACACCATCTTGACACTCTGCCCCCTGCCTTGTTTCAGCTTGACAGTATCACCCAGTAAAGAGCTTATATACTAATCTGGAGTCCAAATTTTGTGACTTCCACCTAGAAGAAACTTCCAGATTGCCTGACTCTGATGGCCAGGGGGGGTCATACTTGTAGTTGCATAGGACTTTACATATTCATACACTTCTTTTTTTAAGTTTATTTATTTTGAAAGAGGCAGCAAGTGCAGAAGAGGTGCAGAAAGAGAGGGAGATAGAGAGAATCACAAACAGGCTCCATGCTACCAGTACAGAGCCCGATATGAGGCATGACCTCACTAAATTCTGAGATCATGACCTGAGCCAAAATTAAGAGTTGGACGCTTAACAACCTGAGCCACCCAGGTACCCCATATTCATATACTTTTAAAAACTTATGCTAGAGGATCTGGCTTCCAGCCAGCCTGAATCTAGGTACTTAACTCCTCCCCTTTGGCATGCTGACAGGTCTTGTCATGTCATCAACTACTGGGAGCTATAAAAATATAATACTCTGCTTGGACAAGAACAATGATTTGAGAGACAGCCAAGAGCCTAGGCAATGTTGAATGATAAGATTCCTCTACTATACTAGGCCACTTATCCAAGACTGGGGTGAGGTGGTTGTTTTTATCTGTGGTATAGAAACCGACATACAGAGTCAAGAAAAATGAAGAAACAGTGGAATATGTTCCAAATGAAAGAACAAAATAAAACCTCATGGAAAAAACCTTAATGAAATTGAGATAAGAAATTCACCTGATAAAAAGTTCAAAGTAATGGTCATAAAGATGCTCACCAAACTGGGAAGAATACTGGATGAACCAAGGAAGAACTTCAACAAAAGGAGAAAAAGATAAGACAGTATTAAATTTGTCACACAGCTGAAGACTATAATAAATGAACTGAAAAATACAGTAGAGTTGTTCAACAGCAGACTAGATGAAGCAGAAGAAAGGATCAGCCAACAGAAAGACAAGGCAATGAAAAGAAACAAAGCAAAGAAGCAAAAGAAGAAAATAATTTAAAAACGTGAAGATAAGGTCATGATCTAACAGTTTGTGAGTTCAAGCCCCGCGTCGGGCTCTGTGCTGACAGCTCAGAGCCTGGAACCTGCTTTGGATTATGCCTCCCTCTCTCATTCCCCTCCCCCACTCGTGCTCTGTCTCTCTCTCCCAAAATAAATAAGCATTAAAGAAATTTTTTAAAAATAAATACATATTAGGAGATCGTCGGAAAATGGCAACATAGGAGGACGCTGAGCTCACCGCGTGTCCTGCTGATCACTTAGATTCCACCTACACCTGCCTAAATAACCCAGAAAACTGCCAGAGGATTAGCAGAATGGAGTCACTGGAGCCAAACGCAGACGAGAGGCCCACAGAAGAGGGTAGGAAGGGCGGCGAGGCGGTGCGCGCTCCACGGACTGGCGGGAGGGAGCCGGGGCGGAGGGGCGGCTCACCGGTCAAGCAGAGCCCCCGAGTCTGGCTTGCAAAAGCAGAGGGGCCTGACGGACTGTGTTCCGACAGCAAGCGCGACTTAGCATCTGGGAGGTCATAAGTTAACAGCTCTGCTCAGAAAGCGGGAAGGCTGGAGGACAAAGGGAGAGAGAGTTCCTGAGCCCCAGGACAACAGAGCTCAGTTTGGTGGGGAACAAAGGTGCTTGCCAGCACCATCTACCTCGCCAGTGCCATCTCACCCGCCCATCCCCCAGCCAAAATCCCAAAGGGAACCAGTTCCTGCCAGGGAACTTGCTTGCTCCCCGCAAACATCCAACACTGTGCTTCTGTGGAGCCAAACCTCCGGCAGCGGATCTGACTCCCTCCCGGTGACACAGGGCCCCTCCTGAATTGCATCACCTAAGGAGAAGTGAGCTAAGCCTGCCCCTCCTGCCCCCGTGCACCTTGCCTACCCACCCCAGTTAATATGCCATATCCCCAGCACCACAAGCCTGGCAGTGTGCAAGTAGCCCAGACGGGCCACGCCAACCCACAGTGAATCACACCCCTAGGAGAGGGGAAGAGAAGGCACACACCAGTCTGACTGTGTCCCCAGCTGTGGGCTGGGGGCAGACATCAGGTCAGACTGTGGCCCCGCCCACCAGCTCCAGTTATACACCACAGCACAGGGGAATTGCCCTGCAGGTCTGCACCACCCCAGGGGCTATCCAAAATGACCAAACGGAAGAATTCCACTCAAAAGAATCTCCAGGAAATAACAACAGCTAATGAACTGACCAAAAAGGATTTAAATAACATAACAGAAAGTGAATTTAGAATAATAGTCATAAAATTAATGGCTGGGCTTGAAAACAGCATAGAGGACAGCAGAGTATCTCTTGCTACAGAGATCAAGGGACTAAGGAACAGTCAGGAGGAGCTGAAAAACGCTTTAAACGAGATGCAAAATAAAATGGAAATGACCACGGCTCGGATTGAAGAGGCAGAGGAGAGAATAGGTGAATTAGAAGATAAAATTATGGAAAAAGAGAAAGCTGAGAAAAAGAGAGATAAAAAAATCCAGGAGTATGAGGGGAAAAATTAGAGAACTAAGTGATACATTAAAAAGAAATAATATACGCATAATTGGTATCCCAGAGGAGGAAGAGAGAGGGAAAGGTGTTGAAGGTGTACTTGAAGAAATAATAGCTGAGAACTTCCCTGAACTGGGGAAGGAAAAAGGCATTGAAATGCAAGGGGCACAGAGGACTCCCTTCAGATGTAACTTGAATCAATATTCTGACGATATATCATAGTGAAACTGGCAAAATACAAGGATAAAGAGAAAATTCTGAAAGCAGCAAGGGATAAACATACCCTAACATATAAAGGGAGACCTATAAGACTCGTGACTGATCTCCCTTTTGAAACTTGGCAGGCCATAAAGGCATGGCAGGAGATCATCAATGTAATGAACAGAAAAAAATATGCAGCCGAGAATCCTTTATCCAGCATGTCTGTCATTTAGAATAGAAGGAGAGATAAAGGCCTTCCCAAACAAACAAAAACTGAAGGAATTCGTCACCACTAAACCAGCCCTACAAGAGATCCTAAGGGGGACCCTGTGACACAAAGTACCAGAGACATCACTACAAGCATAAAACATACAGACATCACAATGACTCTAAACCCATATCTTTCTATAATAACACTGAACGCAAATGGACTAAATGCGCCAACCAAAAGACATAGGGTATCAGAATGGATAAAAAAACAAGACCCATCTATTTGATGTCTACAAGAGACTCTTTTTAGACCTGAGGACACCTTTAGATTGAGAGTGAGGGGATGGAGAACTATTTATCATGCTACTGGAAGCCAAAAGAAAGCTGGAGTAGCCATACTTATAGCAGACAAACTAGACTTTAAATAAAAGGCTGTAACAAGAGATGAAGAAAGGCATTATATAATAATTACAGGGTCTATCCATCAGGAAGAGCTAACAGTTATAAATGTCTATGCACCAAATACGGGAGCCCCCAAATATATAAAACAATTACTCATAAACATAAGCAACCTTATTGATAAGAATGTGGTAATTGCAGGGGACTTTACCACTCCACTTACAGAAATGGATAGATCATCTAGACACAAGGTCATTAAAGAAACAAGAACACTGAATGATACATTGGATCAGATGGACTTGACAGATATATTAGAACTCTGCATCCCAAAGCAACAGAATATACTTTCTTCTCGAGTGCACATGGAACATTCTCCAAGATAGATCATATACTGGGTCACAAAACAGCCCCTCATAAGTATACAAGAATTTAAATTATACATGCATACTTTCAGACCAAAATGCTATGAAGCTTGAAATCAACCACAGGAAAAAATCTGGAAAACCTCCAAAAGCGTTTAAATGGCGGTTAAAGAACACCCTACTAAAGAATGAGTGGGTCAACCAGGAAATTAGAGAAGAAATCAAAAAATATATGGAAACAAACGAAAATGAAAATACAACAATCCAAAAGCATTGGGATGCAGAAAAGGCAGTCCTGAGAGGAAAATACATCGCAATCCAGGCCTATCTCAAGAAACAAGAAAAATCCCAAATACAAAATCTAACAGCACACCTAAAGGAAATAGAAGCAGAACAGCAAAGGCAGCCTAAACCCAGCAGAAGAAGAGAAATAATAAAGATCAGAGCAGAAATACACAATATAGAATCTAAAGAAACCGTAGAGCTGATCAACAAAACCAAGAGTTGGTTTTTTGAAAAAATAAACAAAATTGATAGATTGATTGATCTAGCCAGGCTTCTCAAAAAGAAAAGGGAAATGACCCAGAGAGATAAAATCATGAATGAAAATGGAATTATTACAACCAATCCCTCAGAAATACAAGCAATTCTCAGGGAACACTATGAAAAATTATATGCCAACAAATTGGACAACTCGGGAGAAATGGACAAATTCCTAAACACCCACACGCTTCCAAAACTCAATCATGAGGAAATAGAAAGCTTGAACAGACCCATAACCAGAGAAGAAATTGAATCGGTTATCAAAAATCTCCCAACAAATAAGAGTCCAGGACCAGATGGCTTCCCAGGGGAGTTCTACCAGACGTTTAAAGCAGACATAATACCTATCCTTCTCAAGCTATTCCAAGAAATAGAAAGGGAAGGAAAACGGACAGACTCATTCTATGAAGCCAGTATTACTTTGATTCCTAAACCAGACAGAGACCCAGTAAATAAAAGAGAACTACAGGCCAATATCCCTGATGAATATGGATGCAAAAACTCTCAAGATACTAGCAAATCGAATTCAATAGCATATAAAAAGAATTATTCACCATGACCAAATGGGATTCATTCCTGGGATGCAGGGCTGGTTCAACATTCGCAAATCAATCAACGTGATACATCACATTAATAAAAGAAAAGAGAAGAACCATATGATCCTGTCAATCGATGCAGAAAAGGCCTTTGACAAAATGCAGCACGCTTTCTGAATAAAAACCCTTGAAAAAGTCGGGATAGAAGGAACATACTTACACATCATCAAAGCCATTTATGAAAAGCCCACAGCTAGCATCATCCTCAATGGGGAAAAACTGAGAGCTTTTTCCCTGAGATCAGGAACACGACAGGGATGCCCACTCTCACCGCTGTTGTTTAACATAGTGTTGGAAGTTCTAGCATCAGCAGTCAGACAACAAAAGGAAATCAAAGGCATCCAAATTGGCAAAGATGAAGTCAAGCTTTCGCTTTTTGCAGATGACATGATACTATACATGGAAAATCCGATGGACTCCACCAAAAGTCTGCTAGAACTGATACATGAATTCAGCAAAGTTGCAGGATACAAAATCAATGTACAGAAATCAGTTGCATTCTTATACACTAACAATGAAGCAACAGAAAGACAAATAAAGAAACCGATCCCATTCACAATTGCACCAAGAAGCATAAAATACCTAGGAGTAAATCTTACCAAAGATGTAAAAGATCTGTATGCTGAAAACTATAGAAAGCTTATGAAGGTAATTGAAGAAGATATAGAGAAATGGAAAGACATTCCCTGCTCATGGATTGGAAGAATAAATATTGTCAAAATGTCAATACTACCCAAAGCTATCTACACGTTCAATGCAATCCCAATCAAAATTGCACCAGCATTCTTCTCGAAACTAGATCAAGCAATCCTAAAATTCATATGGAACCACAAAAGGCCCCGAATAGCCAAAGGAATTTTGAAGAAGACCAAAGCAGGAGGCATCACCATCCCAGACTTTAGCCTCTACTACAAAGCTGTCATCATCAAGACAGTATGGTATTGGCACAAAAACAGACACAGACTACTGGAATACAATAGAAACCCCAGAACTAAACCCACAAATGTATGGCCAACTAATCTTTGACAAAGCAGTAAAGAACATCTAGTGGAAAAAAGTCTTTTTAACAAATGGTGCTGGGAGAACTGGACAGCAACATGCAGAAGATTGAAACTAGACCACTTTCTCACACCATTCAGAAAAATAAACTCAAAATGGATAAAGGACCTGAATGGGACACAGGAAACCATCAAAACCCTAGAGGAGAAAGCAGGAAAGACCTCTCTGACCTTAGCTGTAGCAATCTCTTACTCGACACATCCCCAAAGGCAAGGGAATTAAAAGCCAAAATGAATTACTGGGACCTTATGAAGATAAAAAGCTTCTGCACAGCAAAGGAAACCACCAACAAAACTAAAAGGCAACCAACGGAATGGGAAAAGATATTTGCAAATGACATATCAGACAAAGGGCTAGTATCCAAAATCTATAAAGAGCTCACCAAACTCCACACCCGAAAAACAAATAACCCAGTGAAGAAATGGGCAGAAAACATGAATAGACACTTCTCTAAAGAAGACATCCGGATGGCCAACAGGCACATGAAAAGATGTTCAACGTCGCTCCTTATCAGGGAAATACAAATCAAAACCACACTCAGATATCACCTCACGCCAGTCAGAGTGGCCAAAACGAACAAATCAGGAGACTATAGATGCTGGAGAGGATGTGGAGAAACAGGAACCCTTTTGCATTGTTGGTGGGAATGCAAATTGGTGCAGCCACTCTGGAAAACAGTGTGGAGGTTCCTCAGAAAATTAAAAATAGACCTACCCTATGACCCAGCAATAGCACTGCTAGGAATTTACCCAAGGGATACAGGAGTACTGATGCATAGGGGCACTTGTACCCCAGTGTTTCTAGCAGCACTCTCAACAATAGCCAAATTATGGAAAGAGCCTAAATGTCCATCAACTGATGAATGGATAAAGAAATTGTGGTTTATATACACAATGGAGTACTACAGGGCAATGAGAAAGAACGAAGTATGGCTCTTTGTAGCAATGTGGATTGAACTGGAGAGTGTGATGGTAAGTGAAATAAGCCATACAGAGAAAGACAGTTACATATGTTTTCACTCTTATGTGGATCCTGAGAAAGTTAACAGCAACCCATTGGGGAGGGGAAGGGAAAAAAAAGAGGTTAGAGTGGGAGAGAGCCAAAGCATAAGAGACTCTTAAAAACTGAGAACAAACTGAGGGTTGATGGGGGGTGGGAGGAGGGGAGGGTGGGTTATGGGTATTGAGGAGGGCACCTTTTGGGATGAGCACTGGGTGTTGCATGGAAACCAATTTGACAATAAATTTCATATATTGAAAAAAATAAGTAAATACACATAAAGAAAATAAAACAAAACAAAAGAAACAAAAAAGTGAAGATAGCTTAAGGAACTCATGGGTTAATATCAAAAGGAATAACAATTGCATCATAAGGCTCCCTAAAAGAGAATAGAGAAAAGGGCAGAAATTTTATTTGAAGACATAATGTCTGAAAGTTTTCCTAACATGAGGAAGAAAATGGACATCCCTATCCAGGAAGCTGAGGGTACCAATGAAGTGGAATGAAAGAAGCCCACACCAAGACACATTATAATTATCATATCACAATTTAAATACAAGGAGAGAATATTGAAGAGAGCAAGATAAAAATAACTTGTTAAGTAAAAGGGAACTGCCCTAACACCAGAAGCAGATATATCAGCAGGAATGTCACACGCCTTAGGGAATAGCACAATATATTCCTGGTACTGAAATAAAGAAAAAAGTTTTTCAACCAAGACTACTCCACACATCAAAGCTATTATTCAAAAATGAAGGTAAAGTGATCATCTTTTCTTTTTTTATGATTTCACTCATATGTGCAATTTTTTAAATATTAAATTTATTGTCAAATTGGTTTCCATACAAGACCCAGTGCTCATCCCAACAGGTGCCCTCCTCAATGCCCATCACCCACTTTCCCCTCCCTCCAACCCCCACCAACTCTCAGTTTCTTCTCAGATTTTAAGAGTCTCCTATGGCTTGGCTCCCTCCCTCTCTAATTATTTTTCCTTCCCCTCCCACATTGTCTTCTGTTAAGTTTCTCAGGATTCACATAAGATTGAAAACATATTTTATCTGTCTTTCTCTGTATGACTTATTTCACTTAGCATAACACCCTCCAGTTCCATCCATGTTGCTACAAAAGGACATATTTCATTCTTTATCATTACCAAGTAGTATTCCATTGTGTATACAAACCACAATTTCTTCATCCATTCTTCAGTTGATGGACATTTAGGCTCTTTCCATAGTTTGGCTATTGTTGAAGGTGCTGCTATAAACATTGGGGTACAAGTACCCCTATGCATCAGCACTCCTGTATCCCTTGGGTAAATTCCTAGCAGTGCTACTGCTGGGTCATAGGGTAGATGTATTCCTAATTTTTGGGGGAACCTCCACACTGTTTTCCAGAGCGGCTGCACCAGTTTGCATTCCCACCAACAGTGCAAGAGGGTTCCCATTTCTCTACATCCTCACCAGCATCTATAGTCTCCTGAGTTGTTCATTTTAGCCACCCTGACCAGCGTGAGGTGGTGTCTGAGTGTGGTTTTTATTTGTATTTCCCTGATGAGGAGCAACATTGAGCATCAGGCCATCTGGATGTCTTCTTTAGAGAAGCATCTATTCATGTTTTCTGCGCATTTCTTCACTGCATTATTTGTTTTTCAGGTGTGGAGTTTGGTGAGTTCTTTGTAGATTTTGGATACCAGCCCTATGTCTGATATGTCATTTGCAAATATCTTTTCCCATTCCGTTGGTTGCCTTTTAGTTTTGTTGATTGTTTCCTTTGCAGTGCAGAAGGTTTTTGTCTTCGTGAGGTCCAAATACTTCATTTTTGCTTTTAATTCCCCACTCTTAATCTGCATGTGTCTTTAGGTGTAAAATTAGTTTTTTGTAGGCAGCATATAGATGGGTCTTTTTTAAAAAAACATTCTGACAGCCTATGAATTTCGTTTGGAACATTTAATTTACTTACATTTGAAGTAATCATTGATAGATATGTATTTAGGCCATTTCATCACTTGTTTCGTCATTGTGAAGATTTTCTCTCTTCCTTCCTAATCTGTGTTGTTTTTGGTCTTTCTTTCCTATTCAGATTCCCCTTTAATATTACATGCAGAGCTGGTAACTACCATGAAGTCCTTTAGTTTTAGTTTGTTTGGAAAACCTCTTATCTCTCCTTCCATTCTGAATGGTAGTTTTCCTGAGTATAGTATCTTGGCTTCAGATCTTTTCCATTTATCACATTGAATATATCATGGTATTTCTCTTGGCCTACCAAGTTTCCATTGAGAGATCTACTGTTGGCCTTATGGATCTTCTCTTGTAAGTTAGGGATTTCTTTGTCTTGTTGTTTTTAGGTTTTTTTTTTTTTCTTTCTCATTATATTTTGTAGGTTTAATTATTACATGTCTTGATTTTGGCCTGATTTGGTGATTTTGATGGGAGTTCTCTCTGCCTCCTGGATTTGTATATCTGTTTTCTTCCCCAGATTAGGGAAGTTTTCAGCTAGAATTTCATCAAATAAACATTCTGAACCCTTTTCTCTCTTCTTATTTGATGACTGCTATTATATAAATATGATACATATTGTTTGATGGAGTCACCGAGTTCCCTAAGTCTACTTTCATGATTCAAATTTTTTATTCCTCTCTTTTGTTCAATTTTATTATTTTCCATTATTCTATCTTCCTTATCACTTATCTGTTCATCTATGTCTCCATGCTTGTCATTATGTTCAGTTTGTTCTAAATCTTGGTTATTTTTTTTTTCATTCTGGCCTGATGTTCTTCAGTTCTTTTATCTCTGCAGTAAGCATCTCCCTGATGTCTCCCATGCTTTTCTCAAGCCCAGCCTGTATCCTTATGGTTATTTACATTATGGATAAGGCATGTATATTGTATCTGTTTCAATTAGATCCCTGGCTGGGACCTTTTCTTGTACTTTATTTTGTTAGAAATTCCTCCATCTTGGCATTTTGTCTGGGTTTCTGTCTTCTTCTGTGTGCCAACAAAGCCTGGAATGTTTCCTCCTCCTGTGAGCCATGGTTTCATGAAGAAGTAATCACACAATTGCCAGGGCCTAGCACTTTAGGAAGTGTCTCTGGTGTGTGCTGCATGCACACTGTTGTTGTGTTTTGGCTGCTCTATACCTGAGGCCAGTCATCTGCAAAGGTTCTCCTTGCCTGCAGTGGTGAGTTTTGGGACCTTGGTCAAAGTGTGGCAATTTTTAACTAGGTGTGCTCCATTGTGATTGTTAAAAGGGACCTGAAACTCTTTTCACTAGAATTGAAGCTTTACAGAACTCTAAGTCAGTAGATATGCTTGTGTTTTTTTTTTTTTTTCTGGTTTTCTGGTGAAAGGCCCAATGCACAGGGACTTAGGTACTTTTGCCAAAGAGAGGCAGTACTAGCAGAGTGCAGGGATTTGGGATTTGCTATAAGCAGGTTAGGCAGCCAGTGTTGGTTTACTGGCATTTTTTTATGCTGAGGGGCAGGGGAGGGAAATGTTGCCAGCCAGCTCCTTTGTCTCCAGAGAGAGGAATCTGTGCTTGCTGCTCTCAGGAAGCACTTTCAGAAGAGAAAATAATTTCCCCTTTTCCATGACAGGCATTTTTCAGATTACTGTTTTCACACTGTCTCTGCATTGCTTGCCTGCCTGGAGCAAAACACCACATCTTGGGCTCTACACCAGCCAGGACTTCTAACTTAAATAATTCCAAACTTCAGTAACCTGGTGTGGCTGGGACCTGTAATGGTCCTCTGGAAAAGAGTCTTGCACTCTGGGACTATTGAACATTTAACCCAGAAGGACATTTGTGCATGAGAGCAGGGCCATGGGATTTGGAGGCAAAGGAAACTGAACAATCAGTGCCTGGGTCAGTTGCCCTCATCAGATATCTCTGCACCTGGCTCAGTGGTGAGGAGGGAAATAGCACCTGCTATTTCTTTTGTCCCCAGAAAGGCAATACTAATTCTCACCAATGTGCTCCAGAAAGTACAGTCTGTCCCCATATGCCTTAAGCTATCCTCAGATCGTGCAATCTGTCCCAGAATTATTTATCTTCCCCTTCTCTAAGAGTGGGGCAGCATTCTTAGGTCTCTACACCAGCCAAGCATGGGCCCCCCTTAAAACACCAGTTTTGAACCTCACTGGTAGGAAAAACTCACATAAATTGGCCACTCTGAGTTTCCCAGGTAATGGCTTTGGGGAACTGTTCTACATATCCCTGCGTGCTCCACTCTTCCTTGCCTTTCTCCACATCTAAGTCTTCCTCCCCCCACAGCACCTGTTATCCATTTCTCCCCCAAACCAGATCTCCAAATTTTCTACCACCTTATATGGGGCTTATTTTCTTCTTCTAATAGTGTGGTTTGTTCTAACAGTCCTTAGGTCAATTTCTTGGGAATTCAGAATGATTTGATAGTTATCTAGCTGTGTTCAAAGGATGAGGCAAGCCTAGCCTCCTTATACTACACCTCCATCTTAACTCTACTTCCCCATACACAGCTAGACAAAATAGGTTTTAAAAGTAAGACTGTAATAAGAGACAAAGAGGAGGAGCCAAGATGGCAGAACAGCATGGAAGTTTTCTGTGTGTCTCACATCCATGAAATACAGCCAGACAAACACTAACCCATCCTACATGCCTAGAAAACTGACTGGAGAATTAACACAACAATCTGCACAACCTGAACCACAAAGTTCAGCAGGTACACAGCACGGAGAAGTGAACTTGGGGAGAAAGTAGGCGTAGGAAGGGAGGTGATTTTGTGAGCAGAGACAGAAAGAAGAGTGTTGGGGGGGGAGAATATGGGAAAAGCACCCATCCCTAAAAGCAGCTGGATAGAAAGTGGAAAATTGGAAACAACCGCAAGGACTAAACTAAAAGGGGAGAGAGGAGAAAGGAGAGGGTTTAAATTTCATTAAGACTGTAAACAAATGGGGCACAGTCTGCAATTCTGGAGCTTGATAACTGGCAGTGCTCTGGTGGGAAGGATGAATCCCTAGGAACAGAGAGGGGTCTGAGAGGATCTTGGGCCACATGGGGAAAAGCGGTTCCACTGCTGGAAGGACATTTGGTAGACACTGTTGAAGCCATCTGGACCCAACAGACCCCAGAAAATTACCACATTCACTGGTGCTGGAAGAAGGTCATTAAGGGTAAAGCCTGATGCCAGATGTGTGTTGTGATCTTCCATAATCCCTGAAATGCTGCTGCTACACTATCTCGTGAACTTTTTCTGGGGCAGGCTGGCACCTGGACATACTCTTGGGGCACTGGCAGCAGCAGGGTCCACCAAGCATTCCAGGGTGCAACTGGCATTTGGCCATTACTCATTCAGCCATTGCTTGGTGAGACCCTTCCACAGAGGAGCAGAACAGGTCAAAGACACAGTCCTTCAGAAGTAAGGGGCTGGGGAAAACAGCCACATCTGAGACAAAACTCAGGAGAGTGGTACTGCCTGGGGCCTGGTCATGGAGTGAAAAAGCAGGGAGTGGACTAAAGCTGAAGACAGAGGATGGGTGTGCGGTTGCTGATCTTGGAGAACAGATTGGGTAGCTGGGCAGCACCATTGTCACCACTCCCACGCATATGCATACACAGCTACTAGCTCCACAACACTCCACCTCAGTAGGCTAGCAGCGCCATCTAGTGGAGAGCGGGCCCCTTACACTGACCCCCGCCCAACTGGGCCAACATCTCTCTTCAAGAACATAAATATCATCTCCGGGTTAGTTTATGGGTTATAAAGAGCTACATAGACTAACTTCTAAGGGAAAATGAAGTAATTTCAGTCATACTTCAGTCTTTTAGCAGGTCCATTTATTTATTTTTCTTTATTTATTTTTTCTCTTTTACACTTATTTTTCTTGAATACAGAAAGAGAAAAAATCATTTTTATTTTCAATTATTAAAAATATTTTTCTTTAATTTTTATTACTATATTATTTTACATTTGTATAAATTATTTCAAATTCTATTTTATTTACATCATTTTAGTTTAGTCCACTTCAGTGTATTCATCTTTTCAAATTTTCTAAAGATCTCTGTTTTTTTCATTTTTTTTCTCTTTTTCGTTTCTTTTCTTTTTCTTGAAGGCAAAAAAAACCCTTCATTTTTACCTTAAATTTATATTAAAATATTTTTCTTTAATATTTTTACTATATTTTTGCTTTTATGTAAATTTTTTGAAATTCTATTTTACTTCCATCATTTTATTGTATTCTACTACAGTGTATTCATTTTTTCAAATTTTCAAACGATTTCCTTTTTTCTTTTTTTCTTTATTCTTATTTCTCTTTTTTCTCTTTTTCATTTATTTTCTTTTTCTTGAATATAGAAAAAGAAAAATTCATTTTCTTTTTAATTTCTGAAAAAATTATTTTATTTAATTTTTTCTACTATATTATATATTTCTGTGTATATTTTTTTCAAATTCTATTTTACCTCCATCATCTCATTTTAGTCTACTTCAGTGTATGCATTTTTCAAATTCTCAAAAGATTTACCTTTTTTCCCCCCTTTTTTCTCTAATCTGTCAAACCCCTTTCAACACCCAGACCAAAACACCTAGGATCTAGCATCATTTATTTGATTTGTGTGTGTGTGTTTAATTTTTAATTTTAATATTTTTTAATCTAAATTTTTTAATTTAAAATTTTCTACCTCATTAATTCCTTTTCTCCCTTCAAAATGACAAAACGAAGGAATTCAACACAAAAGAAAGAGCACAAAGAAATGTAAGCCATGGATTTAACCAACACAGATACAAGCAAGATGTCAGAACCAGAATTTAGAATCACGATAATAACAATACTAGCTGGAGTGAAAAATAGATTAGAATCCCTTTCTGCAGAGATAAAAGAAGTAAAAAGTATCCAGAATGAAATTTAAAATGCTATAACTGAGCTGCAATCACGGATGGATGCAGCGGCAGCAAGGATGGATGGATGAGGCAGAACAGATAATCAGCGATATAGAGGACAAACTTATAGAGAATAATGAAGCAGAAAAAAAAGAGGGAGATTAAGGCAAAAGAGCACGATTTAAGAATTAGAGAAATCAGTGACTCATTAATAAGGAACAACATCAGAATCATAGGGGTCCCAGAGGAGGAAGAGAGAGAAATAGGGACTGAAGGGTTATTATGTAAGCAAATCAGTTGAAAACTTTCCTAACCTGGGGAAAGACACAGACATCAAAATCCAGGAAGCACAGAGGACCCACATTAGATTCAACAAAAACTGACCATCAACAAGGCATATCATACTCAAATTCACAAAATACTCACATAATGAGAGAATCATGAAAGCAGCAAGGGAAAAAAAAAGTCCCTAAACTACAAGGGAAAACAGATCAGGTTTGAAGCAGACCTATCTGCAGACACGTGCCAGGCCAGAAAGGAGTGGCAGGATATATTCGGTGTGCTGAATCAGAAAAATATGCAGCCAAGAATTCTTTATCCAGCAAGGTTGTCATTTAAAATAGGAGAGATAAAAATTTTCCAGACAAACAAAAATTAAAGGAGTTTGTGACCACTAAACCAGCCCTGCAAGAAATTTTAAGGTGGACTCTGAGGGGAAAAAATGATGTAATGTATATATCAAAAGCAACAAAGATTACAAAGGACCAGAGAACACCACCAGAAACTCTAACTCTACAAACATCATAATGGCAATAAATTCATACCTTTCAGTACTCACTCTAAATGTCAATGGACTCAATGCTCCAATCAAAAGACATAGGGTAACAGAATGGATAAGAAAACAGGACCCATCTATATGCTGTTTAAAAGAGACCCACTTTAGACCTAAAGTCACTTTCAGATTGAAAATAAGGGGATGGAGAACAATCTATCATGATATTGGTCAACAAAAGAAAGCCAGAGTGGCCACACTTATATCAGACAAACTAGACTTTATTTTTTTTATTTAAAAAAAATGTTAACGTTTATTTATTTTTGAGACAGAGAGAGACAGAATATGAATAGGGGAGGGACAGAGAGAGAGGGAGACACAGAATGGGAAGCAGGCTCCAGGCTCTGAGCCATCAGCCCAGAACCTGACCTGGGGCTCGAACTCACGGACCGTGAGATTGTGAACTGAGCTGAAGTCAGATGCTTAACCGACTGAGCCACCCAGGCACCCCCAAACTAGACTTTAAAATAAAGAGTGTATCAGGGGATACAGAGGAGCATTATATCATAATCAAGAGGTCTATATACCAAGAAGACCTAACAATTGTAAACATTTATGCACCACATGTGTCCGCACCCAGATATATAAAGCCATTAATCACAAACAAAAAGAAACTCTCAGTAGTAATACCATAATAGTAGGAAACTTCAACACCCCATTCACATAAATGGACAGATCATCTAATCAAATAATCAACAAGGAAACAATGGCTTTGAATGACCCACTGAACCAGATGGACTTAACAGATATATTCAGAACATTTCATCCTAAAGCAGCAGAATATACATTCTTCTCCAGTGAACATGGAACATTCTCCAAAATAGAACACATAATGTGACACAAATCAGCCCTCAGCAAGTACAAAAAGATCAAGATCATACCGTGCATATTTTCAGACCACATGCTATGAAACTTGAAATCAATCACAAGAAAAAATTTGGAAAGGTAACAAATACTTGGAGACTGAAGAACATCCTACTAAAGAATCAATGGGCAAACCAAGCAATTAAAGAGGAAATTAAAAAGTATATGGAAGTCAATGAAAATCATAACACCACAACCCCAAACCTCTGGGACACAGCAAAGGCAGTTAGAAGAGGAAAGTATACAGCAATCCAGGCCTTCCTAATGAAGGAAGAAAGATCTCAGATACACAACCTAACCTTCTGCCTTAAGGAGCTGGAAAAACAACAGCAAATAAAACCCAAAACCAGTAGAAGCCAGGAAAAAATAAATATTAGAGCAGAATTTAATGCTATTGAAACCAAACAAACAGACAAACAACAACAGTAGAATAGACCAATGAAACCAGATGCATGTTCTTTGAAGGAACAAATGTGTAGTTATCAACAGTACAGTACAATACTAGCACAAAAACATACACATAGATCAATAGAACAGAATGGAAAACCCTGAAATGAACTCATGAACTGTATGGTCAATTAATCTTCAATAGAGTAGGAAAGAGTATCCAATGGAAAAAGACTGTCTCTTCAACAAATGGTGCTGGGAATGGTGGACTGCAACATGCAAAAAATAAAAGTGGATCACTTTCTTAAACCATACACAAAAAGAAATTCAAAATGGATGTGAATTTCAAAATGTGAGACAGGGACTCATTAAAATCTTGGATGAGAAAACAGGTCGCAACCTCTTTGACATCAGTAATAGCAACTTTTTTCTAGATAGGTCTGTGAGTCCAGGGAAACAGAAGCAAACATGAACTATTGGGACTTCATCAAAATAGATTATTCTGCACAAAGAAGGAAACAATCGACAAAACTGAAAGGCAGCCTACAGAATGGGAGAAGATATTTGCAAGTGGCATATCTGAGAAAGGGTTGGTATCAAAAATATAGAAAGAATTTATCAAACTCAACATCAAAAAAGCAAATAACCCAGTTAGGAAATTAGCAGAAGACATGATTAGACACTTTTCCAAAGAAGACACCCAGATGGCTAACAGACACATGATAAGCTCGACATCACTCATCAGGAAATAAAAATCAGAACTACAATGAAATACCACCTCACGCTAGTCAGAATGGGTAAAATTAACAGCTCAGACAACAACAGATGTTGGCATGGATGTGGAGAAAGGGGAACCCTCTTACACTGTTGGTGGAAATGCAAACTGGTGCAGCCACTCTGTGAAATGTTATGAAAGTTCCTCAAAAAGTTAAAAATAAAACTATCCTATTATTCATCAATTGCAACAATAGATATTTATCCAAAGGATACAAACATGCTCTTTTAATGGGATACATGCATCCCAATATTTATAGCAGCATTATCAACAATAGAAAAATTATGGAAAGAGCCCAAATATCTATCGACTGATGAATGGATAAAGAAGAGGTGAAATACACACACACACACACACACACACACACACACACACTTCCTCTACAGGGTTTTGTTTTTGTTGACTACAAAATGGAAAGAAAAGTGATGGCAAAGAGTCATCTAAACAATTTGTTTTTTTTTTCAATTCCATTTAAATGTTATATGTCTTTCCCATTAAATTATGAGCTCTAGTGAGGACAGACACAATGATTATTCTGCTCACTGTTGTGGCCCCCATCCCAGCTCATGCCCCTCTTCCCATGGAATCATTTGATCAATTACCAAGATTTGAAATTGATTTTGAAGGGTATAGGCCTAGCTTTGGCACAACTCTTCTAACTGAAGCCTTGAGGAATACCAGATGATGTAAGGGTAAGATTCAAATACATAAAATATAACAAAACTAAATTCACAGGATCCAAAATGAAGATTTACTTTAGGATCCAAAGGCTTAGATTTAAACATATTTTAAAAGATTTTTATTTATTTTGAGACAGAGACAAAGAAAGCGAATTGGGGAGGGGCAGAGGGAGAGGGGAGAGAGGATCCCAAGCAGGCTTCACAGGGCCAGCATGGAGCCCAACATGGGACTCAAACCCATAAACCGTGAGCTCATGAACTGAGCTGAAACCAAGAGTCAGACCCTTAATAGACTGTGCCACCCAGGCGCCCTTAAAGGCTTAGATTAAAAAAAAAAGACTTAGAGTTTAAAGCCCAGTGGAGATGGAATCAGGGTACATACTGGTTAGTAATAAACAAGGAAGCTATAATAAAATTCTGGAGTGAATGTATCAAATACTACTTGCCAGAGTGGTGGGACTCAATAAAAGTCCAGAGCCACAGAGGACAGTTATTACCTTTCTGAGCAATATAAATTCAGTTTAGAAGTGCAGGCTTTGTATCATGAAGTATTGGGATTCACTAATGTTTTCACATAACACTTCCATCTATGTAATGTTTTTGAATTCCCAACATAATTCGTTTAGTTCAATATTTCTATGGCTTCTGGGAATATGCAAAATACAAGACAAGCACTTTTGCCACAAAGTTATAACACATATATAGTTCACCCAGAAACACACTTGCTTTACAAATAATACAGGGAGGAAAAATGGCCAGAAGGCACATAGGGTCTATCCCAAAAAAGGGTTAGAACTACTTTCACTCCACTTTCCCTTTAAGACTTTTGACTCTTTTTTTTTTAGCACACTGTGATCATGTCCCTCTGTATCCAATATTGTTGGTTTCCAGACTGACTCTGGTCTTGGTCACGTGCCTTGCTTTGGCCAATAGGATATTGCAAGATTAATGCAAACAGAAATTTTAAAAGTGCTTTTGCATTTTTGTTTCTTCTCTTTCACCTCTGTCAAAATCATGACAATTGCCTGAGGTGGCTTGCTGGAAAGATGTGAGAGATACATAGATGAGAGCTGAGTTATCTGAAAAGATTCCATACTACACAAGATAACCCCCGGTTAACCCATAAGCTAACTAGAGACATGAGAAATCCCAGTAAAAATCAGCCAAGGCTAGCCTAGATAACAGAACCACCTAGTGACCCATAAACTGACAAATGTTCTTTATTTATTTTAGGAGGTAATCAGAAATAGCTGACTAATACACTTACTGCATTTGGAGCCATTTTTTTGTCTTTATCTTCAAGAACTTCCACCCACTCAAACCTTGGATAGTTCCTTAGAATTAATATGTTGTTCTAATCTGTAAGAACTTCAGATGTCCTAGATGTCTGGTCTCCTAATTTGTCTCCTGCCAAGCTGTCTACCCTTGGCTGTGTTTGAATTATTGGATTCTCTGTCTTAACTTTGCTTGAAAACTCAACTGTCTTTTTTTTCCCAAGTTTCCATTTTGGCTTTTATCTGTAAAGAAAAAAAAGAGGGACTTCAAAAGTATGGGGAGATGTATTTACATGGTAGGCAATAGGGTTCTTAGGTAGGGTAGTAACATGACAAAATGTTTAAGCAAAATACAGAAGCTGTAAGCCTGATGAATTTTACTGTGAAGAGACCAGAGAAATTAACTCTAGCTGATAGGTGAGTTCAGGTAGAAGAGGGGATGTTTGTACATCAGTGACCTGGAGAGGAGATAGGGAAAGTGAGACTAAACATGGATTTTTGCTGGGGAGGTAGATGAATACATTTTTTTTGTTCTCTTATAATATGAAGAATTGTTTAAGAACTGTTACTGAATATTTTTCCTAAGCCCCACAATGCAATACTTGCTTTCTATAGTTTTCTAAGTAAACCCTAGCCCTGTGGTTCCCATTATAAACTTTTAATTAGACTAACATGAAATCACGTAAACTTAAAACAACAACATTCATGTGAATTATGGATGCCAGGCAAAAGCCTTCAAAATAGAATTATTATAATTTAAAACTAACCCAAACAGCATCTTGAGATACAGATGTAGAATTATGTCCTTCCAATAAAAGAATTTGCTCCACATTTGGTATTGAAGAATTTCATGTATTCTAAAATAAATGTAACTTGAAAGTATTAAGGTTTGGACAGGGTAGGTTCAAAATTAACTAACATGACAATAATGATGACAGCATCTAAACGTAGTCTACAGTGACTAGCAGCTCCTCTCAGAAATAGCAAATAATAATGAAAAGGAAGTGGTACGGCAAGATATCTGATCTTTCATTCACTAACTTCTACAGAATGAGAAATAGCTGGTTTATTTCCATATGGATGTTCTGTCCCCTTTTCAATAAATAAACGTTTTTTCTTTACTAATATTGTCAAATGAGTAAATTATCTCTAGAAATGCACAATCCAATATTCATCCCCAGAGTTTTATTTGCAACTGATATTTTATAAGCAAGCCACACCCATGAATTTTTTTTATTATTTATTTGTTTGCTTGCTTGTTTTAGTGGTAAGGAGATCAAATTCAATATCCCTCTAGGAAGAAACAGACTATAGTCCAAGTTTTACAAGTGAATCTACGAGCATTGTTGAAAGCTTCCTAAAAAAAGTAAAATCCAGAAGATAATGTAAGCATGAGATGCTTAAGTACATCATCTCTTCTATTAAAACGTCTTTGAATAAGATATTCTATTTTGGTCACCCTTTTTATTTTTCTCTATTTTTTCTAACTTTATTTTTTATTTTTTAAAATTTATATCCAAATTAGTTAGTATATAGTGAAGCAATGATTTAAGTAGATTCCTTAATACCCCTTACCCATTTAGCCCACCTCCCGTCCCACAACCCCTCCAGCAACCCTCAGTTTGTTCTCCATATTTATGAGTCTCTTTTGTTTTGTCCCCCGCCCTGTTTTTATATTATTTTTGTTTCCCTTCCCTTATATTCATCTGTTTTTCTCTTAAAGTCTTCATATGAGTGAAGTCATATGATTTTTTTCTTTCTCTGACTGACTAATTTCACTTAGCATAATACCCTCCAGTTCCATCCATGTAGTTACAAATGGCAAGATTTCATTCTTTTTGATTGCTGAGTAATACTACATTGTATGTGTGTGTGTGTGTGTGTGTGTGTGTGTGTGTGTATATATATATATATATACCACATCTTTATCCATTAACCCATCAATGGACATTTGAGCTGCTTCCATACTATGGCTATTGTTGATAGTGCTGCTATAAACATGGGGGGGGCATGTGTCCCTTCGAAACAGCACACCTGTATCCCTTGGATAAATGCCTAGTAGTACAATTGCTGGGTCATAGGGTAGTTCTATTTTTAGTTTTTTGAGGAAGCTCCATACTGTTTTCCAGGGTGGCTGCACCAGCTTGCATCCCCACCAACAATGCAAAAGAGATCCTCTTTCTTGTCATCCTTGCCAACATCTGTTGTTGCCTGAGTTGTTAATACGAGCCATTCTGAAAGGTGTCAGGTGATATCTCATTGTGGTTTTGATTTGTATTTCCCTGATGATGAGTGATGTTGAGCGTTTTTTCATGTGTCGGTTGGCCATCTGGATATCTTCTTTGGAGAAGTGTCTATTAATGCCTTTTGCCCATTTCTTCACTGGATTATTTGTTTTTTGGGTGTTGAGTTTGATAACTTCTTTATAGATTTTGGATACTAACCCTTTATCTGATATGTCATTTGCAAATATCTTCTCCCATTCTGTTGGTTGCTGTTTAGTTTTGCTGATTGTTTCCTTCGCTGTGCAGAAGCATTTTATTTTGATGAGGTCCCAGTAGTTCATTTTTGCTTTTGTTTCCCTTGCCTCTGGAGACGTGTTGCGTAAGAAATTGCTGCGGGCAAGATCAAAGAGGTTTTTACCTGCTTCCTCAAGGATTTTGATGGCTTCCTGTCTTACATTGAGGTCTTTTATCCACTTTGAGTTTATTTTTGTGTATGGTGTAAGAAAGTGATCCAGGTTCATTCTTCTGCATGTTGCTGTCCAGTTTTCCCAGCAACACTTGCTGAAGAGACTGTCTTTATTCCATTGAATAATCTTTCCTGCTTTGTCAAAGATTAGCTGCCCATACATTTGGTGGGTCCATTTCTGAGTTCTCTATTCTATTCCATTGATCTGAGTGTCTGTTCTTGTGCCAGTACCATACTGTCTTGATGATTACAGCTTTGTAGTATAGCTTGAAGTCTGGGATTGTGATGCCTCCTGCTTTGGTTTTCTTTTTCAAGATTGCTTTGGCTATTCAGGGTCTTTTCTGGTTCCATACAAATTTTAGGATTGTTTGTTCTAGCTCTGTGAAGAATTCTGGTGTTACTTTGATAGCGATTGTGTTGAATATGTAGATTGCTTTGGGTAGTATCGACATTTTAACAATATTTCTTCTTCCTATCCAGGAGCATGGAATCTTTTTCCATTTCTTTGTGTCTTCTTCAATTTCTTTCATCAGCTTTCTATAGTTTTCGGTTTATACATTTTTCACCTCTTTGGGTAGATTTATTCCTAGGTATTTTATGGGTTTTGGTGCAACTGTAAATGGGATAGATTCCTTGATTTCTCTTTCTGTTGCTTCATTGTTGGTGAATAGGAATGCAACCGATTTCTGTGCATTGATTTTACATCCTGCAAATTTGCTGAATTCATGAATCAGTTCTAGAAGTTTTTTGGTATCATCTTTTGGGTTTACCATATAGAGTATCGTGTCATCTGTGAAGAATGAAAATGTGACCTCCTCCTGGCCGATTTGGATGCCTTTTATTTCTTTGTTCTGTATTATTGCAGAGGCTAAGACTTTCTATACTATGTTTAATAACAGTGGCGAGAGTAGACATCCCTGTCTTCTTCCTGACCTTAGGGGGAAAGAGTCAGTTTTTCCCCATTGAGGATGATATTAGTGTTGAGTTGTTCACATATGGTTTTTATGATCTCGACGTGTGATACTTCTATCCCTACTTTCTTGAGGGTTTTTATCAAGAAAGGATGCTGTATTTTGTCAAATGCTTTCTCTGCATCTATTGAGAGGATCATATGGTTCTTTTCCTTTCTTTTATTGATGTGATGAATCTCGTTAATTGTTTTGCAGATATTGAACCAACCCTGAATCACAGGAATAAATCCTACTTGGTCGTGGTGAATAATTTTTTAAATGTATTGTTGGATCCAGTTGGCTAGTATCTTTTTGAGGATTTTTGAATCCATGTTCATCAGGGAAATTGGTCTATAGTTCTCCTTTTTAGTGGGGCCTCTGTCTGGTTTTGGAATCAGGGTAATGCTGGCTTCATAGAAAGAGTTTGGAAGTTTTCCTTCCATTTCTATTTTTTGGAAAAGTTTCAAGAGAATAGGTGTTAACTCTTCCTTAAATGTTTGGTAGAATTTCCCTAGAAAGCCATCTGGCCCTTGACTCCTGTTTTTTGGCAGATTTTTGATTACTAATTTGATTTCCTTACTGGTTATGGGTCTGTTCAAATTTTCTATTTCTTTCTGTTTCAGATTTGGTATTGTGTATGTTTCTAGGAATTTGTCCATTTCTTCCAGATTGCCTACTATGTTGGCATATAATTGCTCATAACATTCTCTTATTATTGTTTTTATTTCTGTTGCCATGGTTGTGATCTCTCCTGTTTCATTCTTGATTTTACTTATTTGGGTCCTTTCCTTTTTCTTCTTGATCAAACTGACTAGTGGTTTATCAATTTTGTTAATTCTTTCAAAGAACCAGCTTCTGGTTTCATTGATCTGTTCTACTGTTTTTTTCGGTTTCGATAGCATTAATTTCTGCTTTAATCTTTATTTCCTGTCTTCTGCTGGTTTCGGGTTTTATTTGCTGTTTTTTCTAGCTCCTTAAGGCAGAAGGTTAGGTTGTGTATCTGAGATCTTTCTTCCTTCTTTAGGAAGGCCTGGATTGCTATATACTTTCCTCTTATGACCGCCTTTCCTGCATCCCAGAGGTTTTGGATTGTGGTGCTATCATTTTCATTAACTTCCATATACTTTTTAATTTTTCTTTAACAGCTTGTTTAGCCCATTCATTCTTTAGTAGGATGTTCTTCAGTCTCCAAGTATTTGTTACCTTTCAAAATTTTTTCTTGTGATTGATTTCGAGTTTCACAGCATTGTGGTCTGAAAATATGCACGATATGATCTCGATCTTTTTGTACTTGCTGAGGGCTGATTTCTGTCCCAGTATATGGTCTATTCTGCAACACGGTCCATGTACACTGGAGAAG
Organism: Prionailurus bengalensis; assembly: GCF_016509475.1. Taxonomy (NCBI): domain Eukaryota; kingdom Metazoa; phylum Chordata; class Mammalia; order Carnivora; family Felidae; genus Prionailurus; species Prionailurus bengalensis. Next base: position 76,444,971 of record NC_057361.1, on the reverse strand, counting down.
AATGTATATTCTGCTGCTTTAGGATGAAATGTTCTGAATATATCTGTTAAGTCCATCTGGTCCAATGTGTCATTCAAAGCCATTGTTTCCTTGTTGGTTGATTTTTTGATTAGATGATCTGTCCATTGTTGTGAGTGGGGTGTTGAAGTCTCCTACTATTATGCTATTACTATCCATGAATTTCTTGATGTTTGTGATTAATTGATTTATATATTTGGGAGCACCACATTTGGTGCATAAATGTTTACAATTGTTAGGTCTTCTTGGTCTATAGACCCCTTGATTATGATATAATCCCTTTCTGCATCCCTTGATACAGTCTTTATTTTAAAGTAGATTGTCTAAGTATGGCTACTCAGGTTTTCTTTTGTTGACCGTTAGCATGATAGATGGTTCTCCATCCCCTTATTTTCAATCTGTAGGTGTCTTTAGGTCTAAAGTGGGTCTCTTGTAAACAGCGTATAGATGGGTCTTGTTTTCTCATCCATTCTGTTACCCTATGTCTTTTGACTGAAGCATTGAGTCCATTGATGTTTAGAGTGAGTAGTGAAAGATATGAATTTATTGCCATTATGATGCTTGTAGAGTTGGAGTTTCTGGTGGTGTTCTCTGGTCCTTTCTAATCTTTGTTGCTTTTGAATATATATATATATATATATATATATATATATATTCATCTTTTGTCTCAGAGAGTTCCCCTTAATATTTCTTGCAGGGCTGATTAGTGGTCACAAACTCCTTTAATTTTTGTTTGTCTGGGAAACTTTTTATATTTCCTTCTATTTTGAATGTCAGCCTTTCTGGATAAGGAATTTTTGGCTGCATATTTTTCTGATTCAGCACACTGGATATATCCCACCACTCCTTTCTGGCCTGCCAGGTTTCTGTGGATAGGTCTGCTGCAAACCTGATCTGTTTTCCCTTGTAGGTTAGGGACTTTTTTTCCCTTGCTGCTTTCATGGTTCTCCCCTTGTGTGAGTATTTTGTGAATTTGAATATGATATGCTTTGTTGATGGTCAGTTTTTGTTGAATCTCATGGCAGTCCTCTGTGCTTCCTGGATTTTGATGTCTGTGTCTTTCCCCAGGTTAGGAAAGTTTTCCGGTATGATTTGCTCACATAACCCTTCTACCCCTATTTCTCTCTCTTCCTCCTCTGTGACCACTATGATTCTGATGTTGTTCCTTTTTAATGAGTCACTGATTTCTCTAATTCTTAAATTGTGCTCTTTTGCCTTAATCTCCCTCTTTTTCTCTGCTTCATTATTCTCTATAAGTTTGTCCTTTATATCACTGATTCTCTGTTCTGCCCCATCGATCCTTGCTGCCACTGCATCCATCTGTGATTGCAGCTCAGTTACACCATTTTTAATTTCATTCTGGCTATTTTTTACCTCTTTTATCTTGTAGAAAGGTATTCTAATCTACTTTTGACTCTAGCTAGTATTCTTATTATAGTGATTCTAAATTCTGATTCAGACATCTTGCTTGTGTCTGTGTTGGTTAAATCCCTGGCTCTTGTTTCTTCGTGCTCTTTCTTTTGCGCTGAATTCCTTTGTTTTGTCATTTTGAAGGGAGAAAAAGAATTAATGAGGTAGAAAAATTGAAATTAAAAAATTAAAACTAAAAAAACATGAAAATTAAAAGTTAAAAACACATGCACACAAAAATAGAATAGATGATGCTAGATCCTAGGTGTGTTTTGGTCTGGATGTAGAAAGGGGTTTGACAGATTAGAGAAAAAAACAAACAAAAAAAAGGGAGGGAGAGAAAAAAAGAAATTGTTTTAAGAATTTGAAAAAATGAATATATTAAAGTAGACTAAAATATACAAAAGTAGAGAATATAGTAGAAATTTGAAGAAAAATATGTTTAATAAAAATTGAAAAGTCATATGAATTTTTTATGTTTTCTGTATTTAAGAAAAAAGAAAATAAACAAAAAAGGGAAAAAAGATTAAAAAAGAAAAAAAGAAAAGACAAAAAAGAAATCACTTGAAAATTTGAAAAAGTGAATACACTATAGTAGACTGATATAAAATGATGGGAGTAAGATAGAATTTGAAAAAAAAAATAAAAGCAAAAATATAGTAATAAAAGTTAAATAAAAATATTTTTAAAAGAAACTGAAAGTGCTCTCTCCCCGGTATCTCACCGCTGCGTCAGTGCAGGCATCAGCAAATTAATGAGAGGAGAGAGGAGGCCCCTGCTCTTGGGCACCTACAGGAACTTACTCCAGCTCCAGACACACCATAAACACTTTCATCTAATGGAAGATAAGCTGTGAAATTGGATTTCTGAACCACAAGACACGTGTAAAAACTGCATTCCATGCCAGGCCTGAAATGTTCCAAATCTCAGTTCGCTATCAGCATCACAGGTGGTGCAATTAATAAAGAGCTATCGTGGGACCACTGGCACAAACAAGGCAGCTCCTTAGAACCTGATCTTTATATTTGTTCCATTCCTTGGGTAGATAACGCCTGTTAATTACTCTGGAGTATTTTCTTTTAGAAATTATTTTGGCGAGGAGAGAGGGAAGATGGCGGCATAGGAGGATGCTGGGCTCACTCTGCGTCCTGCTGATCACTTAGATTCCACCTACACCTGCCTAAATAACCCAGAAAACCGCCAGAGGATTAGCAGAACAGAGTCTCCGGGGCCAAGCGCAGACGAGAGGTCCACGCAAGAGGGTAGGAAGGACGGCGAGGCGGTGCCCGCTGCACAGACTGGCAAGAGGGAGCCGGGGCGGAGGGGCGGCTCACCGGCCAAGCAGAGCCCCCAAGTCTGGCTGGCAAAAGCGGAGGGGCCTGACGGACTGTGTTCCGACAGCAAGCGCAACTTAGCGTCTGGGAAATCATAAGTTAACAGTTCTGATCAGAAAGCGGGAAGGCTGGAGGACAAAGGGAGGGAGAGCTGCTGAGCCCCCGGACTACAGAGCTCAGTTTGGTGAGGAACAAAGGCGCTCGCCAGCCCCACCTACCCCACCCATCCCCCAGCCAAAATCCCAAAGGGAACCAGTTCCTGCCAGGGAACTTGCTCACTCCGAGCAAACACCCAACTCTGTGTTTCTGCAGAGCCAAACCTTCTGCAGCAGATCTGACTCCCTCCCTGTGACACAGGGCCCCTCCTGAAGTGGATCACCAAAGGAGAAGCCAGCTAAGCCTGCCCCTCCTGCCCCCGTGCACCTTGCCTACCCACCCCAGCTAATATGCCAGATCCCCAGCATCACAAGCCTGCAGTGTGCAAGTAGCCCAGATGGGCCACGCCACCCCACAGTGAATCCCGCTGCTAGGAGAGGGGAAGAGAAGGCACACACCAGTCTGACTGTGGCCCCAGCAGTGGGCTGGGGGCAGACATCAGGTCGGACTGCGGCCACGCCCACCAACTCCAGTTATACACCACAGCACAGGGGAAGTGCCCTGCAGGTCCTCACCACGCCAGGGACTATCCAAAATGACCAAGCGGAATAATTCCCCTCAGAAGAATCTCCAGGAAATAACAACAGCTGATGAACTGACCAAAAAGGATTTAAATAACATAACAGAAAGTGAATTTAGAATAATAGTCATAAAATTAATCGCTGGGCTTGAAAACAGTATAGAGGATAGCAGAGAATCTCTTGCTACAGAGATCAAGGGACTAAGGAACAGTCACGAGGAGCTGAAAAGCGCTTTAAATGAGATGCAAAACAAAATGGAAAAGACGACAGTTCGGATTGAAGAGGCAAAGGAGAGAATAGGTGAACTAGAAGATAAAGTTATGGAAAAAGAGGAAGCTGAGAGAAAGAGAGATAAAAAAATCCAGGAGTATGAGGGGAAAATTAGAGAACTAAGTGATACACTAAAAAGAAATAATATACGCATAATTGGTATCCCAGAGGAGGAAGAGAGAGGGAAAGGTGCTGAAGGGGTAGTTGAAGAAATTATAGGTGAGAACTTCCTTGAACTGGGGAAGGAAAAAGGCATTGAAATCCAAGAGGCACAGAGAACTCCCTTCAGACGTAACTTGAATCGATCTTCTGCACGACATATCATAGTGAAACTGGCAAAATACAAGGATAAAGAGAAAATTCTGAATACAGCAAGGGGTAAACGTGCCCTCACATATAAAGGTAGACCTATAAGACTCGTGACTCATCTCTCTTTTGAAACTTGGCAGGCCAGAAAGAATTGGCACGAGATCTTCAGTGTGCTAAACAGAAAAAATATACAGCCGAGATCCTTTATCCAGCATGTCTGTCATTTAGAATAGAAGGAGAGATAAAAGTCTTCCCAAACAAACAAAAACTGAAGGAATTTGTCACCACTAAACCAGCCCTACAAAAGATCCTAAGGGGGACCCTGTGAGACAAAGTCCCAGAGACATCACTACAAGCATAAAACATACAGACATCACAATGACTCTAAACCCGTATCTTTCTATAATAACAATGAATGTAAATGGATTAAATGCGCCAACCAAAAGACATAGGGTATCAGAATGGATAAAAAAACAAGACCGATCTATTTGCTGTCTACAAGAGACTCATTTTAGACCTGAGGACACCTTTAGATTGAGAGTGAGGGGATGGAGAACTATTTATCATGCTACTGGAAGCCAAAAGAAAGCTGGAGTAGCCATACTTATAGCAGACAAACTAGACTTTAAATTAAAGGCTGTAACAAGAGATGAAGAAGGGCATTATATAATCATTACAGGGTCTATCCATCAGGAAGAGCTAATAATTATAAATGTCTATGCGCCAAATACCGGAGCCCCCAAAATATATAAAACAATTACTCATAAACATAAGCAACCTTATTGATAAGAATGTGGTAATTGCAGTGGACTTTAACACCCCACTTACAGAAATGGATAGATCATCTAGACACACGGTCAATAAAGAAACAAGGGCCCTGAATGAGACATTGGATCAGATGGACTTGACAGATATATTTAGAACTCTGCATCCCAAAGCAACAGAATATACTTTCTTCTCGAGTGCACATGGAACATTCTCCAAGATAGATCATATACTGGGTCACAAAACAGCCCTTCATAAGTTGACAAGAATTGAAATTATACCATACATGCTTTCAGACCACAATGGTATGAAGCTTGAAATCAACCACAGGAAAAAGTCTGGAAAACCTCCAAAAGCATGGAGGTTAAAGAACACCCTACTAACGAATGAGTGGGTCAACCAGGCAATTAGAGAAGAAATTAAAAAATATATGGAAGCAAACGAAAATGAAAATACAACAATCCAAACGCTTTGGGACGCAGCAAAGGCAGTCCTGAGAGGAAAATACATTGCAATCCAGGCCTATCTCAAGAAACAAGAAAAATCCCAAATACAAAACCTAACAGCACACCTAAAGGAAATAGAAGCAGAACAGCAAAGGCACCCCAAAACCAGCAGAAGAAGAGAAATAATAAAGATCAGAGCAGAATAAACAATATAGAATCTAAAAAAACTGTAGAGCAGATCAACGAATCCAAGAGTTGGTTTTTTGAAAAAATAAACCAAATTGACAAACCTCTAGCCAGGCTTCTCAAAAAGAAAAGGGAGATGACCCAAATAGATAAAATCATGAATGAAAATGGAATTATTACAACCAATCCCTCAGAGATACAAACAATTATCAGGGAATACTATGAAAAATTACATGCCAACAAATTGGACAACCCGGGAGAAATGGACAAATTCCTAAACACCCACACGCTTCCAAAACTCAATCAGGAGGAAATAGAAAGCTTGAACAGACCCATAACCAGCGAAGATATTGAATCGGTTATCAAAAATCTCCCAACAAATAAGAGTCCAGGACCAGATGGCTTCCCAGGGGAGTTCTACCAGACATTTAAAGCAGAGATAATACCTTTCCATCTCAAGGTATTCCAAGAAATAGAAAGGGAAGGAAAACTTCCAGACTCATTCTATGAAACCAGTATTACTTTGATTCCTAAACCAGACAGAGACCCAGTAAATAAAAGAGAACTACAGGCCAATATCCCTGATGAATATGGATGCAAAAATTCTCAATAAGATACTAGCAAATCGAATTCAATGGCATATAAAAAGAATTATTCACCATGACAAAGTAGGATTCATTCCTGGGATGCAGGGCTGGTTCAACATTCGCAAATCAATCAACGTGATACATCACATTAACAAAAAAATTTAGAGAAGAACCATATGATCCTGTCAATCGGTGCAGAAAAGGCCTTTGACAAAATCCAGCACCCTTTCTTCATTAAAAAGCCTTGAGAAAGTTGGGATAGAAGGAACATACTTAAAGATCATAAAAGCCATTTATGAAAAGCCCACAGCTAACATCATCCTCAATGGGGAAAAACTGAGAGCTTTTTCCCTGAGATCAGGAACACGACAGGGATGCCCACTCTCACCGCTGTTGTTTAACATAGTACTGGAAGTTCTAGCATCAGCAATCAGACAACAAAAAGAAATCAAAGGCATCAAAATTGGCAAAGATGAAGTCAAGCTTTCGCTTTTTGCAGATGACATGATATTATACATTGAAAATCCGATAGACTCCACCAAAAGTCTGCTAGAACTGATACATGAATTCAGCAAAGTTGCAGGATACAAAATCAATGTACAGAAATCAGTTGCATTCTTATACACTAACAATGAAGCAACAGAAAGACAAATAAAGAAACCGATCCCATTCACAATTGCACCAAGAAGCATAAAATACCTAGGATAAATCTAACCAAAGATGTAAAAGATCTGTATGCTGAAAACTACAGAAAGCTTATGAAGGTAATTGAAGAAGATTGAAAGAAATGGAAAGACATTCCCTGCTCATGGATTGGAAAAATAAATATTGTCAAAATGTCAATACTACCCAAAGCTATCTACACGTTCAATGCAATCCCAATCAAAATTGCACCAGCATTCTTCTCGAAACTAGAACAAGCAATCCTAAAATTCATATGGAACCACAAAAGGCCCCGAATAGCCAAAGGAATTTTGAAGAAGACCAAAGCAGGAGGCATCACAATCCCAGACTTTAGCCTCTACTCCAAAGCTGTCATCATCAAGACAGCATGGTATTGGCACAAAAACAGACACATAGACCAATGGAATAGAATAGAAACCCCAGAACTAGACCCACAAGCGTATGGCCAACTCATCTTTGACAAAGCAGGAAAGAACATCCAATGGAAAAAAGACAGCCTCTTTAACAAATGGTGCTGGGAGAACTGGACAGCAACATGCAGAAGGTTGAAACTAGACCACTTTCTCACACCATTCACAAAAGTAAACTCAAAATGGATAAAGGACCTGAATGTGAGACAGGAAACCATCAAAACCTTAGAGGAGAAAGCAGAAAAAGACCTCTCTGACCTCAGCTGTAGCAATCTCTTACTCGACACATCCCCCAAGGCAAAGGAATTAAAAGCAAAAGTGAATTACTGGGACCTTATGAAGATAAAAAACTTCTGCACAGCAAGGGAACCACCAACAAAACTAAAAGGCAACCAGCGGAATGGGAAAAGATATTTGCAAATGACATATCAGACAAAGGGCTAGTATCCAAAATCTATAAAGAGCTCACCAATCTCCACACCCGAAAAACAAATAACCCAGTGAAGTAATGGGCAGAAAACATGAATAGACACTAATCTAAAGAAGACATCCGGATGGCCAACAGGCACATGAAAAGATGCTCAACATCGCTCCTTATCAGGGAAATACAAATCAAAACCACACTCAGATATCACCTCACACCAGTCAGAGTGGCCAAAACGAACAAATCAGGAGACTATAGATGCTGGAGAGGATGTGGAGAAACGGGAGCCCTCTTGCACTGTTGGTGGGAATGCAAATTGGTGCAGCCGCTCTGGAAAACAGTGTGGAGGTTCCTCAGAAAATTAAAAATAGACCTACCCTATGACCCAGCAATAGCACTGCTACGAATTTATCCAAGGGATACAGGAGTACTGATGCATAGGGGCACTTGTACCCCAATGTTCATAGCAGCACTCTCAACAATAGCCAAATTATGGAAAGAGCCTAAATGTCCATCAACTGATGAATGGATAAAGAAATTGTGGTTTATATACACAATGGAATACTACGTGGCAATGAGAAAAAATGAAATATGGCCTTTTGTAGCAACGTGGATGGAACTGGAGAGTGTGATGCTAAGTGAAATAAGCCATACAGAGAAAGACAGATACCATATGGTTTCACTCTTATGTGGATCCTGAGAAACTTAACAGAAACCCATGGGGGAGGGGAAGGAAAAAATAAGAGGTTAGAGAGGGAGAGAGCCAAAGCATAAGAGACTGTTAAAAACTGAGAACAAACTGAGGGTTGATGGGGGGTGGGAGGGAGGGGAGGGTGGGTGATGGGTATTGAGGAGGGCACCTTTTGGGATGAGCACTGGGTGTTGTATGGAAACCAATTTGACAATAAATTTAATATATTAAAAAAAAAGAAATTGAAAGTAAAAATGAAGTTTTTCTCTTTCTGCATTCAAGAAAAAGAAAAGAAATGAAAAATAGAAAAAAAAGGAAATTGAAAATTTGAAAATGTGAGTACACAGAAGTAGAATAAAATAAAATGATGGAAGTAAAGTAGAACTTGAAAAAATATACACAAAAGTACAAAATATAGTAATAAAAATTAAAGGCAGATATTTTTAATAAAAATTGAAATTAAAAATGAGTTTTTTCTCTTTCTGTATTCAAGAAAAAGAAAACAATTATAAAAGAGAAAAAGGAGAAAGAAAAAAAAAATTGAATAGATGAACCTGCTAACAGATTGAAGTAGGAATGAAATTGCTTTGTTTTCCCAGTCCATGTAGCTCTTTATAATAGTCCATAGATTAAGCAGGCAGTGAGTTTTGTGTTCTTGAAGAGCGAAAATGACCCAGTTGGGCACGGCTCGGTGTAACAGTTCTGCTCTCCCCTTGATGGCGCTGCTAGCCTACTGGGGTGGATTGTTGAGGTGCTCCTTGGTGCACACGCACATGCATGGGAGCAGTGAAAAAATGGCGCCACCCAGCCACCCAGTCTGTTCTCCAGGATCAGCAGTTGCGCACTGGTCCTCCATCTTCAGCTCTCGTCCACTCCCTACTTTTCCACTCTCTGTGACCAGGCCCCAGGCAGTACCTCTCTCCCAAGTTTTGTCTCAGATGCAGCTGTTTTCCCCAGCCCCTTACTTCCAAAGAACTGCGGCTTTGACCTGCTCCACCCCTCTGTGGGAGAGTCTCACCGAGCAATGACTGAATGAGCAATGGCCGAATGTCGGCTGCACCCAGGAACACCCGCTGGACCCTGCTGTTGCCGGTGCCCCGAGACTGCAGCCAGGTGCCAGCCACCCCCCCCAAAAAAATCATGATATAGTGTAGCCTCAGCGTTTCAGGAACCATGGAAAATCACAACACACATCTGACACCAGGCTTCACCCTCAAGAACCTTGCCCCAGCATCAGCGAATGTGGCTGCCTTCTGGCATCTGCTGGGACCAGGTGGCTTCAACAGTCTCTACCAAATGTCCTTCCAGCAGTGGAACCCCTTTTCCTTGTGTGGCCCAAGAACTTCCCAGACCCCACTCTGTTCCTGGGGATTCACCTTTCCCACCAGAGCACCACCAGTTATCGAGCTGCGGAGTTGCAGCCTTTGCGCACCCCTTATTTATAGTCTTAATGGAATTTAAATCTTCTCCTTTCTCCTTTCTCCCTTTTTAGTTTAGTCCCTGTGGCTGTTTCTAATTTTCCACTTTCTCTCCAGCTGCTTTTTGGGAGGGGTGCTTTTCCCATATGCTCCCCCCGTCCCCAGTCTCCATCCTCTCTCTGCCCGCAAAAGCGGTTCCCTACCTTTCGGGGTTTCTTGCTCCCCAAGTTCAGCTCTTAGTGTCATGTACCTGTTGAATTCTGTGTTTCAGGTTGTGAAGATTTTTGTGTTAATCTTACAATCCGTTTTCTAGGTGTGTAGGATGGTTTAGTGTTGGTCTGGCTATATTTCACAGATGTGAGACACACACACTAAGCTTCCATGCTGTTCCTCCATCTTGGTTCCTCCCCTGGTCACCCTTTTTAAATGACCATGTTCTATTTGACATATAGTGAAAGTAGTGGTACAACTTAGATGTAAATTTTTCTAGTCTAATGCACTACAATAAGATATGTATTGTTCAATAGACATTGAATGAATGCTGTAAATGTAAAGGTAACCAGAAAATGGAAGAGTCAGTGTAGACTAATGTTAGTAAAATAAGCATAAACTGATTGACATGGTCCCCAAATTCTCCAGGACTAATTTGCTCAGTTTGCCTGGATGTTCTTTTTTTTTTTTTTCAACTTTTTTTTTTTTTGGACAGAGAGAGACAGAGCATGAACGGGGAGGGGCAGAGAGAGAGGGAGACACAGAATCGGAAACAGGCTCCAGGCTCTGAGCCATCAGCCCAGAGCCTGACGCGGGGCTCGAACTCACGGACCGCGAGATCGTGACCTGGCCGAAGTCGGAAGCTTAACCGACTGCGCCACCCAGGCGCCCCATGTTTTTTATTTTTTTTTCAACGTTTTTTTTTTTTGTTTGTTTGTTTTTTGGCCTGGATGTTCTTAAAGGGAGTAGTTAAGAGCCAAGAAAGTGTTTTTGTTTGTTTGTTTGTAGCTTGTGTCCCAGTGATAAGGAAAGAGAAGAAAATTTTAACTTAATTATATTAATTTGCCTTATTTTTTAAAAACATAGTCATTTCTTGTCTGAATATTGTTAAAATTCAGAACTCAATATAAGGTTTAGAGACAGAATATGACACAAATTCAAGGGAATGAGAAAAGAAATTGGGATATGGAGAAATACAATGCTTTCTAAGGGTAACCATGTAAGTATTATAATTTTATATATCACAGTAAAAATGTTTACAAAAATAATAGAGACATATTCACTCTTACAAAGTAACTCACAAATAGTCCAAAATATTTGGACTATAAAATGGTGTTTTTCACAATTGGTGTCAAATACCTAATGACATTGAAGATTGAATTCAATTCAAATATTTATTGAGTGCCAGTAACTGACCTGAGGTATGATGATGAACAGGACAGCAACCTATCCCTTAAGATGTTGCAATTTATTTTGGGATACAAACAACAATATGAATAATTTCAGTAAAATTCTACTTGGGCCATTGATGAAAAATACTTTAAAATTTTGATGAATATTCCTCCATAATTGCTTTAATTGTTAAGTACAACAAAGTTCACAGTTTCCCAGACTTAAGCTAAACCATCTCAAAAGCTTATTATTAGCTAGTATTCAGGGATTATAAGGAGCATTTATGCTGAGTCCCTTCAAACTGATCTCATTTGCCCCATAGGATGCTTCAATTTCCAAATGTCAACTTGACTGAAACAAATAAATAAAAAATAAATCACCTGCCTAATTATTATTGTACCATTGATTCTAGAGATATGGCAAAATATAAAAGCTCTAATTTATGTATATTAATACAGATAGGCTGTGCTACCCTGTTTTATTTCCTAATAGTCCACTCAGTGTTTCTTTCAATTTGAAAAGACATAATACCTAATCCCTAAATAGTGTTTAGGAATTTTAATTAACATTGAGGCAGAGTAAACTACCTGATGAATCTGTTGTGACCACTTGGATTAAACGCCAACAGTAACAGTTAGAATGTAAAATCATAGGTAACAATTATAATTAAAGGATGAGTAAAAATGCCAGGTATCTAGAGTTATCAATCACTACCATTAAAAAATGTATATGGTAGATACTCCAAAAGTGCTTTGATATCTGTATTCACCTCAATCCCTACCCAATCACTTAACACTCCTAAGCAAAGGACCATTTAACCAGCTTTGCATTTGACTGGACTGAGATTGAATAGCTTGGATGTAATTTTCAATTTGGCTGAACACCAAAAGTGATTCATTCATTCTAGCTCATATAGTGTCCCATACATTCAATTTCTTTATTCAAAGAAATTCAAATAAAAGAGAGGAGAGAGCAGATATTCATCTCTCAGTAGGTTTGGTAGTAATGTTTGTTGTTATTGTTTTACTCTGAAGTGGTAGCTATGTTTTCATTTAACAGAAATACTGGTGACATGCTTTTGTGAGGTATAATGAGATTTTGTGAGCTATGATAGAAATTCCTTGCAAAAAACAATTGTTTCACTTCCTTTAAGAAGATACACGTTCTAGTCTAGTCATAAAATTCCATTAAGTCCTGGCCATTTTCTGTAGATATGTGTGTGTACAGAAAAGATGAACCTGAACTCCCTGAAGGTCTTTTCAAAAAATCCAGATAAGTTAACAGTTTTATTTTTAATCTAAACTGCAGATTTGTTTAGTAATTGTAGCATTTTTCCCTGGGTTGTCTGGTGCCAGTTTTCAAAATTGTAAGGGAATTATCCCACTCTAAAAACAACAATTTAATCCAAACCATGTTTCCTTCAGATTTCCATGTTAAAATAAGCCATACATAGATACATACATGTATATATATATATATATATATATATATATATACATATATATATATATAGAGAGAGAGAGAGAGAGACATGTACATTTATTATGTCACTCAAATATCTTGATTAACATTTATTTAAAAATACAAAATAATGTGGGATCCATTTGTGGCTCAGTCAGTTGAACGTTCCACTTCAGCTCAGGTCATGATCTCACAGTTCATGAGTTCGAGCTACCATTGGGCTCAGTGCTGTCAGTGCAGAGCCCACGTTGGATCTTCTGCCCACGCCTCTGCCCCTCCTTGGTTTGCGCCCTTCTCTCTCTCTCTCTCTCTCAAAAATAAAAAACAATAAAAAATACAAACTAATGGAAAATTAAAATATAAATGATGAATGTCACTTGATTTTTAGAGAACTATAGATATAGTATATAGCATTCTTAGCTAAGCACAGAACTTGGCAATGTTTGAAGTAAGTAGCAATAAATGTAGCACAAATGCCTCTGAAAATTACTTTACCTGCACAGTGTTCCTCAGAAGCTTCCTGAGAGTCCAGCAGTGGGCTAGGCACTGAGAAGAACAAGAAAAATTACAAATATTGTGATAAAAACAAGGGATTGGGGAAAAAAAGGGATTGGAAATTTTCTTGGGGCACCAGGGTGGTTCATTCAGTTAAGTGTCTGAAACGATTTCAACTCAGGTCATGATCTAAAGGTAGTGAGATCGAGGCCCATGTCAAGCCCCACATCGAGCCCCATGTCGTGCCTCATGTTGAGTCCTGAGAGTTGAGAGTCAGGGTTCGTGCTGGGCATGGAACCTGCTTAAGATTCTCTCCCTCTTTTTCTCTCCACCCCTCCCCAATGGTACTGTCTCTCTTTCTCAAAAAAAAAAAAAAATACAGATTCTAGTCTTCTTTGGACCTCAATTGTCTCAACGTGTATAAAATGAGGAAAAGTGACACAATGACCTGAGAATTTTTATAGACCTAAAGTCCTATGATTGTGACTCAAGAGAAGTGGAAGACATTGATTCCTAATCCAGGCATATAAAGCTATTCTAGAGAAGACTGACAAACATGAAGCTATTAGTGAAGTATTTAAAAGACACATGAACAAGTGCTAGATAATACAGAATATAATGTAAGAGGTATTAAATAACGAAATTCAACCAAGTAAATTTAAAGATCTAATGGGCTTTATTAAATTTTTCATAAATCAGCAAGTAGAGAAGCATTCCCAGGAGTTGTTCAAAATGGAAGGTTTTTATAGAAGGAGGGTGGGGTCAAGGAAGTTATTAGCAAAAAAAAGAAAAAAGAAAAAAAAGAATTGTTTCAGATGAAGCTGTTTGCTAGGGGGAAAAAGCAAGGTGTCTTATTATACAAATTACCTCACCTTTCTTTGGGAAATAGAGAAAACACAGTGACAGATTCTTTGGTGCTGATAGAAAGAAAAATTTTCTTGACTGTTTAATGCCAGATTTCTGGTGAAGGTTGAAACTGAAATTCGATTAGGTGTTAAGCCCTAGTTTGGGAACTTAGTCCAAGTGACACCATTTTGAGCTTGCAGTCTTCTTTTTTTCACAGATGTTAAGATTGATAATCAACAATGTGGTGGGAAGACTTTTTGGAGGATGAGTCTATATTTTGAATGTTGCAGGTTGAGTAGAGAAGAACAGAAACTGGCTAAAACAAACCAGAGAGCTACATATACTTACACCTTAAAACTTAAACTATTATTAGAGTGGCTTAGTCACTTAAATCAGTCTACAAGAAATGAAATCAATGTTCAGTGTTTTGAAAGAGGACTAAAATATTTTGGGCACTTTGAAAATATGTAGCATCACTTGCTATTGGTGTTTCACTTTAATACAAATAACACCTACTTTTTGCCTTCTAGAACCTATTTTCTAGCAATTCTTGAAGTTATAGGTAATTATTCTGAAAATAGAATAAAAGAAAACACTAGGTTATTTATACAAGGTGAAGATACCAAATATTTAGTGAAGGATAAATTATAATTTCAATACATATAACAAGATTCTTAAACGTAGATGTGCATGATACTTTTTGCATAAATAGTTAAATTTTATAAATTTGTTTAATACAATTGGTAGAGACCAATAAAAGTGTGGCAAATAGCTAGAGTGAAACTTTCTATGTTAAGTATAATTTAAGAGTATATTTTACATCCATTTGATCATTTTTAAATGTTTTCGTCATTATTTCCATGTGGAAAGGTATCCACTGCCCTTTTACATTGCTTCATGACTAAATTGTTTGTATTTTTTTTCTGGATGTTTCTTATCTTTTTGAATAGAGAGTGTGTTTTATTTTTTATTTATTTTTATTTTATTTTATTTTATTTTTTATTTTTATTTTATTTTTTATTTATTTTTTATTTTTATATTATGTTTTTATTTTTTATTTGTATTCATCATACTGATGATAAATTTATTGCATAAAAATGTAAAACTTTCATAGAGAAAAATATTGTAAGAAAAGATAAATGATTAATGACAATTTAGGTAATATATTTCATAACATGCATGGCAAATAGGTTAAGATCCTTAACATACAAAGAACTCTTACAAGTTAATATTTAAGAAAAGATGATCAACTCCAAAGAAGCAGCAGCATAAATGATATATTAGAGTTCTATTAGAAAAATAATGGATAAGTTCTGGTATATACTATATAAAAGGATACAATACAGCAATTAAAATGAGCCATGAGGAAATATATACAAGGCTTTCCAGCTTGGAGCTTTTATGGACAGTGCTCCCCTGTCTCTTGGTTCACACAGCAACTCCACTCCTCAGTCATTACTGAAGAGAATTATCATCGGATATCTTCATACTCAATTTTGGCAGATAATGCCAGATTATTTTCCAAAAATAATTATACCACAAACAGTATAAGAGAGTTCCACCTGCTACACATCCATTTGTCAATTGTACATACTATAAATATTTTTCCCCACTCTGTGAAAGAACAGGAGATCTGAATCTAAATGTAGTCAAATTTATCAATCGGGGGTGCTATTTAAGAAATCTGTCCATGACCCTCCTATAAGTTTTATTGTTTGCTGTTCATAGAGATTTAATTTATTTGAAACTGATTTTTTTTTGGTTATAGTGTGATAAAGGGGTCAAATTTCAATTATTTTTTAAATAGCTTTCTTTTTTCTAAAGTTTGTTTATTTATTTTAGTAATCTCTACACCCAATCATTGGGAGGCTTAAACTCACAACCCTGAAATCAAGAGTTGCATGCTCTACCGAATGAGCCAGCTAAGAGTTGCCTTTTCTTCTTAATGAAGTATGTTCCCTAGGATGCTTATGAATTAAAATATAAAAATACTGACTTATTTTTATAATTACAAGCAGGACAGAAACGACTATTGAAGAGATGACTGATTTTATGACATACAGTCATGTGAGACTTTCCAATTAACTTTTATTGACTCAATATAGCTTTGTGTATATGGATACTCATTGATTTTGCTATTAAGGAAAGAAAGAAAAACTAAGAGATAATTTTGCTACCCACTCCAGGTTGCCTTATTCAGTGAATGTTAAAATTGGTAACTCCCAAATACTCAAGAATTTCTAGCACTAAGTCAGTCACCTTTGTTATTTTTATTTATAAAGCTGTACAATTACATGAATAAAGAATTCAGTTTCCATAGAATTGATATGAAAGTCTGTATATATTATTGAGTCACAGACCACATGACTATGTGAAGGTATGTTAGGACTCTTGTGATTTAATTTTGAACTCTACCTTTATAAAATGACCCATCTTGGTGGTGAAGAATTGGTTTATCTTTAGAACCTATGGGCATAAAATCATATTCCTGGGACACACTCTTCAGGGGCTTTTCTGGTGAAAGTTCAGGCCAAAGTTAGAGGCAAAGAGAGATATCCTCTTGTTGGACAAGCTAGTGTTTCTCCTTAAACCTTATATCAAAAGAAATACACAAGGGAGTCCCTCTAATGATGCATTTTCCCTAATAATTAATAGTCAACAATGACTGCAAGTTTTATAGCATTATAGCATTTAGTTGATTACCATTTCTTTTTTGTTGTTGTTGAATACATTTGACATGTAACATTGTATGAGTTTAAGGTATGTAACATTTTACTTTGATATTGTAATACATAAAATATATATTTTACATTTGTATATTTGTTATTCATAATATATATGATTGTCATTATAGTGATACTTATCACATTACATAATTATAGTACAATATTATCTATATTCAGTATAGCGTGCAAAGATTTCTATGGCTTATTTACTACTTGTTACAAGTTTGTATCCTTAAATACCATTAATCTCAACCCCGTCCAATCCTTTGGTAACCACCATTTTACTCTCTCTCTCTCTTTTTCTTAAATGTTTCACTTTTTTAGATTTCACATATAAGTAATATTGTACAGTACTTGTCTTTCTTTGATTTATCATGCTTAGCATGATGTGCTTAGGGTCCTTCCATGTTTTTACAAATGACAGTATATACCCCTTTCTCATGGCTGAGTAATATTTCATTATGTATAAGTGCCACATCTTTGTTACCTATTTATTCATTGATGGGCATTTGGGTTATTTCCATATCTCGGCTATTGTGAATAGTGCTGTAGTAAACATGAGAGTGCATATATTATGTCAAAATCCTGTTTTCATCTTTTTGGATATATACCCAGAAGTGGAATTGCTGGATCATATGATAGATCTATTTTTAATTTTTTTGAGAAGCCTCCCTATTGTTCTCCATAGTGGTTAAACAAATTTATGATCCTACCAACAATGTGTATGTATTTTTTTTAAAAGGCCCACATCTGTTGCCTCATCTTGATAATAGCCATTCTAACAGGTGTGGGGTGATATCACATTGTGGTTTTGATTTTGTTGTTGTTATTATTGCTGTTTAGTTTTTAGTTCATATTCATAAACTTAACTCTGCAATCCAGCTAGACTTAGAGGGGAATAAAGAAACTATTGAACCTATAGAACTGCAGTGAGAGCACAAAGATTATAGGATATTTCAAGCAGATGGGGGTGAAAAGGTGCTCTCCTGAGCTACAGAAGGAATGGTTGTGGGAATAAAACACAAGTCAAATTTATTAGAGTTGTCTATAATCAGCAATAGTGATCTTGCTGGTTTTGCCATTCCTGGACCCAAAGAGTTTCATGGCTTCCATTATATTCATGCCCTCTTTCACCTTGCCAAAGATCACATGCTTATCGTCCAACCACTCAGTCTTGTCAGTGCAGATGAAAAACTGGGAATCATTTGTGTTGGTTTCAGCATTTTCCAAGTATAGATGCCATGGCCTGTATGCTTCAGGATGAAATTCTCATCATCAAATTTCTCACCATAGATGGACTTGCAGCCAGTGCCATTATGGCATGTAAAGTCACCATTCTGACACATAAATCTTGGGATAGTCCTGTGAAAGCAGGAATCTATAACCAAATCCTTTCTCTCCAGTGCTCAGAGCATGAAAGTTTTATGTTGTCTTTGGAAATTTGTCCTCAAACAGCTCAAAGAAGACACAGTCCAAGGGCTTGCTCACCATAAGGAGGTCAAAGAACACAGTGGGGGTGACCATGGCTGGATGGCGCAGGGAGCTCCAGGGTGGTGGGCATCTGCAAGGCCTCATTGTTGTTTTGATTTTCATTTCCCTGATGATGAATGATGCTGAGCATCGTTTCACATGCCTGTTGGCCATTTTGATGTCCTCTTTGGAAAAATGTCTATTTAGTTCATCTGCCCATTTTTTTCTTGGATTGTTTGTTATTTGTTATTAAGTTGTATGAGTTCTTTATATATTTTGGATATTAGTTCCTTATCCAATGTATGGTTTGCAAAAACTTTCTCCCATTCTGTAGGTTGTCTTTTTGTTTTTGACTGTTTCTTTTTTTGTGCAGAAGCTTTTGAGTCTGATATAATCGTTTTTTTTTTAATTTAGCCATTTCTTCATATGGAAGAATTAATGTGATTTTTACCTAAAGCTTTGTTTGCCAAGAATAAAAACGAAGCAAAATAAAGAATTTTCATAAATCTATGTAGGTTATGATATGCACAATTTGACTAAGATTTGAATCAATAGTCAATTGTTTAATTTATGAATGCATGACAAATTTCAAATTTTTAGTAAATAAATGCTCTTATGCTGGAAGTCTAACAGAAATCTTTTGTAAACTCACTATAGCTATGGTAAGCCTGTTTCAGAAATAAGCCAAAACATTTTTTGTTTGCTTGTACTTGTTTTTTTTTTTTTTTTGGAAGATGTTACCTTAGGTTCTAAAAATGAATTATGAAACATGCCTAAAATCAAGAAAACCAGAAAGTAAAATTTTGAACATGGCATTTGTCTCAAATTAGAATTTTTGTTTTTCATAATACATTGCCTTAGACAAGAAAACTGGGCTTGGGAGTAGATAAAAATAGGAATGGGCTGAACTGAAATAATCACCCTTAGGGCATCCTTAGAGCCTACCTCCCTTAGTGCATTTGCTATTTAAAAGCAAACATTTTAGATGGAAGCCAGATTCCGGGTCCAGAGTTGGCGGTTTTAGGCGGCCAAGGTGCAGCGCACAGTGCAGGGGCCTATGGGGAGGGGCAGGCTCCTGAGGAGGGAGGTTTGGGGTCTGCTGGGGGTGGCGAGTGGCCAGTGTGGGGGTGGGGGTAGCGTCAGGTGTTGGTGAGCACAGCGACCAAGTTCCAAGTGGCTGCAGATGGCCTGGGCTGCAGGGCCCTGGGTGGCTGCTGCCACCACTGCTGATCTTGGGCACAGAAGGGTGAGGGTGTCTGCCGCTGGAGGGGGTGCCACTTGCCAAGGTCGCCTGACCTCCACGAGCTGACAGCTTCCTGCCGGATTTGTTTCCTCACTAGATTATGAGGTCCTTGAAAAAAGGAATAGTGAAAAAAAAAGAAAAAGAAAAAATGAATAGTGTTTTACTCATCTTTATAAGTCCCAGTGTCTAGCACAGTTCCTGGTACATAGTTTAAGCCGAATATTGGGACTTGGCCACTGCTTCACCATGGTCTGATACTAGTAATAACCACAGTGGAAGGTCACAGTTACAGGTAACTTTCTCTAGTGCCAAACCAAATATAAAAAAGAACTGATTTGGAACAGCAATATATACAGAAGTAGTTGTAGATGGAGAAATTAAGAAAACAGAAAAATCCAGTAGTTCTTCTAATCCAAAATAGGATGAACAGCTAACTATAAATGTGACCCCATAGATTACATTGGGATTTTGAGTTTGGAGTCATTATACTTTAAAGGCAGACACTTTATTAGGAAGAGCAACAATTGATCTGAAGCAAGCTCTGTTAATACACAATGGAAAATTGTAAAGAGTGAAAGAACAATTAAATCTTTCTTCGAAAAACAAGAATGGCATACTGCAAACTGGTGAATTAATAGCTGTGCTTGATGGACTGGCAATTGCGCAAGAAAATCTAATAAAGTGCAGCTCATCTCCAACCACAGAAGTACAGAAAAGTGATGATGCCTTACATGAAAATGAAGATGCTTTGTTACAGAAACAGGCTAGAACGCTGGCAGACAAACCAAGGGGCACTCGGAGATCTTGGTGGATTGAAGATTGATTTAATACCGGCGGGATCAGAGAAGACTGTTTCTCCAAAGATCTGAGCCCCAAATGCGAGAAGAAAGGGTAATTTATAGTTATCAGCCTCCATATTTGTGTGTGTGTTGGTGGGGGGGGGTTGCATGCACAGCAAACAAAGAAAGAAGAACCCGGAGGACGGGTCTATAAGCTAGAGGCCACAGTTTGTTTTAGCCCAATCAGCCATCTTTGGTGTACTTTATCCACTTCTCCAACATTCCCCCCCTTTGATGACTTTAAAAATAAAAAAAAAAACTTTTAGTAGACATCACCTTTCAGTTTTACAGTTTGGTACTCTCGGAAGACTAAGACATATGCAGTAGTTTGGTGAGCAACAGGGTTTTCAATAAAATGTACCATGGCATTCATCATACAGGGGCCTATGGATACAAGTAAAATTATGGAGAGGAGGGGCCCCGCCAGGGTAGGGAGCCAGGATGCCAAATCCATGAGATTCCATCCTTTCCATTGACTGATACTTTCCTGTTGTCTACCTTGATTTTTTTCCTTGAGTTCCTTAACCTTAGTTGTAACTATTCCTGAATGGTTTACAAAATAGCAACATTCCTCCCTCAGAAAGATGCAAGTCCCTCCTTTTTCTGAAGTGAGGAGGTCGAGGGCTTGCCTATTTTGGAGGGTCACTGCTGCTAGAGAATTTATTTGGCTTTGTAAGGTTACCAGAGAATCTGCCACCCATTCCATGTCTTCATTTAGCTCTTGACATAGTCTATGGTATAGTCCTACAGATGAACCTATGCCCCCTATTCCTGTTCCTATTCCTGTCACAATTCATGCTCCAATCAGAATGGGTAGCAAGACTGCCCATTTAGCCCAGGACTTGGGACTAAAGGCTGTTAGCAGCTGATATTCAGTGTATACGGATATCTCTGGGGTTAGGAAGATGGAATAACATATCTGAGTTCTGTTGGCCTCTAAGCATTGGTAGGCCAATTTAAAACACAGATAGAACACCCCCAGGGGTTGAACATACAGTTGTATTTCTCTTTAAGGTTATATTTCTTCTGCATAGATAGGTACCATTCATACCTTCAGGGACTGTACAGATTAGATTGTCGTGATTTGTGAGATGGACCCCAGTGGCCAGGGGTCCAATTAAGACAGAAGTGTTGGTTTTGAGATTTTCAGGAGCTTCCCAGGCCAAAGGGATGGGGGTGGCTAAGTAAGCCCTCTGGCTGGGGGGCAAGCACCTCCAGCAGGTTTGGGAGTGATTATCTATTTTATGGACGACTTGTAGAATAGTGTTGGCCTAACGCTAGAATGGGGAATTGGTAAGCATCTGATTGAGGGCTTAAAGGCTCAAACCCTGGTAGGCTGCCTGGGGAGTGGTCAAATTTCTGGCTTATATTACTTTGTCCTGGGTATCCTTTATAACATTTTCAGGACACTTTCATCCTTCCCCCGTCTGAGATCCCCCATTGAGGAAGGTAAGTGTAGCAAGCTCGCTTCTCTCTTTGGAGGCACTTGTTGTGACATGGGTTCCTGACATTTTGGGTTATCTCTATGGTCCAATACTTAGTCCTTGAGGCACCAGGTGACTGATGGAGAGTAGGTGTTTTCCCTTGTAGCAATCTTTGTGGAGGGAGGTGAAGGCACTGAATGCCCTTGACACCCCTTATTGTCATATAACAATCCTGGGGAAAAAGTGGGTAAGCGGCAGTTGTGAGGGTGAAAGAGGTTATCATAATATACAGGCAATACTTAATAATCCTCCCATCCAGAGGAGGTATGTGAGACCCGGCATGCATCTTTTGTCCCATGTCCAGCTTGTTGGTGCAGTCTCTATCAGCCCAAGCGCAAGAAGTAAGATCCGAGCTATGACACCAGTAAGGGACAAGGGCTGGCAGAGTTGCATCCACATCCCTGGGCTCGGTCCATATGTTGATTCCTCAAGCTTCTGCTATGTGCAGGCCAGCCAGCTTCCGGGGTGTGACTGGAGCAGGGCTGGAGATCTCAGGGGCCAGTGTCTTTTTGAAGATCAGTTTAAGCGGGTTGAATGGATCTGGATCACTTCGCCAGGTTGAGGGTTACTCTGAGTTGGCCTTCTTAACTCTGGAGTTATGGACGCATGGGGTGATACCTGAAACTGAATCCTCTATTTGGTTGTATGTCTGTAAAGTCCACCTCCAAGTCTTCGAAAGGGGTGGGTTTCTGGGAACTGTCAGATCAGGTTTAGGGAAGCTATGGTTTGCATATTTAAAGATCCATCCTGTTTTCCAGTTGTTTAAATAATCATATGCCCATGGGGTCTTATTATTATGCCCATAGAATAACAAGCACAGAAGATTGCCTGTACATGAAATACTGTGACAATTTTCTGACGTTTACCTCAAGTATCTAGTTTAGGCAAACAACAAACATTTAAAGGCAATCATAACTAGAATTTAACAATCATAACAGTTCATTGTTGAAACATAGTTGTTCTCTCTGAAACCCCCCTTTCCAGAGATAGACAAATTGAGACCAATGTATTTGTAGAACAAATCCAGTCTTAACAAACCTGGCTTAATTATTTATATAAGCTTAGTAAGAATAGTGACTGATCATGAGGATCTTTTAAAGTTTGCTTTGCTGGAACCTTTTATAAGGAATCTCTGGGTTGAACTTTTAGTAGCCTCTCCAAGCCAGAAGCCAAGCCAAATACGTGCCATTAGACAGGCCTGCAATACCTGTAGAATTGGGTGAATTCCTCTTCATGAGGTCCCCAAGAAATCCTGAGGTTCTTGCACCTGCTAGGAAGTGACCTTCTTTACTTAACCTGGTGAGGCTGCTGGGAACTCTGTAAGCAAGGCACCAGGCCAACATTTCCAAGGGGCTTTATGGCTCCATGTTTTATAAAGCCAACCCTAATTCCTTAAATTTGTCTGGTCATATCTGAGTCTATGAATGACATCCTCAAATATTCCAGTCAAAGCCTTGGTAAAATAACCAGTATTTCCAAATGGTGACCTGTTATAAGATGAACAGATTCTTATTGAACTTATGCAAACAATTGTAATTGCCATGAAAGAAAGAATACTCATTGAGAGTTTTGAATTTCAGGGGAATAATGTAGAGAGAAAGATAAATGCTTCAGTTTACAAATGCATACTTTATGACATTTTTGTATGTCATCGATATCTTAAGAGAAAGTTACCTTAATCTGTAAGAGGAAACATTAGGGAACCAGCAATATTTTCAACAAGAATCACAAAACTATAATCTTCCTCAGTTCATTTAATCCCATGTTCCTAATTCTTGTTCAATTTGAATGCAGCTTTTTAGTTCTGGAAATTCTTACCCATTTTAGTATTAATCATAAAGATGTCAAATATCTGTATTTGTCCCCAAAGTCCTTTTTATAAATCTCTTTGAAGACAAAACACATTTTGTGAGAGAATAAGAACAATTACAGATGACAAAATCTCAGAAATAGACATCGTTAAAGATCTGATGAGAATTCATTATGATGCAATTGATAAAGAAATTCAGTTATTTCTGTGACACATAACATCTCAAGTAATCAGAATATTAAGTGATGACCTTATATCAAAACATTAAAATTTTAGGAATTGCATATATTCAGGCAGTTACAACATTTACCTGTGCAATACAATCTAAGGTTTACTATCGTATGACAGCTTTTCCAAATAACTTAACATCCCAAATAAAAGGACCTAATTGGTCAAAAAGACTTCATTTACCATTTAAATCCTGAGAAGTTTGTTAAAACCCCATAAGTCATAAGTGCATCCGAAATAGGATTACAGATCATTAAAATTCTTACAATTTTATGTATTCAACCAAAGTGGCAATAAAAGATCCCAAAGGTGAATGTATAACATTATACAGTTGTTATCAAAACCTAGCTCCTTTAACATTCAGAAGTTTTAACTAAGTTATCAAAGACCTGATAGAGATGAGACCTAAAACTTTGATTCTCCTGGAGGATAAACCTTTGTTTGCATTGTCTTATCAAGAGGAGTTCAACAGGTCAAGAAAACTGTCATTTGAGCAGAGAAAAAAGCAGGATTTCAACCTTATACTAGTGTACTTTTAAGATTCCATTCATCTCAACCTTCTACAACTTTCTTTTGCTTCTAAATTTTGTCCCAAAGCCTTTTCTTTCCAAATAACCTGTCTCATTTAGGACAAAATTACTTTCTTCTACCCTCAACGAAACTGTATTTCCATTCCTTATATCTTTCTTATAATCCCCTATTTTCCTACATACAGAGTTGCTTTCTTTATTTTCATCAGTCTTAAGTACATTTAGCAGAATTTTAACTCTTAGGAAACCTTAGTCTCCAATTGAGGACTTAGTAACCAATTGGGAAGTAAGGGGCATTAAGGAATCTACTTCTGAAATTATTGTTGTACTATATGGTAACTCACTTGGATGTAAATTAAAGAATTAAAAAAAGAATTATCTGCATTAAGTGATACTAAATAAACAATTCAAATACCAAGGATTTATACCCTTCTTGGTTATTTTTGCTTTTTCTCTTTGTTTTTTTCACTTAAATGGAAGGTATACAATTGTGAACATTATAGTTACCAGCTCTTTTATGAAAATGGGGAGCAATAATTTTTACCTAGAAGCTTGCCTATTTATTTTCTATCTGTAAATATCTTTAACCAGTGTGGACTCTGCCTGCAATCAATTACACAGTGTTTTTTGTTTGTTTGTTTTAAAATATTTATTAATTATTTTGAGAAAGAGAGACAGAGAGAGAGAGAGAGAGTGAGAGAGAGAATGAGCAGGGGAGGGACAGAGGGAATCCCAGTCTCCATGCTGTCAGCACATAGCCTGATATGGAGCTCAATTCCTTGAACTGTGAAAGCATGACCTGAGCTAAAATCAAGAGTCAGACACTTAACTGACTGAGCCACATGGATACCCCAATTACACAGTGTTTTTTTTAAATCTTTGATAATCAAGACTTCATTTTATTTCCTGACAATTTAATATACAAATTACCTATGCCTTCTCTCTGTTAATATTGTTTCCTAATAGATTATCTATTACAGTCTTAATATCCAATCCTAGGCTTTTCAGAGTCTAGGTTTCAGGAAGAGTGTAGTAGCACTTGTATGAATTCCATGTTTCCAAACATTCAGCCAATATGCAGTTAGCATCAGACAGAGAAGGGAGATAATAGTATTTCAGGCAGAGAAAACAGTATGCCCCAAAACTTAGATTTATTTTAAGAGCAACAGTGGGGTAAGTGAGGTATTATTTACAGTGAAGCATATGATAGGAGATAAAGTTAGCAATTTGGGGATTTATGGTTATTCCACAAGAAGTTTGAACCCTCTCATGTGTCAGACACTGTACTAGAATTTATGGATACAAGGATTAATAGAATTTTTTTATGAACTAATGTAGGATTGTGATACACTTGTAAACACAAACTCTATTACAATTTAAATACAGTCATAACAGTAAACACACGTTGTCCTGGGAGTGGAAAAAGTGGGAACCAATCATAGTCTGCAGACAGGAATGTGTAAAATGTTTCTATGAAAGAGAATAGGGAAGCCAAAGGAGGCCAGCACTAAGCCCTGAGATGCTTCAGCATTTAAGGGACCAAGGCACTTTTCACAGTCTATAAAGTTTATGGCAATTAAAAGTTGAAACCTATAGGGGCGCCTGGGTGGCGCAGTCGGTTAAGCGTCCGACTTCAGCCAGGTCATGATCTCGCGGTCCGGGAGTTCGAGCCCCGCATCAGGCTCTGGGCTGATGGCTCGGAGCCTGGAGCCTGTTTCCGATTCTGTGTCTCCCTCTCTCTCTGCCCTCCCCCGTTCATGCTCTGTCTCTCTCTGTCCCAAAAATAAATAAACGTTGAAAAAAAAATTAAAAAAAAAAAGTTGAAACCTATCATTTCATTTTAGAATTCTTTAGAAAGATCTTCCTCTCTGAAGATTCAGAAAAATGATTAAGCTACAAAGCTACTATACTAAGTTTATTTCCCCTATAATGTATAATGCATTTTCATAACTTTTGTGTATCTTTATGATCTCATATAAATGAGCCAAAAATGTGTGGAAACATTTGAGTTAACAGTTATTGATTTAAATATAAGATACCAAATGCAGAATAAAAGAAATTTTTGAAATTTTAGACCCCATCAAAACTAAAATTTTCACATCTCAAAAGATACCATTGAGAAAAAGAAAAAGAAAAGCCACAAACTGGTAGAAAGTATTTTCAAATCATATAACATCCAATATTGATTGCATTCAGAATATATTAGGACTATTCATAGTTCACTTATAGGAAAAGTAGCTAACTTAAAAATGGGACAAGATATGAATAGAAATTTTACTAAAGAAGATATAGAAATAGTCAATAGGCATATCAAAAGGTGCACAACATCATTAATCGCTAGGGAAATGCAAATTAAAACCACACTCATATAATATTTTAAACTCACTTGAGTGACTATAATAAAAACACATACCCATACTTCTGAAGATGGGAGTGTAGGAGGATCCTAAGCTCACCTCCTCCCATACAAACTCACCTAGATAACAGCCACTTCAGTGCAACCAACCCATAAAATGACCTAAAGACTAGCAGAACTGACTTCCTGCCGTTAATCATATCAAGGAAGTCACATGGAAAAAGGTAGGGGAGTAGAGATGAAGTCAGGAAACAAACTCCTAGCAAGAATAGCTACAAGTGGAATGGAGACCACAAGCACAGATATGAAGGAGGAGACCTCACACCAGGCACCCAGACACAGGGGATCTACAATAGGAAGACAAATATCCATAACATTTGGCTTTGAAAACTAGTGGGACATAACTTTGTGAGTCATTATAGCCAGCAGGGCTTAACTCCAGGTATTTAAAATTCAGTGGACTCAGCTCTGGGAAAGCTGGAAGGCAATAGGAAACTGATTCCTGCTTTTAAAGCGACAGCATAATGGACAACCCCACCATAGAAACAGCAGCTTGAAAACCACTTGGTATATATATGAAGATTTATTTACTACTCTCAGAACATAAATTGGAAGGACAGGGATCTTTAGGAGACTTCTCCAAGAACACAAGAACACCATTTCTCTCCTGCTATCAGCCTAGATAGCCAGACACTTGTGGGAACCAGTGTAAACATCCTCCACCTATATTGCTAGCAATAAGTGCCCCACTCTCATGTTTTCCTGTGTATCTGCCCCATCCAATCTGCTCCTCTCAAAAAGAGTCCCTTCAAAGTGGCTCCTGCCATGTCACATCTTGCAAGTAGCCCTAGCAGGAACCAGTGCCACTCCAAAATTACATTTTCCCTTGAGAGAAAGAAAGATAACATGCACACACCAGTTTGGCTGAAGACACAACATATGGACTCGGGACCAGAATCTGGTTTGACTGCCAGCCTCACCCATCAATAAAAACTTCTCAGAGCACAAGTCAGGGAAGCCCTCCATTTTGGTGGGACCACGTCCTCAGCAGACAGACTGTAAGCAGAAATTTGCTCTCAATGTTGACACTATTCAACTATAAGCTCCTTAACAGCACAGGCAAAGTGGGCCATTGCAGCTGACGGGGCTGAAGACAAATATGACAGCCATAACAGTAGGGCACACACAACCCTCATAGGTGACAGCTCTGAAGTGCCTAGTACTAGTGAAAAGGGGATAATACAATAGAGAGTACCTAGGACCTCTTCACAAGGTCACTACTTTCAAATAGAAATTTCAAAAGAATTTCCTAATACATAGAAACAAACACTGAAAGTTAGCCGAGATGAAGAGATAGAGGAATATGTCCAAATGAAAGAACAAAACAAAACCAAGGCAAAAA
Source organism: Prionailurus bengalensis (assembly GCF_016509475.1). Taxonomy (NCBI): domain Eukaryota; kingdom Metazoa; phylum Chordata; class Mammalia; order Carnivora; family Felidae; genus Prionailurus; species Prionailurus bengalensis. Next base: position 76,417,069 of record NC_057361.1, on the reverse strand, counting down.
AAAGCTAAATGAAACAGAGATGAGGAACGTGCTCGAAAAATAATTCAAACTAATGGACATAAACATACTCAATGGACTTAAGAAAATAGAGGAAGATCTCAGTGATCATCAACAAAGAGATAGCAAATGGTCCTGAGAGAACTGGATGGTGACATGCCGAAGAATGAAACTGGACCACGTTCTTACACGATACACAAAAATACATTCAAAATGGATGTAATACATATATGAGACAGGAAACCATCAAAATCATAGAGGAGAAAATAGGCAGCTACCACTTTTACCTAAGTCTCAACAGCTCCTAATTTGACATGTCTCCAGAGGCAAGGGAAATAAAATAAAAAAAGGAACTATTAGGACCTCGTTAAGATAAAAACCTTCTGAGATGGCAGAGTAGGAGGACACTCCGATCACTACATCCTTCTGATCACTTAGATTCCACCCACACCTGACTAAATAACACAGAAAACTTCCAGAAGACTAGCAGAACGGACTCTCTGGAGCCAAGCATAGACAAGAAGGCCACGGAAGAGGGTAGGAAGGGCAGAGAGGTGGCGCATGCTACACAGACTGGTGGGAGGGATCTGGGGCTGTGGAGGGGCAACCTGCCTGGTAAGGCAGAGCCCCCGAGTCTGGCTTGCAAAAGCATAGGGGCTGGACGGAATGTGTTCTGACAGCCAGCAGGACTTAACATCTGGAATGTTATAAGTCAACAGCTCTGCTCAGAGAGAGGAAGGGCTAGAGGACAAGAGGGAGAGTTGTTGAGCTCCAGAGGACAGAGCTCATCTCGGTGGAGAACAAAGGTGCTGTGACATGCTATCTCTCTCACTCATCCCCCAGCCCAAAACCCAAAGGGAACCAGTTCCCATCACAGAACTGGCTTGCACCGCACAAACACCCAATGCCATGCTTCTGTGGATCCATCCTTCTGATGGATCTTTCTCCCTCCCAGTGCCGCAGGCCCCTCCCACAGCGGACCACCGAAGGCAAAGCGAGCTGAGGCTGCCCCTCCCGCCCGTGTGAACCTTGCAGATCCACCCTGGCTAATTCACCAAATCCCATAGATGCAGCACCACAAGCCTGACAGTGTGCACGTAGCCCAGACAGGGGCCACACCACTTCACAGAGAGTCCTGTCCCTGGGAGACGGGAAGATAAGGTACACACCACTCTGACTGTGGCCCCAGCAGTGGGCTGGGGGCAGACATCAGGTCTGACTGTGGTCCCTCCCACCAACACAAGTTACTCCAGACAGTAGAGGGGAAGATACCTGAAGTTCCGCGCCACTGCAGGGACTATCCACAATGACAAAACGGAAGAATTCTCCTCAAAAGTAACTCCAGGAAGGAGCACAGCTAATTAACTGATAAAAAACGATTTAAGCAATATAACAGAAAATGAATTTAAAATAATAGTCATAAAATTAATCGCTGGGCTTAAAAAAAAGTATAGAGGACAGCAGAGAAACTATTACTACAGATCAAGGGACTAAGTAACAGTCAGGAGGAGCTAAAAAAATGCTATAAATGAGGTGCAAAATTAAATGGAGGTGACCACAGCTCAGATTGAAGAGGCAGAGGAGATAATAGGTGAATTAGAAGATAAAATTAGGGGAAAAGAGGAGGCTGAGAAAGAGAGATTAAAAAATCCAGGAGTATGAGGGGAGAATTAGAGAACTAAGTGATACGATGAAACACAATAATATACGCATAATTGGGATTCCAGGGTAGGAAGAGAGAGACAAAGAAGCTGAAGGTGTACTTGAAGAAATCATATCTAAGAACATACCTGATCTGGGGAAGGAAAAAGGCACAGAAATCCAAGAGGCACAGAGAACTCCCTTCAGACATAACTTGAATCGATCTTCTGCATGACATATCATAGTCAAATAGGCAAAATACAAGGATAAAGAGAAAATTCTGAAAGCAGCTCGGGATAAACATGCTCTAACATATAAAGGGAGACTGATAAGTCTAGTGACGGATCTATCTACTGAAACCTGGCAGGCCAGAAAGGAATGGCAGGAAATCTTCAATGTGATGAACAGAAAAAATATGCAGCAGAGAATCCTTTATCCAGCAAGTCTGTCATTTAGAATAGAAGGAGAGATAAAGGTCTTCCCAAACAAACAAACAAACAAACAAACAAAACTGAAGGAAATCATCGCCACTAAACCAGCCCTACAAGAGATCCTAAGGGGGATCCTGTGACACAAAATACCAGAGACATCGCTACAAGCATGAAACCTACAGACCTCACAGTGACTCTAAACCCATATCTTTCTATAATAACACATGAATGTAAATGGACTAAATGTTCCAACCAAAAGACATAGGGTATCAAAATGGATAAAAAAATAAGATCCATCCATTTGTTGTCTACAAGAGACTCATTTTAGACCTGAGGACAACTTCAGATTGAAAGTGAGGGGATCTAAAACTATCTATCATGCTACTGGAAGTCAAAAGAAAGCCGGAGTAACCATACTTATATCAGACAAACTAGACTTTAAATTAAAGGTTGTAACAAGAGATGAAGAAGGAATCATATAATAATTACAGGGTCTGTTCATCAGGAAGAGCTAACAATTATAAATGTCTATGTGCCAAATACAGTACCCCCCCAATATATAAAACAATCACAAACATAAGCAACCTTATTGATAAGAATGTGGTAATTGCAGGGGACTTTAACACTCCACTTATAGAAATGGATAGATCATCTAGACACGCGGTCAATAAAGAAACAAGGGCCCTGAATGATACATTGGATCAGATGGACTTGATAGATCTATTTAGAACTCTGCATCCCAAATGAACAGAATATACTTTCTTCTCGAGTGCACATGGAACATTCTCCAAGATAGATCACATACTGGGTCACAAAACAGCCCTTCACAAGTATAAAAGAATTGAGATATGCTATGAAACTTGAAATAAACCACAGGAAAAAGTCTTGAAAACCTCCAAAAGCATGGAGGTTAAAGAATACCTTACTAAAGAATGAATGGCAATAAGGAAAGAAATTAAAAATATATGGAAACAAATGGAAATGAAAATACAACAATCCAAACACTTTAGGATGCAGCGAAAGCAGTCCTGAGAGGAAAATACATTGCAATCCAGGCCTATCTCAAGAAACAAGAAAAATCCCAAAGAAAAAAATCTAACAGCACACCTAAAGGAAATAGAAGCAAAACAGCAAAGACACTCCAAACCCAGAAGAATAAGAGAAGTAATACAGATCAGAGCAGAAGTAAACAATACAGAATCTAAAAAATCTGTAGAGCAGATCAATGAAACCAAGATTTGTTTTTTTTTTTGAAAAAATAAAGAAAATTGATATACCTCTAGCCAGGCTTCACAAATAGAAAAGAGAGATGACCCAAATAGATAAAATCATGAATGAAAATGGAATTATTTCAACTAGTCCCTCAGAAATACAAGCAATTATCAGGGAAAATTATTAAAACCTATATGCCAACAAACTGGACAACCTGGAAGAAATGGACAAATTCCTAAGCACCCACACACTTCCAAAACTGAAACAGGAAGAAAAGGAAAGGTTGAAGAGAACCATAACCAGCAAAGAAACTGAATCCGTTATCAAAAATCTCCCAACAAATAAGAGCCCAGGACCAGAGGGCTTCCCTGGGGAATTCTACCAGACATTTAAAGCAGAGATAATATGTATCCTTCTCAAGCTGTTCCAAAAAATGGAAAGGGAAGGATAACTTCCAGACTCATTCTATGAAATCAGCATTACTTTGATTCCTAAGCCAGACAGAGACCCAGGAAAAAAAGAGAACTACAGGCCAATATCCTTGATTAATATGGATGCAAATATTCTGAATAAGATAGTAGAAAATTGAATTCAACAGCATATAAAAAGAATTATTCACCATGATCAAGTGGGATTCATTCCTGGGCTTCAGGGCTGTTTCAACATTTGCAAATCAATAAATGTGAAATATCACATTAATAAAAGAAAGGATAAAAACCATATGATCCTGTAAATCAGTGCAGATAAGCATTTGACAAAATTCAGCATCGTTTCTTAATCAAAACCCTCGAGAAAGTCGGGATAGAAGGAACCTACTTAAACATCATAAAATCCATTTATGAAAAGCCTACAGCTAATATCATCCTCAATCGGGAAAAACTGAGAGCTTTTTCCCTGAGATCAGGAACACGACAGGGATGTCCACTCTCACCGCTGTTGTTTAACATAGTGCTGGAAGTTCTAGCATCAGCAATCAGACAACAATAGGAAATCAAAGACATTAAAACTGGCCAAGATGAAGTTAAGCTTTCACTTTTTGCAGATGACATAATATTATACATATAAAATCTGATAGAGTCCACTAAAAGTCGGCTAGAACTGACACATGAATTCAGCAAAGTCGCAGGATATAAAATCAATGTACAAAATTCACTTGCAATCTTATACACTAACAATTAAACAACAGAAAGACAAAGAAAGAAACTGATCCCATTCACAAGTGCACCAAGAAGCATAAAATACTTAGGAATAAATCTAACCAAAGATGTAAAAGATCTGTATGCTGAAAACTATAGAAAGCTTATGAAGGAAATTGAAGAAGATATAAAGAAATGGAAAAACATTCCGTGCTCATGGATTGGAAGAATAAATATTGTTAAAATGTCAATATGACCCAAAGCTATCTACACATTCAATTCAATCCCAATCAAAATTGCACCAGCATTTTTTCGAAACTAGAACAAGCAATCCTAAAATTCATATGGAACCACAAAAGGCCCTGAATAGCGAAAGGAATTTTGAAGAAGAAGACCAAAGCAGGAGGCATCACAATCCCAAACTTTAGCCTCTACTACAAAGCTGTAACCATCAAGACAGCATGGTATTGTCACAAAAACAGACACATAGACCAGTGGAATAGAAGAGAAACCCCAGAGCTAGACCCACAGAAGTATGGCCAACTAATCTTTGACAAAGCAGGAAAGAATATCCAATGGAAAAAAGACAATCTCTTCAACAAATGGTGCTGTGAGAACTGGACAGCAACATGCAGAAGGATGAAACTAGACCACTTTCTCACACCATTCACAAAAATAAACTCGAAATGGATGAAAGACCTAAATGTGAGACAGGAAAACATCCAAACCCTAGAGGAGAAAGAAGGCAAGAACCACTTTGACCTCAGCTGCAGCTATTTCTTGCTTGACACATCTCCAAAGCCAAGGGTACTGAAAGCAAAAATGAACTATTGGGACCTCATGAAGATAAAAAACTACTTCACTGCAAATGTAACTATAAACAAATCTAAAAGGCAACCAATGGAATGGGAAAAGGTGTTTGCACATGACATGTCAGACAAAGGGCTAGTATCCAAAATCTATAAAGAGCTCACCAAACTCCACACCCGAAAAACAAATAATCCAGTGAAGAAATGGGCAGAAAACATGAATAGACACTTCCCTAAAGAAGACATCCAGATGGTCAATAGGCATATGAAAAGGTGCTCAACATTGCTCCTCATAAGGGAAATACAAATCAAAACCACACTCAGATATCACCTCACACCAGTCAGAGTGGCTAAAATGAACAAATCAGGAGACTGTAGATGCTGGAGAGGATATGGAGAAACGGGAACCCTCTTGCACTGTTGGTGGGAATGCAAGCTGGTACAGCCGCTCTGGAAAACAGTGTGAAGCTTCCTCAAAAAATTAAAAACAGACCTACCCTATGACCCAGCAATAGCACTGCTAGGAATTTACCCAAGTGATATGGGAGTGCTGATACATAGGGGACGTGTACCCCAATGTTTATGGCAAGACTTTCAACAATAGCCAAATTATGGAAAGAGACTAAATGTCCATCAACTGATGAATGGATAAATAAATTGTGGTTTATGTACACAACAGAATACTACGTGGCAATGAGAAAGAATGAAATGTGGCCTTTTGTAACAACATGGATGGAACTGGAGAGTGTTATGCTGAGTGAAATAAGTCATACAGAGAAAGACAGATACCGTATGTTTTCACTCTTATGTGGATCCTGTATAACTTAACAGAAGTCCATGTGGAAGGGAAGAAAGAAAAAAGAGAAGTTAGGGAGGGAGAGAGCCAAAGCATAAGAGACTCTTAAAAACTGAGAACAAACTGAGGGTTGATGGGGGGTGGGAAAGATGGGAGGGTGGGTGATGGGTATTGAGGAGGGCACCTTTTGTCATAAGCACTGGTTGTTGTATGGAAACCAATTTGACAATAAATTTCTTATTAAAAATAAAAAATAAACAAAACTTATTAAAAAAAGGTAAAAACCTTCTGCCCAGTGAGGGAAACAAGTAATAAAACTAAAGGGCAACTGACGAAATGGGAGATGATATTTGCAAATGACGTATTGGATAAAGGGTTCATATCCAAAATCAATAAAGTACTTATCAAATTCAACAACCAAAAGGCAAATAATCCAGTGAATAAATGGGCAGAAGACATGAATAGGCCCATTTCCAAAAAAGACTTCCAGATGGCTAGGAGACATGAAAAGATGCTCAACATCACTGATCTATAGGAAAATAGAAATCAAAACTAAAATGAGATACCACCTCACACCTGTAAGATTGGATAAAATTAACAACTCAGGCAAAAACAGATGTTTGCAAGGATGCAGAGAAAGGGAAACGCTTTTTGCATTGTTGGGGGGAATGCAAACTCGTGTGTTCACCCTGGAAACAGTGTGGAGGTTCCTTAAAAAATTCAAAATAGTAATACTCTACAGCCCAACGATAGCACCACTAGGAGTTTATCTAAAGGATACAAAAATGCTGATTTGAAGCGGCACATGCACCCCAATGTTTAGAACTGTGCTATCAACAATAGACAAATTATAGAAAGAGCCTAAATGTCCAAAGACTGATGAATGAATAAAGAAGGTGTGGAATATTTCTACAATGGAATAGTATTCAGTTATGAAAAATAATGAAATCTTGCCATTTGCAAAACGTGGATGGAACTAGAGTGTATTATGCTACGTAAAGTAAGTCAGTAAGAGCAAGACAGATAAACGATTTCACTCATATGGGGAATTTGAGAAAAACAGGTGAACATAGGAAAAGGGAAAGGAAGGGAAAATAAGGTAAAAACAGACAAGTAGGCAAACCAGAAGAGACTCTTAAATACAGAAAAACTAAGGGTTGCTGGCAGTGTGGTGGATGGGTGGGGGGATGGGTTAAATGGATGATGGGCATTAAAGAGGGCACGTTTTTGGATGAGCACTGAGTGTCATATGTAAGAGATGAATCACTGAAGCCAAGAGTACACTGTATGTTAAATATCTTGATTTTAAACAAAAATATATAAAAAAGAATAAATCCGAGATGAAGAACTCAAGAACTGAAATTTAAAAATACACTAGAGAAAATAAATAACAGATTAGAGTAAGCAGAAGAACTAATCAGTGAAATGGAAGACCTTAATGGAAAGCAATCAAGTTAAATAACAAAAAGAAACAAAAATAAAAAATAAGAATAGCTGAGGATAGCTCAGTGGCATTATCAAGCATAATGACATTTATATCATAGGGATTTCAGAAGTAGAAAAGATAGAGAAACGAGCAGAACATTTATTTCAAGAAATAATAGCTGAAAAATTCTTCAATCTGGAGAATGAAATAGTAATCCAGATTCAGGTAGCAAAGGAGTCCTCAGTAAAATCAAACACAGAAGCTCCACATCAAGACACATAAAAATTAAAATGGCAAAATTAATGAAAATGAGAGAATTTAAAAAGTAGTAAGAGAAAAGAAAACAATTACATAAAGGGAAACACAATAAAACTATCAGCTTATTTTTCAGCAGAAACTTAGTAGGCCAGAAGGGAGTGGCATGATATATTCAAAGTGCTGAAAAGACAAAATCTGCAACCAAGAATATTCTACCCAGCAAGGATAGCATTCAGAATATGAGAATGAGTTTGCCAGATGAGAAATAAAAAGTTAAAGGACTAAGTCATCACTAAATTAACCTTATAAAAAATGTTAAGGGGAATGTTTTGAGTGGAAAGCAGATGCCATAGTCAAGATTAAAAAATTATGAAAGGAAAATATCTCACAGGTGAATGCAAACATGAGAGTAGTAGATTAATCACACATAAAACCAGTATGTAGGTTAAAGCACAAAAACAGTAAAATCACTTATATCTACAAAAATCAGTCAAGGGATTCACAAAATAAAGGCAGGTGAAATGTGGCAAATATACATAAAATGTGGGGATGTATAGAACTTAGTGTTTTTAGAATGGGTTAATATGTAAGGAATTATCTACTTAATAGAGACAGATATATGCATAAGATAAGTGTAATGATAACCACAAATCAAAAAGCAATAATAGGTACACAAATAATAAAGAAAAACGATTCTGAACATATCCCTAATTAAGGCCATCAAACCCAGATCAAGATCAGATCAAGAGAAGAAATATAGAAGCACTATAAAACAACAATAAAACAAGTAGCAAAATGGCCATAATACATACCTTTCAGTAATTACTTTGAAGATTAATTGACTAAATGTTCCAATCAAAAGACATAGGTGACCAAGTTGAGAAAAATCAAGTCCCATCTATATGCTGCTTATAAGACATTCACTTCAGACCTAAAGACACCTGTAGATTGAATGTAAAGTGATGGGAAAACATTTAGCATTCAAATAAAAGTGAAAAGATAGCTGGGGTAGCAATACTTATATCTGACAAAAAGTCTGTAACAAGACACAAAGAAAGAATCTACATAATTATAAAGGAAACATTCCAACAGGAATATGTAACAATTATAAATAAATGTATACCCAACCCTGAAACACCTACATTAACCAACTATTAACAGGCATAAAGAATAAAATTTACAATAATATAATAATAGTCAGGGACTTTAACACCCCACCCACATCAATTGATAGATAATCCAGACAGAAAATCAATAAGGAAACAGTGGTTTGGAATGATACATTAGACCAGAAGGCATAAAAGATATATTTAAAATATATTTTCCAAAAGCATTGAAATACAAATTATTTTCAAGTGCACATGGAGCATTCTCCAGAAAAGATCACATGTTAGGTCTCAAAAAAGTCTTAATAAATTCAAAAAGATTGCAACCATACTCATCATTTCCAAACACAATGGTATAAAACTAAAAATCAATCAAGAAAAACATGAAGAAGAACACAAATACATGAAGGCTAAAGAACATGCTACTAAACAATGAATGAGTCAACTAAAAAATCAAAGAGGATATAAAAAAATACATGGAGACAAGTGAAAATGAAAACAAAATAGCCAAAAATATTTGGGAGGCAACAAAACCTTTTCTAAGAGGGAAGATTGTAGCAATACATGGATACCTTAAGAAAATCTGAGGGGCGCCTGGGTGGCTCAGTTAGTTAAACATCCGACTTTGGCTCAGGTCATGATCTCATAGTTTGTGAGTTCAAGTCTCACGTCAGGTTCTGTGCTGACAGCTCAGAGCCTGGATCTTGCTTCAGATTCTGTGTCTCCCTCTCTGCTCCTCCCCCACTCATGCTCTGTTTCTATCTCTTTCTCAAAAATAAATAAACATAAAAATTTTAAAAAATATATCTGAAAAAACCAACCTTACACCTAAAAGAGCTGGAAAAAGAAAAAAAAATAAACAACCAAAGCCAGTGGAAAAAAAGAAAATAATAAAGATTAGAGCAGAAATAAATGAAATAGAGATTAAATAAAAATAGAGATTAATGAATCCATGAACTGATTCTTAGAAAAGACGAACAAAACCAATAAAACTTGAGGGTGACTCATTAGAGAGAGGGGGCAGGATGTCAATAAATAATGTTCAGAAATGAAGGAGGAGAAATAACAACTGACGATACAGAAATACAAAGGATTATAAGATAATATAAAAGGTTATGTGTGAAAAAATTAGAGAACGTAGAAAAATGAATAAATTCCTACAAGCATACCTTCCAAAACTGAATCAGGAAGAAATATAAAATCTGGACAGAATTATTAGGAGCAATGAAATTGAATCCATAATCAAAAAACTCCCAAAAAACAAAAGTCCAGGGTCATATTGGCTTTACAGGAAAATTTTGCCAAAAATTTAATGAAGAGTTAATACCTATTTTATCAGACTATTCCAAAAAATAGAAGAAGATGGTAACCTTTCAAATATATTCTATGAAGCCAGCATTACCTTGCTACCAAAACCAGATAGACACAACACCAAAAGAGAATTTCAGTCAATATCCCTATTAAACATAGACACAAATATTTCCAACAAAATTCTAGCAAACTGAACCCAACAATTTGTTTTTAATTTTTCACTGAGATCAAGTGGGATTTATTCCTGTGTTGCAGAAGTGGTTTAATATTTTTGAATCAATCAATGTGATAATTCACATTAACAAGAATATGATAAGAACATATCATCTTAATAGATACAGAAAAAGCATTTCACAAAGTGCAACATCCATTCATGATATAAACTCTAAACAAAGATGAGTTAGAGAGAACATAACTCAACATAATAAAGACCACAATATGAAAAACCCATGGCCAACATCATACCCAATGTTGAAAAACAGAGCTTTTCATGTAAGAACAGGAACAAGAAGAAAGATGTCAACTCTCACCATTTTTATTCAAGTCCTAGCCACAGCAAGTAGACAATAAAAATAAATAAATAAAAGGCATCCAAATTGGTAAGGAATTAATAATAATGTCAGTATTTGGAGATTACATGATACTAAATATAGAACATCCTAAAGATTCCACCAAAAAATGACTAGGATGACTAAATAAATTCAGTAATGTTGCAAGATACAAAATTAATAAACAAATCTGCTACACTTGTATACACTAATAATGAAGCAGAAAAAAGGAATAGAAAATAATCCAATTGCACCAAAAAGAATAAGATACGTAGGAATCAACCTAACCAAGAAGGTCAAAGACCTGTACTCCAAAATTATAAACCATTGATGAAAGATACTGAAGATGACACAACCAAATGGAAACACATTCCATGCTCATAGAAGGGAGAACAAATAATATTAAAATGTTCATACTACCCAAAGCATTCTAGAGATTTAATGCAATCCTTATCAAAATACCAACAATTTCTTTTTTTTACAGAACTAGAACAAATAATCCTAAAATTAGTATGGGACCACAAAATACACCAAATAGACAAAGCAGTCTGAGAAATAAGAAAAACGTTGGAGGTATTATAACACCAGATTTCAAGATATATTACAATGCTGTAGAAATCAAAACAGTATAGTACTGGCACAAAAGTAGACACATAGATAAATGAAACAATAGAAAGCTGTTGCAGGGAGAATGGCCGGAGTCGCAAAAGATGAGTCTGCAAACAAAATGCAGTTAAGTGAAGGTCCTCATACCTGGGTCGGAATGAGGCCCCAACTCCAGAATGAAGCTGCTTTTTATTAGGATAATTGCTAAAGACTACGTGCATAAAGTCAGCTAAGCAAGGGTGTTAATCAATTTAATGGTTTAGCTTTTCAAGGTTGAATTTCAAGTTAATTGGTTTCTATAACACTAGGAAGGGTCAGGTGTGAAGGAGGGATCAGGCCCTGGACAATGTTAATGATTCTAGGCATTCCTTAGGAGCCGCAGCCACGTTCAGCTGTGTAAACATGTCCTAAGGCCTTGCATCTTCTCCACCCCTTCCCTTTTGAAGTCTTTTCTTTTGATGCTTCTCTCCTGCATCTCCCACAGAAAGCCAATAAATAAATCCACACTTATATGGTCAATTAATGTATGACAAAAGACGCAAGGATATGCAATGGGGAAAAGACAATCTCTTCAAAAAATGTTGTTGTCAAAACTAGACAGCTACATGCAAAAGAATGAAATTGGGCCACTTTCTTACACCATTCATAAAAATAAATTCAAAATGAATTAAAGACCTAAATGTGAGATCTGAAACTATAAAATTCCAAGAAGAACACACACGCAATAATTTATTTGTCATTGGCTATAGAAACACTTTCTTCCCCCTAGATATGTCTCCTCTGCAAGGGAAAAAAACAAAAAAACCAAAAATAAGGTATTGGGACTACACCAAAATTAAAAGCTTCTGCACAGTAAAGGAAACCATCAACAAAACAAAAAGGCAACCTACTCAAAGGGAGGATATATTTTCAAATAATATATCTGGTAAAGGGTTAATCCAATATATATAGAGAACTTATACAATTCAATACCAGAACACCCAAACCAAAATTAAAACCAACAAATACTCCGTATAAAAGATGGACAGAGGGTTTGAATAAACATTTTTTCCAAAGAATACATCCAGATGGCCAACAGTCATAGGAAAAGATACTAAACACAACTAATCAGCATGGAAATGCAAATTAAAACCACAGTGATATATCATGTCACACCTGTCAGAATGGGGAAAATGAAAAATAAGCAAGAGCAAGTGTTGCTGAGGATGTGAAGGAAACGGAACCATTGTGTACTATTGGTGGGAATGCAAATTGGTGCAGCCACTATGGTAGCAGTATGAAGATTTTTCAAAAAATAAAAATAAAAATAGAATTACTATATTATCCAGTATTTCCACTACTGGGTATTTACCCATAGAAAAACATAAACACTAATTTGGAAAGATGTATGCACACTTATGTTTATTACAGCATTATTTCCAATAGCTGAGAATGGAAGCAACCCAAGTGTCCATCAATAAAGAAGATGTATTATACACACACACCCACACACACACACACACACAATGGAATATTATTCAGCCACAAAAAGAATGAAACCTTGCCATTTGCAACAACATGGAAGGGTCTAGGGGCTATAGTGCTAAGTGAAATAAGTCAGTCAGAGAAAAACTAATACCAATTGATTTCATTCATGTGTAGAGTTTAAAAAGCAAAAGAAAATGAACATTTAAAAAGACAAACGAAAAAGAAGATTCTTTATTTTTAAAATATTTTTAAAGTTTATTATTTATTTTTCAGAGAGAGAGAGAGAAAGCGAGCAAGCAGGGGAGGGGCAGAGAGAGAGAGGGAGACACAAAATCTGACACAAAATAGCACAGAGCCTAATGCAGGGCTGGAACTCACAAACCGCGAGATTAGACCTGAGCCAAAGTTGGATGCTTAACTGACTGAGCCACCCAGGTGCCCCAAAAAAGACAGATTCTTAAATACAGCTAACAAATTGGTGTTTGCCAAAGGGGAGGTAGGTGGAGTTTGTGTTTAATAGATAAAGTGGTGTAAGGCTACCCTTATCCTGATTAACACTGAAAAATATCTAGAATTGTTGAATCATAATACTGTATTCCTGAAACTAAGATAACAATTTATGTTAATTATATTTGACCTAAAAAGTACCCAGTCATAACTGTTGGTGGAAAAAGGAGATGTGGACAAAGGAGAAGTTTCAACAATTAATAATTGGAATGTAAAATGGCAATCTGCTTTATAAAACAGTTTGGATGTTTCTTAAATAGATAAACATATTTACAATATGACCTAGCAAATGTACACCAATTATCTACCCAAGAGAAATGAAAATAAACAAAAAAAATAGGAAAAGAAAGAAATGAAAAACCTGTGCCTTGTGCATATATGACACATAAGTGCACATAAGTGCCACATTACTCCAAATAGCTCAAAAATGAAAAAAAAAGCCTGTAAATTTGTAAAAGTAGAATACATGTGGCATATCCATTAATGAAATATAAACAAACAAAATAATGATACTGGATACATTGCTAAATTTCAAAAACTTTATTACATACAAGGCATCATATGTAAAAGATCAAATATTATATGATATTCATATGAAATATTCATAAAAAGAAATATATAAAGAAGGACAATACAATAGTGGTTTCTTGGGTTGGGGGTGAGAATAGGGAGTGACTGCAAATGAGCATGAGTAATTTGCAGGGGGGAATTGGTTGAAATATTCTAGAATCAGAATATCTGATAACTGTATAACTTCAAACTTACTAAAAATAGTAAATTATACACATAAGATGGTTTCATGGTGTATAAATTATAGTTTAACAAACCTGTTAAAAACAAACAAGTCAGTTATCAAACATTCCAGGAACCTCTCATAAATGAGAATTAAATAGTTGATTATATTTAAATGGTTACAAAAATAAATATTAAGTATGATATAATCATCATAGAAAAATTCATTGCACATTGGACAATAAACTTAAAATTGAAATGAATTTCTGAAATTCTGAAATTATCTATCCTTATTTTATGATGATGAATTTTATTTCTACTTTTCTCTCTCTCTCTCTATATATATTATATATAATATATATATCTATATAAAACACAGATATATAATATATATATAATATGAAGAAAACAGAAACTATATATATAATATACATATTTGAAGAAATATATAATTTGAAGAAAACAGAAACTATATATATATATAGTTTCTATATATATAACTATATATATATAACTATATGTATATATATATATAACTATATATATAGAAACTATATATAGAATACAGAAACTATATATATATAGTTATATATAGTTTCTATATATAGTTTCTGTAAACTATAAACTATATATAGTTATATATATATAACTATATATATATAGTTTCTATATATAACTATATATATATAGTTTCTGTTTTCTTCAAATTTTTCTTCATAGTTTTGTGTTTTTAACTCTAGAAATATTAAAGAAAAATTTTAATACCAATAAAATGTAAATAAAATACAAAGAAAATCTTTGATTTTAGCATGAGATAATTTTTTTATGTTTTATTCATTGGGGGGGGGGTAAGTCAGGGAGGAGCAGAGAGAGAGAGAGAATCCTCAGCAGGCTGTGCACTGGCAGCACAGAGCCTGACAAAGGGCTCAAACCCACAAACCATGAGATCATGACCTGAGTGAAGCCAAGAGTCAGACACTCAACCAAATGAGCTATTCAGGCACCCCTAGCATAAGATAATTTTGACCACATTTTCATGAACTATTTGAAAGATTTTATATATAAATACACACACACACAGAATTTGTCTTCAGATGCATGGAATTCCTGAAAATTCTTTAAGCTATCTTAGAAAACATCTCAAAATACTTCACGTTTGATTTATGTTGCAGTAACAAACACATGCTGTTTATAAAAATGCAGCATTCAAGTTCTGGATTATTTCCTTGTGCAACTAGAAAAGTACAATGGGAATTCTGTGTTGAAATTCAAGGACTGTGAAGCTTAGAAATAATTATCTCTATGTATGCTATGAATAAATTAGTTGATTTATTTTAATAACTTTTGAAATGTAATATAGATGCAGAAAAGTATTCAGTACCCATAATAGAAGCGTATAAGCTCATTTTTTATAAACTGAACAACTAAGATTTTAGTTACAATTCTCAGGTGAAAAATGAATATTGAATAATATAGTAAGTGCTGGAAAAGCCTGATAATGTAAGTATTACAAAATAATTATGATATTGTGTTTATCTGAAGACTGTTAATGCTCTTTAACTACTTTTTTAAAGTTTATTTATTTTGAGAGAGAGAGAAGGAGAGAATGTGAGTTGGGGAGGGGCAAAGAGTAGAGAGAGAGAATCTCAAGCACACTGACAGCGTGGAGTCCGACACATGGCTTGATCCCACAAATCCTGAGATCATAACATGAGACAAAATCAAGATCCAGACGCTTCACTGATTAACCAACTGAGCCACCAGGTGCCCCAATGCTTTTAACTACTTTAATGTCAGTCAGATTCAATATTCTTCTGAAATGGAGATTCGCAGTCAGCCCAGGGTGGAGGCGTATTTTTCCTTAATTTATTGTATAATTTTTGGAGTTGTCTTACTGGATTTCAAGCACAAGGGTGCAACCAGCAGCAGTAAAAATCCTCTTAGAGGATTTTGTGAATAATTCATGATATTTTCTAAGGATATGGATATATATATATATTATATTATATATATCCATATATATATATTATATATATACAATCAAACAGTGATAAATTCAGAAAATATCATTTAAGGCAATGGGAAACAAGAAATAAACCCCTAAGTTTTGTTTTCCATTAATAGAGCAGTACGTGTAAAATAATTCCTAAAATTGATGCCAAATAATTAGTTGAATTCCCTGATTCACATTTTTATTTCTGAGGTTAAATGGTAATCTCTCTGAAGCCTCATGACAGAATTTTTTTAGCTTTCCAATGTCTCTTCAAAGGAGATGAGGAGGAAACATAAAGGGAGCTGATATTTCTATACTTAAGGAAGAAAAGATAAATTCTATACATCAGGTTTCTTTCTTGGTCTGTTTGAACTAGATTTCTGCCAGGTACATTCATTTGTATTCTGAAAGAGTATCTGAAAATAATTTATACATACAATATATAATTTATGCATACAATGAAAATAATGATATAGATACAGATATAGATATATAGATATGATATATAGATATAGATAGATTTAAATATAGATAGTTTTGGGAGATAAACCATGATTGAAGAGATTCAAACAATTTTCCAATTTTTTTTATTATTGTAATATAGTTGACATATAATATTATATATTTTCAGATGTACAAAATGTTTTGACAATTGTATGCATTACACAGTGCTCACCACACAAAGTGTGGTTGCCTTCTGTTACTATCCAACGTTATTACAATATTATTTTTATTATTATAATTCGTAATTTAGATAATCAAAAAACAAACAAAACTTTCTTTTAAGTTTTTATTTAAATTATAGTAGGTTAACAAACTTTAAATTAACTTTAAGGTGTACAACTTAGTGATTCAACACATTAATGTTTTTTCTGTGTTCATCACAACAAGTGTCCTCCTTAATCCACATCACCAACTTAACACATCCCACAATCACCTCCCCTCTGGTAACCATCAGTTAATTCTCTATAGTTAAGTGCCTATTTCTCAGTTATCCTCTCTTTTTTCTCCACTATGTTCATTGTTTTCTGGCTTAAATTCTACATACGAATAAAATCATATGGTAATTGTCTTTCTCTGACTAACTTACTTCACTTACCATAATTCTTTCTAGCTCCATCCACTTCCTTGAAAATGGCAAGATAGGGGCGCCTGGGTGGCGCAGTCGGTTAAGCGTCTGACTTCAGCCAGGTCACGATCTCGCGGTCTGTGAGTTCGAGCCCCGCGTCAGGCTCTGGGCTGATGGCTCAGAGCCTGGAGCCTGTTTCCGATTGTGTGTCTCCCTCTCTCTGCCCCTCCCCCATTCATGCTCTGTCTTTCTCTGTCCCCAAAATAAATAAACGTTGAAAAAAAAAATAAAAAAAAAAAAGAAAATGGCAAGATATTCTTTTTTATGGCAGAATGATATCCCATTGTATTTATATATACTATGTCTTCTTTATTTATCCATTCATCACTCAATGGACATTTGTTTTTTTTCCCATAATTTGGCTATTGTAATTAATGCTGCTATAAACACTGGGGAGAATGTATCCCTTCAAATTAGAATTTTTGTATCCTTTGGGTAAATAACTAGTAGTGCAATTGCTGGATCACAGGGTAGTTCTATTTTTCAATTTTTGAGGAACTCATCTATACTCTTTTCCAGAGTTTCTGAATCAGTTTGCATTCCCACTAACAGTGCAAATGGGTTTCTCTTTCCCCACATCCTGGTCAACACCTGTGGTTTCCTGTGTTGTTAATTTTATCCATCTGACTAGCCTGAGTTGATATATCACTGTAGTTTTGATATGTATTTCCCTGATGATGAATAATTTTGAGTATCTTTTCATGAGTGTGTTAGCCTTCTGGATGTATTCTTTGGAGAAATGTCTATTCATTTCTTATGCCCATTTTTTAACTGGATTATTTTCTTTTTAGGAGTTGAATACTATAAGTTCTTTCTATATTTTGGGTACTAACTCTTTATCAGATATGTCATTAGAAACCACCTTCTCCAAGTCCATAGGTTGCCTTTTAGTTTTGTTGATTGCTTCCTTTGCTGTACAGAAACTTTTTATTATTATGAAGTCCCAATAGTTTATTTTTGCTTTTGTTTCCCTTACCTCAGCAGGCATATTAAGTAAGAAGTTTCTAAGGCCAAAGTCAGAGAGGTTACTGTCTGAGTTCTCCTCTAGGATTTTTATGGTTTAATATCTCCCATTTAGATAATTAATCCATTTTCAATTTATTTTTGTGTATGGCTTATGAAAGGTGTCCAGTTACATTTTTTTACTTGATGTTGTACATTTTCCCTGACACCATATGTTGAATAAAACATCTTTTTTCAATTGGACATTCTTTCCTTCTTTGTCAAAGATTAATTGACCATATAGTTGTGGGTTCATTTTTGTATTTTTTATTCTATTCCATTTATCTATGTATCGATTTTTGAGCCAATATCTTAGTGTCTTGATCACTACAGCTTTGTTATTATAAACAACCTGAGGTCCAGAATTGTGATGCCTCCAGCTTTGCTTTTCATTTTGAAAACTTCTTTGGCTAAATGAGGTCTTTTGTGGTTACATACAAATTTTAGGATTCTGTGTTCTATGTCTGTGGAAAATGTTGTTGGTGTTCTGACAGGAATTGCACTGAATGTGCAGACTGCTTTGGGTGGTAAAGAAATTTTAAAAGTATTTGTTCTTCCAATACATGAACATGGAATATTTTTCCATTTCTTTGTGTCATCTTCAATTTCCTTTATCAGTGTTTTATAGTTTTTTAAGAGTACAAAATTTTTACCTCTTTGGTTACGTTTATTCCTAGATATCTTACAGTTTTCAGTGCAATTGTAATGGGATTGATTCCCTGATTTCTCTTTCTCCTGTGTCATTATTCATGTATAGAAATGCAACACATTTTAATTTTTTAAATGTTTTTTTAAATTTATTTTTGAGATAGAGAGAGACAGAGCATGAGCAGGGGAGGGGAAGAGAGAGAGCGAGACACAGAATTTGAAGCAGGCTCCAGCTCCAAGCTGTCAGCAAAGAGCCTGATGTGGGGCCCGAACTCACAGACCATGAGATCATGACCTGAGCCATAGTCAGACACTCAACCAACTGAGCCATCCAGGCGCCCCACAACAGATTTCTTTATGTTGACTTCTTTTCCACAAGAAAATAAGTTAATTAACAAATTTTTTTTCTAATATAATTTACTGTCAAATTGGCTAACATACAGTGTGCAAAGTGTGCTCTTGGTTTTTGGGGTAGATTTCCATGATTGATCCCTTAAATACAACACCCAGTGTTCATCCAAAAAAGTGTCCTCCTCAATGCCCATCACCATTTTCCCCTTTTCCCCACTCCCACATCAACTCAGATTGTTCTCTGTATTTTAGAGTCCCTTATGGTTTGCCTCCCTCCCTCTCTGTTTGTAACTGTTTTTTACCTTTCCCTTCCACCATGGTCTTCTGTTAAGTTTTTCAAGACCATATATGAGTGAAAACATATTATACCTGTCTTTCTCTGACTGACTTATTTCACTCAGCATAATACCATCCAGTTCCATCCGCATTGCTGCAAATGGCATGATTTCATTCTTTCTCATTGAAAGTAGTATTCCGTTATATATATAAACCACATCTTCTTTATCCATTCATCAGTTGATGGGCACTTAGGTTCTTCCCATAATTTGGCTATTGTTGAAAGCACTGCTATAAACATTGAGGTACATGTGCCCCTTGTGAATCAGTACTCCTATATCCTTTGGATAAACTCCTAGTAGTGCAATTTCTGGGTTGTAGAGTAGTTCTATTGTAAATTTTTTGAGTAACAACCACACTTATCCAGAGTGGCTGCACCAGTTTGCATTTCAGCCAACAGTGCAAGA
Organism: Prionailurus bengalensis; assembly: GCF_016509475.1. Taxonomy (NCBI): domain Eukaryota; kingdom Metazoa; phylum Chordata; class Mammalia; order Carnivora; family Felidae; genus Prionailurus; species Prionailurus bengalensis. The sequence continues at coordinate 76,397,220 of NC_057361.1, read as the reverse complement.
GGGTTCCCTTTTCTCCACATCCTAGTCAGCAACTTTTGTTTCCTGAGTTGTTAATTTTGGCCACTCTGACCTGTGTGAGGTGGTATCTCAGTGTGGTTTTAATTTGTATTTCTCTGATGATGAGAGACTTTGCACATCTTTTCATGTGTCTGTTGGCCATCTGGATGTCTTTTTTGGAAAAGTGTCGATTCATGTCTTCTGCCCATTTCTTCACTGGACTATTTGTTTCTCAGGTGTTGAGTTTGGTGAGTTCTTTATAGATTTTGGGTACTAACCCTTTATCCAATATGTCATTTGCAAATATATTTTCTCATTCCATTGGTTGACTTTTAGTTTTTTTTATAGTTTACTTTGCAGTACAGAAGCTTTTTATCTTGATGAGGTCCCAATAGTTCATTTTTGCTTTCAGTTCCCTTGGCTTTGGAGATGTGTTGAGCAAGAAATAGCTGCAGCTGAGGTCAAAGAGGTTGTTGCCTGCTTTCTTCTCTAGGGTTTTAATGGTTTCCTGTCTCACATTTAGGTCTTTCATCCATTTCGAGTTTATTTTTGTGTATGCTGTGAGAAAGTGTTCTAGTTTCATTCTTCTGCATGTTGCTGTCCAGTTCTTCCAGCACCATTTGCTAAAGAGACTATCTTTTTCCATTGAAAGCTCTTTCCTGCTTTGGCCATACATTCATGGGTCCAATTCTGGTTTCTCTATTCTATTCCATTAGTTTATGTGTCTGATTTTGTGCCAATACCATACTGTCTTGATGATTATAGCTTTGTAGTAGAGGCTAAAATCTGGGATTGTAATGCCTCCTTCTTTGGTTTTCTTTTTCAATAATACGTTGGCTATTCAGGGTCTGTTGTGGTTTCATACAAATTTTAAGATTGTTCTAGCTTTTAGAAGAATGGGGGCACAATTTTGATTGGGATTGCATTGAATGTGTAGCTTGCTTTGGGTAGTATTGACATTTTAACAATATTTATTCTTCCAATTCATGAGTATGGAATGTTTTTCCATTTCTTTGTATCTTCTTCAATCTCATTCACAAGCTTTATATAGATCTTTTACATCTTTGGTTAGGTTTTTCCTAGGTATTGTATGCTTATTGGTGCAATCGTGAATGGGATCAGTTTCTTTATTTCTCTTTCTGTTGCTTCATGATTGGTGTGTAAAAATGAACCAATTTCTGTAGATTGATTTTGTACCCTGAGGCTTCCCTGATTTCATGTATCAGTTCTAGCACCCTTTTGGTGTAGTCTTTCAGGTTTTCCATGTAGAGTATCATGTCACCTGTGAAAAGTGAAAGCTTGACTTCTTCTTTGCCAATTGTGATGTCTTTTATTTCATTTTGTTGTCTGATTGCTGAGGCTAGGACCTCCAACACTATGTTAAACAAGAGTGGACTTCCCTGTCATGTTCCTGATCTCAGGGGAAAAGCTCTCAGTTTTTCTCCATTGAGGATATTAGCTGTGGGCTTTTCATATATGGGCTTTTATAATGTTAAGTATGTTTCTTCTATTCCTACTTTCTTGAGAGTTTTTATTAAGAAAGGATGCTGTACTTTGTCAAGTGCTTTTTCTGCAACTATTGAGAGGATCATATGGTTCTTATCCATTCTTCTAGTAATGTGATGTATCACATTGATGGATTTGCAAATATTGAACCAGCCCTGCAGCCCAGGAATGAATCCCACTCAATCATGGTGAATAATTCTTTTATATGCTGTTAAATACTATTTACTAGTATTCTGTTAAGAATTTTTGCATTCATGTTGATCAGGGATCTTGGCCTGCAATTCCTTTTTCGTGGGGTCTCTACCTGGTTTGGGAATCAAGGTTACATTAGCTCGATAGAGCTCCGTGGAGCTCCATATAGTTCCATAGAGTTAGCTCCATAGAATGAGTCTAGAAGTTTTCATTCCATTTCTATTTTTTTGGAATAGCTTGAGAAGGATAGGTATTCACTCTGCTTTAAATGTCTGGTAGAATTTCCCTGGGAAGCCATCTGGCCAAGGATTCTTATTTGTTGGGAGACTTTTGATAATTGATTCAATTTCTTCACTAGTTATGAGTCTGTTCAAATTTTCCATTTCTTCCTGTTTGAGTTTTGGTAGTGCGTGGGTGTCTAGGAATTTTTCCATTTCTTGTAGGTTGTCCAGTTTGTTGGCATATCATTTTTCATAGTATTCTCTGATAATTGTTTGTATTTCTGAGGGATTGGTTGTGATAAATCCATTTTTATCTGTGATTTTATATACTCAGATCCTCTGTCTTTTATTTTTGAGAAATCTGGTTAGTGATTTATCAACTTTGCTTATTTAAAAAAAAAACAGCTCTTAGTTTCATTGATCCTTTCTACTGTTTTTTTTTTTATTCTATCTTGTTTATTTCTGCTCTGATCTTTATTATTACTCTTCTTCTGCTGGTCTTGGGGTTTCTTTATTGTTCTTCTTGTAGTTCCTTTGTGTGTGCTCTTAGATTTTGTATTTGGGAGTCTTGGTTTCTTGAGATAGGCCTGGATTACAATGTATTTTCTTCTTGGGACTGCCTTTGCTGAATCCCAAAGGGTTTGGAGTGTTGTATTTTCATTTTCATTTTCATTTGTTTCCATATATTTTTTTAATTTGTTTTTTTACCTGGTTGACCCATTCAGTCTTTAGTAGGATATTCTTTAACCTCCATGCACTTGGAGGATTTCCATACTTTTTCCTGTGGTTGATTTTAAGTTTCATAGCATTGCGATTTGAAAATGTGTATGGTATGATCTCAATTATTTTATGTTTATTGAGGGCTATTTTGTGACCCAGTATGTGACCTATCTTGGAGAATGTTCCATGTGCACTTGAGAAGAATCTGTATTCTTCTGATTTAGAATGAAATGTTCTGAATATATTTGTCAAGTATGTCTGGTCTAGTGTATCATTCATGGTCATTGTTTCTTTATTGATTTTGTGTCTGGATGATTTTTCCATTGCTGTTATGTGGATTACTAAAGTCCCCTGCAATTACCACATTCTTACCAACAAAATTGCTTATGTTTGTGATTAATTGTTTTATATATTGGGTGCTTTCAAATTAGGTGCATAAACATTTATAATTGTGAGTTTTTCTTGTTGGATAGACTCTGTAATTATGATATAATGTCCATCTTCATTTCTTCTTACAGCCTTTAGTTTAAAATCTAGTTTGTCTGGTATAAGTGTGGCTAGTCCAGCTTTCTTTTGTCTTCCAGTAACATGATATATGGTTCTCCATCCCCTCACTCTCAATCTTAAGGTGTCCTCAGGTCAAAAATGGTTCTCTTATAGACAGCAAATAGATGAGTCTTTTTTTTAAACCATTCTGATACCTTATGACTTTTGATTGGAACATTTAGTATATTTACATTCAGTGTTATTCTTGAAAGATATGGATTTAGAGTCATTGTGTTATCTGTAGGCTTCATGATTGTAGTGATATCTCTGGTCACTTCTGGTCTTTGCAACATTCCACTCACAGAGTCCCGCTTAGGATCTCTTGTAGGGCTGGTTTAGTGATGATGAATTTCTTCAATTTTTGTTTGTCTGGGAAAACCTATATCTCTCCTTCTATTCTGAATGACAGGCTTTCTAGATAAAGGGTTCTTGGCTGCATAGTTTTCCTGTTCATCACATTGAAAATTTCCTACCACTTCTTTCTGGCCTGCCAAGTTTCAGTATTACTGAAGTCTGCTACTATACTTATGTGTTTACCTTTGTAGGTTAAGGCCGGTTTGTCCCTAGATGATTTTAGGATTATATCTTTATCTTTGTGTTTTGCCGGTTTCAATATGATATGTCATGCAGAAGATCGATTTAAGTTACGTTTGAAGGGAGTTTTCTGTGACTCCTGGATTTCAATATCTGTTTCCTTTCCCAGATTGTGGAAGTTGTCAGTTATGATTTGTTCAACTACACCTTCCTTCCCTTTCTCTCTTCTTCTTCTGGAACTCCTATGATATGGATATTATTATGTTTCATTCAATCACTCAGTTCTCTAGTTCTCCCCTTGTGGTCCAGTATTGTTTTATTTCTGTTTTTTTCAGCTTTGTCTTTTTCCATAATTTCATCTTCTATTTCACCAATTCTTCCCTCTGCCTCTTCAATCCTGTAGTTTAGTTTGTACCTAATTTAGAGTGTTTCTTAACTCATCATGACAATTTTTTTGTTCCTTGATCTCTGCAGCAATAGATTCTCTGCTGTCTTCTATGCTTTCTTCAAGCCTAGTAATTTATGTTATGACTATTATTCTAAATTATTGTTCAGTTATATTGTTTATATCTGTTTTGATCAATTATTTAACTGTCATTTTTTTTCCTGGAATTCTTTTCAGTAGAATTCTTCCATTTCATTATTTTGGCTATTTTTTTTTTGTCCCTTATGTGTTTTAAAAGATTGTTATGTGTTCTGCACCTGTGAGTACTACTATATTCAAGAGGGGTCATACACTGTCCAGGACCTGGCCCTTCAGGTTGTGGTTTTTGGGTGTGTTACTTACTCTCTGTTGTTGTGTTTCTGGTTGCTATTTCTCCCTACTCATAGTGATGTTTTGGACATCCACCAGGTGTGCTTTGATTTGTTCTGTGAAGTAGCCCTGGAATAGAAAACAAACAAAACAACCAAAAAAACCAAAAAACCCCAAAAACACCTGCTACAGAAAAACAATGGGGTGTGGTGTTGTTGATGGAAGAGGTCTTATCCCATACAAACAGAGGTGTGACAGGGGTGGGGAAAAATAAAATAAAGTAAAATTGACCAGGCAGAGAAACTCTATGCTTAATCCAGATAGAGAAAAGGGAAAGTAAGAAGGAGGTATGGAACAGGTATAAACTGAATAGATTAAATATGTCTGCTTAAGCAAACCAACTACCAGAATAACCAGACTAGAGTAGGGAAGAAACAAGAAGGAGAAAAGGAAGAAAAGGGAAAAAATGTATGTGTGTGTGAATTAAATCAGAAAATGCAAAACTGCCTGGTGCCTTGGAACCGGTGATAGTGCTCATGTGGAGAAGGGCTGTCTGGTTCTTCAGTGTCAATCCCGCTCCAGTAGATATTCAGTTACCAGGTGTAGAATAGTGTGATTATATATAAGGGGGGGTCACATCTCCACTGTGGGCAGGGTCCCATTTCCATTGTGGGCCCACTCTCTGTTCCCTGAAACTCCACCTTGTTGGCAATGTCTCTCCTCCACAGACTGGGTGTCCCAATTCACTGTGTTTGGGCAATCCTTGCAGTGCAGCGGACATCAACAAGGCAGTTTGTCTTGCTCCACCTACTCCTGTGCCTCCCTGTTTCTTTGCTGGGATTTAAATCCTGATGTTTTAATGGATCTCACTCTGCACCCTGGTACCAGGTGAATGCCACTCCGTGCTCCAATATATTGCCTTTGACTGGCGGGTGCAGGCAGTCTTTGTCCTTTGAAAGGTTACATACCTTCTTCCTACAGAACTCCAGGTAGGGGATTTCTTTCTTCCACTTAACATTGTGTCTCTTAACTAGTTACCGATCTCAGGGCTGGCTCCCCTTCTCCCCAGTGCATAAAGTGGGCAGCCGGCCCCAGTTTGGAGAAAGCCCCGCAGTTAGAGATTGGATCTTTCTCCATCCAGGTCCATGGTTTTTTTCTTGTCCAGGTACAGTCCTATGCTTCCTCAGCCTCTCCTCTTCCCTTTGTTTCTCCACAGAAGGGGATCTCTCCCCAGCATGGCTATGAGGCCCATTTATCTCTCCCAGTTCACAATTACTCATCTATGGGCTGCCAGTTTTTCTCCATGGCGCCCTGGAGATGTCTTTGTCACTCTGCGGCCTGGACTCTTGGAATTCAAAGTCCTCTGGCTTCAACACTGCTGTGTTTGATGGACAAGGGAACTTAGGGTCCCCCTACTTCTCCATCATGTTGGATCTCTCTTCTGTATGTTGATTTTGTATACTGCGATTTTCCTGAATTTATGTATCAGTTCTAGAAAAATTTTTGGTGTAGTGTTTGGGTTTTCTATATAGAGTATCATGTCATCTATGAATAGTGAAAGATTTAGTTTTTCCTTGCTGATTTCCATGTATTTTATTTTGTTGTTGTTTTTATCTGATTACTGAAGCTATGTCTTCTAGTACAATGTTAAATAACAGTGATGAAAGTGAACATCCCTGTCTTCCTGACCATAGAACAAAAGTTCTCACTTTTCCCCATTGAGAATGATATGAGATGTGTGTTTTTCATATATGTGCTTTATTATGTTGATATAAGTTCCCTCTATTCTGTTGAGGGTTTTTTTTTTTTATCATGAATGTATGTTTTACTTTGTTGAATCATTTTTCTGCATCTATTGAAAGAATCATGTGGTTCTATCCTCTTTGTGAAAACTGAGTAATGCTTGCAGCCCAGGATTAAATCCCACTTGATCATGGTGAGTGATTCGTTTAATATATTTTTTGATTTGATTTGCTAATATTTGGTTGAGAATTTTGTATCCATGTTCATCAAGGATATTGGCCTGTAGTTCTCTTTTTTAATACAGTCTTCATCAGATTTTGTTATCGGAGTAATGCTGGCCTCATAGAATGTCTTTGGAAGCTTTTCTTCCATTTATATTTTTGAAATAGATTGAGAAGAATAGATATTAGCTCTCCTTTAATTGTTTCATAGAATTCACCTGGGAAGCCACCTTCCCTGGAATTTTGTTTGGAGATTTTTTTTTTTTACTGTTTATTTACTTTTGAGAGAGAGAGAGAGAGAGAGAGAGAGAGAGAGAGAGCACAAGTGTGGGACGTGCAGAAAGAGAGGGAGACACTGAATCTGAAGCAGGCTCCAGGCTCTGAGTTATCAGCACAGAGCCAGATGCAGAGCTCAAACTCACGAGCCATGAGATCATGACCAGAGCTGAAGTCAGATGCTTAAGTGACAGCCACCCAGGCACCCTTGTTTGGAGATTTTTGATTACTGATTAAGTTTATTTGCTCATTTTGGGTGTGTTCAAGTTTTCTTTCTTCCTGTTTCAGTTTTGGTAGTTTATATGTTTCTAGGAATTTATCCATTTCTTCTAGGTTGTCCAATTTGTTGGCATATAATTTTTCATAATATTCTTTTATAATTATTTGTATTTCTGTGGTGCTGGTTGTCATTTCTCCTCTTTCATTTGTGATTTTATTTATTTGGGGTCATTTCTTATCTCTTTTTTGATAATTCTGGCTAGGGGTTTATCAGTCTAATTAATTTTTTTAAATATCTTCTGGTTTCATTGATCTATTCTATTTGTTTGTTAGTTTATATATCTTTTTTTTCTCTAATCTTATTATTTTCCTTCTTCTGTTGGCTTTATGATTTCTTTCTTGTTTTTTTTTTCTAGTTCCTTTAGATGTAAGGTTAGGTTGTTTACTTGAGATTTTTCTTGCTTGTGGAACTAGGACTGTGTTACTATATACTTCCCTCTTATGACTACTTTTGCTGCATCCCAAAGGTTTAGGGTCCTTGTGGTTTCATTTTTTATTTGGTCCTATGTATTTTTTATTTATTCTTTGATTTCCTGGTTGACCCATTCATTCTTTAGTGGCATGTTCTTTAACCTCCGTGTAATTGTGCTGTTTCCCTATCTTCTTCTTCTGGTTGACTTCAAGTTTAACAGCATCATGGTCAGAAAACATGCATGGTATAATGTCAATGTTTTTGTGCTTACTAAAACCTGATTCGTGACCTACTATGTTATCCTTTATGGAGAATATCCCATGTGCACTTAAAAAGAATATGTATTCTGTTGCTTTGGGATGGAATGTTCTGCATAGTCCATCTGGTCCAGTGTGGTATTGAAAGCCATTGTTTCCTTGCGGATTTTCTGTTAAAATGATCTGTCCATTGATGTACGTGGGGTATTAAGCTCCCCTACTATTAATATGCTGTTATCAATGAGTTCCTTATGTTTGCTATCAATTGTTATATATAACAATTGTTATAACAACATGTTATATATAACAACATGCTATATATAACAACATGTTATATATAACAACATGTTATATATAACAACATGTTATATATAACAACATGTTATATATAACATGTTGGGGGCATAAATATTTACCATTGTTAGATATTCTTGGTGGATAGTCCACTTCATTATGGTATTTTGAAGTTCTTCATCTCTTTTTACAATCTTTGGTTTCAAATTTGGTTTCAAATATAGTTCCCCTGACCTAAGTATGGCTACTCCAGCTTTCTTTGGATGTCTATTATCTTGATAAATGAATTTCCATCACTTCACTTTCAATCTGTAGTGTCTTTAGGTCTAAAGTGAGTCTTTTATCAGCCACATTTAGATGGGTCTCTTTTTTTATCCATTCTGACACCCTATGTATTTTGTTTAGAGCATTTAGGACATTTACATTCAGAGAAATTATCGACAGATATATATTTGATGCCACTTTTATTACTTGTTTTGTCATTTTTTCTAGAGATTTTCTCTTTCTTGTCTTTGTCAATTTTGTCATCTCTTTCCACTTAGTGTCCCCTTGAATATTTCTTGCAGGTCTGGTTTAGTGGTCACAAACTTCTTTAGTTTCTGCTTATCTGGGAAACTATTTATTTCCCTTATGTTCTGAATTATAGCCTTGCTGGATATATTATTCTTAGCTGCAGTTATTTCCCAATCAGCTTGTTAAATATACCATGCCACTGCCTTTGACTTGCTAAGGTTCTGTTGAGATCTGCAGCTAGTCTTAGAGTCTTCCCTTGTAAGTTAGGGACTTATATTGTCTTGTTGCATTTAGAGTTTTTTGTTTATCACTATATTTTGCAAATGTAATTGCAATATATCTTAGTGTTTATGTGATTTTGTTGATTTTAATGGGAGTTCTCTGTGCCTTCTTGATTTTCATGTCTGTTTCCTTCCAGCTATTATGGAAATTTTCAGCTATGATTTCTTCAAGTAACCTTTTTCCCCCTTTTTCTCCCTCTTCTTCTGGTACTCCTATGATATAAATGTTATTACATTTGATGAAGTTACCAAATTCCCTAAGCCTATTCTTGTGTTTCATAATTCTTCTTTCTTTCTTTTTTTCAGCTTCGTTATTTTCCATTATTCTATTTTCTACATCACTTATTCCTTCCCCTGCATCTTCCTTCCTTATGTTCATTGCATATATTTTGTTTTAAATCTCAGTTATTTTATTTTTCATTTCTATTTTTTAACTCCTTTTTCTCTGTGGTAAGGGCCTTCTTGAAGTTTTCCATTCTTTTCTGAAGCCCAATGAATAGCCATAGGGTTGTTGCTATAAATTCTCTATTAGTCATATTACTTATATCTATTTCACTTATATCACTGGCCATGACCTTATCATGTTGTTTCATTTGGGACGAATTCCTCTATATTGGCATTTTGTCTAAGTCTCTGTCTTCTTCTCTGTGTTAGAAAAGCCTGTTATGTTTCCTGCTCCTGAGGGTAATGCCTTTGTGAAGAAGTCATACAGTGTCCATGGCCTGTTGCTTCAGGGAGTATCTCGTGTAAGTGCTACTTACAATTTGCTGCTGAGTTTTGGCTTCTTTATCTTTCAGGCCAGTTGTCTTTTGAGTCACTCTTTGCCTGCAGTGGGCAGTGTTTGGTCCTTGGCCAGGGTGTGGTGAGTTTTAATTAGGTGTGCTCTGGTCTTCTTGTTAAATGAGACGTGATACCAATTCCACTGGAACTGAAGCCTTCCAGATGTCTGTTTGAGACACATGGTGTGGGCAGGGATTTCTTCTGGGGGTAAAGGGCCAGCTGTGATGGGACTGAGGCATACTTGACTGAAGGGAAGTACTGACAGATTTCAGGATGGTGGTACTTGCTCTAAGAAGTTTAGGCAGCCAGTGTTGTCCCTGTGCTATTTGCTGAAGGTGGTTCTGTGTTTATGCTTAAGGGCAGGGGAGGGAAATGGTACCAGACAACCTTTTGTCCCTGGAAAGGGGTCTCTATGCTTGTTGCTGTCTGAGAAGTACTTCCAAAAGAGCAAATAATCTCTCCCCTGATGGTCCCAGACATTTTTCAGGTCTCTGTTTTCAAGCTCTCTGCCTCCAAATTGTTTGCCTGCCTTCTCTCCAGGAGTAGGGCAGCACCTTCAAGTCTCTATCCCATCCAAGCCTGCTGACTTTTGAAAGTCCAGGCTTTAGGAATGTGGTGTGTGTGTGGGCTTGTGTTGGTCTTCTGGGGGAGGTCTTGTCATGTTGGTACTTAAACAGGTTTGAACAAAAAAATCAATCATACCAGAATTCAGGGGTATGGAACTTAGAGCAAGTAGGCTATGCAGTCAGGGTGTGGATGGAGCCACCCTTGACAGTAGGCTCTGTGCACATGCTGAGGTATGGGGAACATAAATGGAGCCCACTGGCTCTTTTTTTCACTGTAGACACGTGTCTGTGAATGCAGCCTCTCACAGGTGCATTCAAAGAAGAGGGAACATCCCCCCACCCCACCGTGTGCCCAAGGCTTTTTATCATGCTGCCATCTGCCCCCAGGTTGTTTGCCTGCCTTCTCTCCAGGAATAGGGAAGCATCCTCAGGGCTCTATCACAGCCAAACATTCAGACCTTTAAAACTAAAGTATTCAAGGGGCACCTGGGTGGCTCATTTGGTTGAACGTCTGATTCTTGATTTCACCTCAGGTCATGATCCCAGCGTTGTGGGTTCAAGCCCTGCTTCAGGCTCTGTGCTGAATGTGGAGCCTGCTTAATATTCTGTCTCTCTCTCTCTCTCTCTCTCTCTCTCTCTTTCACTCCCTTTGCCACTTTCCCTCATTTGCACTCTCTCTCTAAAAAAGATAAAGAAAAGGAAAAGAAAGAAAAGAGAATAAAAGAAAAACTGCAGTCTTCAAGCCCCACTGCTTACAAAAACTCATGAAAATCATCCCTTCATTTTACCAGCCAATAGCTTTGAGGAAGTGATATCCTTGTGTATTCCCTGTGTGCTCCTTGATTTCTTCCCTTTCTCTCCAACTAAAGACCTCTCCCATTCGCAGCACCCAAGATCTGTTTCTTCCCCAAATCATACCTCTGCACTTCCTACCTTCCTTAATGTAGCCTCCTCTCTCCTTCTAGTTGTAGAGTTTGTTCTGTCAGTCCTCAGATTGACTCCTTGGTTATTAATAATTATTTGATAGTTATCTAGTTGTGCTTGAGGGACTAGATGAGCCTAAGTTTCATCTACTATGCCGCCATGTTATCTCCCCTTTATTACAATACTATTGATTATATTTCCTATTTTGTACTTTATATCCATGTGACTTACTAATTTTATAACTGGAAGTTAGTATTTATTAATCCTATTTACCTATTTTGCCTATCTTCCACCCCCTTCTCTCCTAGCTTTTTGTTCTCTGCATATATGAGTTTATTTTTGAGATATTGGCCTGTAATTCCTCCCTTCCTTCTTTCCTTCCTTCCTTCCTTCCTTCCTTCCTTCCTTCTTTTCTTTCTTTCTTTCTTTCTTTCTTTCTTTCTTTCTTTCTTTCTTGTGTCTTTGATTTTGGCACAGAGTAGTGCTTTCCTCTTAGAAAGAATTTGGGAGTTCTATTTTCTTTTATATTTTTGGAATAATTTGAGAAGATTGGTACTAATTCTTTAAATGTATTTTTTTTTTAGAATTCACCTATTGCATCATTTCATTTTGGGCTTTAGTTTGTTGGGTGTTTTTTGATTACTAATTCAATTTCATTACTGGTAAACAGTGTTTAAATTTTCTATTTCTTCCTGATTTAGTCTTGGATGATTGTATGTTTCTAGGAATTCATCCATTTTTTCCTAAGTTCTCCAATTTGTTGGCATATAATTTTTCATAGTTTTTTTTTTATAATTCTTTGTATTTTACTGGTATCACTTGTTACATCTTATTTCTGATTTTATTTAATGGAATGATTTATTTTGTGTTTTTTGATAAGTCTGCTGTAGTTTAATTAATTTTGTTGATATTTTCATGAACTAGCTCTTGGTTTCATTGATATTTTCTATTTTTTTAGTCTCTATTTCACTTATTATGCTCTGATATTTATTATTTATCTCCTTCTACTAACCTTGGGGCTTCTTTTTCTTATTTTTCTAGTTCTTTAAGTATGAGGTTCAATTGTTTGAGACTTTTTTCGTCTTTCTTGAGGTAGCCTTATATTGCTATAAACTTTCCTCTTGGAACTGCTTTTGTTGCATACCCAAGATTTGACAAGTTGTTAGTATGCTTTCTGTTGCCCTAGAGGTACCTTAACCTATTCTCATTTTTCTAAAATATGTATATATATATTTTTCTTATATTTTTACTTATTTTCATATATATATATATATATATATATTTTTTTTTTTCTTTTTGTTGTTTATCTTTGGTGCTTTCCAGTATCTTATCTTCCAGATTGCTGATCTGTTCTTCTGCCTTATCAAATCTTTTGTTGATTCACTCTAGTGTATTTTTAAATTTCAGTTGTATTCTTCAACTCTTATTGGCTGTTTTATCTTTTCTATCTCTATGTTGAAGTTTTTACTGTGTTTATTCACTCTTTTCCCAAGTCTGGTGAACATCTTTATGACCATTACTTTGAACTCTTTATCAAATAAATTGCCTATCTCTAATTCATTTAGTTACTTCTCTGAATTATTGTTTTGTTTTTTCATTTGGAATATATACCTTTGTCTTTTCATTTTGTTTGATTTTCTGTGTCTTTTTTTTTCTCTCGAATTAGACAAAATAAATTTGTCTCCCAGTCTTGAAAGAGTGGCCTCATGTAGAAATATCCCCTGTTTAAACAACATGTGACTGGTGGGTTTGGCTGGAGCTGTAGCAGGCACAGGTTGGGATGGTCTCAAGGTAATATGGGAAGCAGGTGCCCTGGAAGGACAGCCAGAGCCAAAGTGTTTATGGGTCAGGGAATCCTGGGGTGCTCATCAGGAGGATCCCAGGTGAGTTGTCAGAAGTTGAAGCAGGTAGAGGCCCTGTCGCCCCATGTGCTCCACATAGGGGGCACTCTGGCAGGTCAGCTTGAGCTAAAGAGACATGGGCTATGTGGTCTCATGGCAATCTGTGCAGTGGGGAAAGTTCCTGGTGCACAAACTGGAGCTGAGATGGGTGTGGACCAGTAGGTTCTAGGGTGCTCTATATAGGGGGTGCCCTGAGAAGTCATGTGACCATTTTGTATAAAATAAGCTTATGATCTGTGCTCACAACATGGAGTTTGCTTTGGATTTTCTGTCTCCCTCTCTGTGCTCCTCCCATACTTGCTCTCTCTCCCTCTCAAAAATAAATAAATGCTAATTTTTTTAATAAAGTGAAATAAACTTATGTTTATAATGGTGATCAGACAATGGAGACATAAAATAGCCAAACTAAGGATTATAATATATAGTCACAATATGGATTCTAGAAGGTGAGAGTTAAGGTAACTGGTAATTGTAAAGTTCCTGTTTCAAACATGTTTTGGTTCAGAAAAGGTAATATGGTTAAGTTAAAAATTTCATAGTTTATTTTTCCAGACAGATTTAATTGGTTTCATTTTTCAATAAAGTTTTTATTATTTTTTTAGAATAGTGGATTTATAGAAAAGTGGCAAAGATTGTAGTACTTCCCTAATACCTAACACTCAGTACCCTCTTGTAAGATGTTAAGATCTTTGTATTATGGTACATTTATACTCATGGTACATTTGTCATCAGTTAGGAACCAATATCTGTACATTCTTGTTAACTAAATTCCACTGTTTATTCTGGTTTTACTAGTTTCTCTCTAATGTATTTTTTCTGTTACATTTATTCATGTCTTCTAGTCACCTCTGGGCTGTGACAGTTTCTCAGACTTTCCTTTTGCTCTATACAATTGACAGTTTTGAAGAATACTGATCAGGTATTTCATGAAACATCCCTCAATTTGGGTGTTTTTGATGTTTTACTCATAGCTATATTGGAGTTATGGGCTCTTGAGAAGAAAACAACAGAAGTTAATGGCTATTCTCATCATACATCAGCTCATGGGTACATGCAATCATCATACTTGTCACTGATGATCAACTTGGTCACTTAGTTGAAGTAATGGTTGCCAGGTTACTCCAATGTAAAAGTACTTCCCCCCCCCCCCATTCCATACTCTACTTTTTCATGGTTTAATTGTTTAAAGTACGTTATTTATGAAGTAGTTTTATAATGACATTTTATTTCATCTTGCTTTTTGTCTAAGAATAACATCTTTTTCTGATATGGCTAAAAAATAACTGTTTATTTAATATATTTTGTATGTGAGGTTCAATATTGCTTGTCTCTTTAAAAAAAGCAAGAAACAATTATGATTCTATTCTTAACATAAATATTGTATGCAACTTTATGATTTATATTCATTATATACAAACATATGGTTATAAATGTACTCATTCTTTAAAGGTACTATACCTGGGGACACCTGGGTGGCTCAGTCCGTTGAGCGGCCAACTTCGGCTCAGGTCATGATCTCGCGGTCTGTGAGTTTGAGCGCTGGGTTGGGCTATGTGCTGATGGCTCAGAACCTGGAGCCTGCTTCCCATTCTGTGTCTCCCTCTCTCTCTGCCCCTCCCCTGCTCATGCTCTGTCTCTCTCTCTATGTCAAAAATAAATAAACGTTTAAAGGTACTATTCCTGGGCTTTTATTTTGACTATTCTTCCTAGGTGTATGATAGATACTTTTGGTTGACAGAAGGCATTGAATGGCAATGCTTTTGCTGTTCATACTGCATGAAATGGGATTGGAAGGTGATCTTTGGTAGAATATCAGGTCTCTTGTCAATGTAGCACCTCCTTATAAATGATTGACTATGATTATCTCAATCAAATGTATCTTTCTGAAATGTACACAATGGCCAAAACACCTTAGATGTGCATCTTTGAGTTAATGGTAAGGTAGTGAGTTGACTTATCAATATAAATAGCAATAATCTTTTTGCTATTATGTGCACTCTTGAGTCTACTCCAATGCATATAATTAGAGAACTTATAATGTGTTTCTATAAAAAAATACAGATCCATAAGAATTACTATATTCATCTTTAACCTAACAAATAAATCTTTCAAATGACTGAATACAGTGTGCAAGATTTAAGTGTTTTATCCACATTTCTGGGATTTTACAGTAATGAAAAAATCAGTGAAGACTTATTGGCAGTTAATATTTACTAATTTTGGGGATGGCTAGGTAGGGCTTGATTTTAACCATTAAATATATATATTTTTTTAATTTGAGAGAGAGAGAGAAAGAGAGAGAGAGAGAGAGAGAGAGAGAGAGCATGTGTGAGTGAAGAAGAGGGGGAGAGGGAGAGAGAGAGAGAGGGAATCTTAAGCAGACTCCATGGCTCAGTGCAAAGCCTAATATGGGGCTCTATCCCATGACCCTGGGATCATGACCTGAGCCCAAAGCAAGAGTCACATGTTCAACTGACTGAGCCACCCAGATGTCCCCCATTAGACACCTTTGTAATTTTGTTATCCTTGCCTTTGTTTTGCTACAGTTTGGCCTGTTAAAATAAGGGGTAGGTAGCATGAGGCTACAAGAGTAAAAATCATTGTAAGAAGATAGGGGATGAAGCAAACAAAGATCCACTAGTGACTGCTTCTGAAATCAGTTTTTGTTGTTTATTTAGTGGGTTTCAGTGTATAACTCTGGTATTTTTAGTGGCATCATCAATACCTTTGACTTGAATGCATTTCAATCACAATAAAATTCTGATGCAAGTAATCAATAGTGCAGTTTTGGTGAAAAAATCCTTTTTGACAAAAGTCCCAAGATTGATTAGATCAATACCATTTTTAAGAACAATTCATCAAGATTGTATTTAAATAAAGACCATGATTCGAACTTAATGTTAATAATACAAACTTTCCCCTCCCTTCTTCCTTGTGGATTATTTTTCCCTCAACAGAGCAGATTTCACAGTAGAGTATAATGCCACACGCTTTCCCAGGGGTTAAGATGAAATAACAATTCTTCCAACTTGTTACTCTCTCCTCTCCTGTTTTCCTAACGTTGTTGTTACTAATCTGAAAATAATAAACCCCCTATTGTTCTCACAATAGTGAAGTTCTCTCAAATCTTATGTTTTATTCATCTTATAAAAATTGAAAACAAACATCTGGGAAGAAAATGAAGATAAAGAAATGGAGAGGTTTGCTTCAATCAGGCTTTTATAGTTTCAAATTAGTAATCACTCTATGAGTAGGTGTAATTTTCTTGGTAATTCAAGCAAAAGCACATTTTTGGCCTGAATGACTTCATTAATTGTGACATTGTGGATCGAGTTTAGTAGAGGATTAAAACAGTCCTTGTATGTCATTGTGTATTTCTAAAAATCATAACAATAAGAAACAGTGAGTAGCTGTTACCGAAGCTCAAAATTGTTTAATGCAATCAATGTCCTTTAAGATCTTTAAGGATTACATCATTATCCATCTTCCCGGAATGCAAAACTAATCTGGAAGCACAGAGAAGAAAGTGGTCTTCCACACCATTTTTTACATTCTTGCTGAAAATATGACAAAAATTAAAGATGGTAAATTTAACAAGCTGGGCTAGGCATAAGGTTTGTAACAGTTATGAATTAGTTTCTTTAAAATTGCTTCTAATTCCCATACTGATGAGGATATTCAAGACTCTGCTAGTCTTGAGGAGGATCCACAGCAATCTCATTGGGTTTCCCTTGGAATTCATGTGTTATTTTGAAAGTTCATTCTATATGTCCTATATCAGTTTGCCTTTAGATTGTGTCATATGTAATGTTGAAGTGGAAAAAAAAGATTTACATAACTCAGACCCAGAAATGGTAAATTACATGTTGACTTAGGATGATAAGACACTGAAAATATAATTGATGCATGGCTTTCTATTTCTCTAGGAACCAAAATAATTCTTATCAGGAGGAAAAACAAGGGATAAAGACTATTTGGAAACTAGATGAATAAACAAACTTAGCCATTTCTATAAATATTAGTTAAATTTTAACTCACCCTTATGCCAGAAATACAATTTAGATCCAACTGTTCTTTTTCAAACTAACGACTTTGAATTAGCATACCTCTCTAATTGCTAAATTTATAAAACAAAAATTATAAGATCTTTGTATTTGTATATTTATGTATGGCAATGTAAGTATGTTATAGATGTGTGATATTTTTCTACCTCTGGATTGTATTGCCAAAATGCCATTTAATTGGCTTAAAATTAAGTATTTATACAAATTAAATATACTTTCAGAAATATAAAAACTAATCCAAATGTTTTTCAAGTTCACATTATCCAGGATAATCTTCAGTAAATAAAAGCTACTTTAAATTTGTTGGTTTAATGAAATCAGACATGCCTTTAAGAGCTATCAATATTAAATGTAATATAGGCAAACAACTTTTGTCCTATCTAGTTTTACTAAAAGTCAAATGAGTTTATGTTAAGCTCAATTAATCTAAACATAATTAAGAAAAAGAAAATTAAAAATGTAAGATGTAAATTAAATAGATCTAAGATAAAATACTAAAACATTAATTACTGAACACAGGTTTATCTACTCTTGGCTTCCTTTTATAACGGAACTAAAGATATCAGCAATCTATGTTTTGTGCTATATTGAAAAAATATTATGAGGAATAATATAAAACTAGAAGGTATAAAACATATATATAAATTTTCTAATCTACAGAATGTTAGTATAACAGTCCATAATTGCTTACTTCTTAGTTTTTGATGGGCTTTGGGGTGATGGTGGGGTTCGGAGATGATGGCTAAGAAATAATTCTTGAAAACATCTTTCATGCAAAAAAGTGATTTTATTGAAGCACAGGAACAGGGCCTATGGTCAGAGAGAGCTGCACTGGGGTTGTGAAGAATTACTGATTATATACCTTCAGGTTGGGAGGGGGTTAGGAACAGTGTAAGTCTCTAAGGAATTTTAGAAACAAGGTTTCCAGAAACTTGAGGAGTTATCTGTTATTAGGAAAACATCATTTATTATTGTTTAGTAAAACGTCAGTCATGAGACCCTTCAGATGTATATCAGGGGCCATATGCTTCGTGCATAATTGCCAACATATACTTGGGAATTAAAGATAAAGGAGGTTTGCAAAAGAAATTTTATATGTTTAAGACTCACAGGATCTTGAGGGGTCAGGACAATGTTAAGCCAAGATTCCCTTTTGCCCCTAAAAAAGTGTCATCATCGATGCAGCTGAGCTCCTAGAGAAAGGTCACTCTGCCTGTTTCAAGAACTTGTCAGTGAGCTATAGACAGTAAGGGAATTTCATTTTTCATATGCCTTTGTTTACCACATCACCATGGCAATTACTTTAAACCCCCTTATATCTTGATGAGAGTGATATTAGGGCTCCAGGAATTGGAGTCTATATGTTCTGCAGGTTAGGCTATGTGTGAGATTGCCCTTTTATTGCAGTTTACTGTTTTCCATAACTGAAGGAGACTACTGTCCTGCATAACTGTGATCTCTATCAGTCAACCATTTGCTTTCTTTCTTTCCCCTTGTTCTTGGACAGCCAGGAGTGTCTCAGGAATATCACACATATCCCACCTGGGGGTGGTGTTGCTGTCAGCCTATACTTTGCCCTCAGCTTGCCCCATGTTCCTTCATCAGTTTTCACTAAGAATTAAAGATTCTAAGGGTTAAGAATTGTAATTAATATACATAATTAAAACTACTTTGATATGAAGGTGAAAGGAAATGAAAAGTAGGTAAAGTGAAATAATCGTTCCAAAATGAGAAAGAGGAAAAAAAAAACATAGGACAAAATCTTAATGGATATTAAAAATACATAGTTTTATGGAAATTAAATCTTGGAAAGGAATTTTTATATATGGTCAAGCTGGCTAATATTGGAATAATTTTATTTAAGTTTTTGAAAAATGAGCTTAAAAAAAGTACAGTGGTACAAAATTAGAATTTGGGTTCTCTCTGTTTAAAGGACAAAATTTTTGGGGGTGTGCCTGGGTGTCTCAGTCGGTTGAGCATCTGACTTTGGCTCAGGTCATGATCTCACAGTTTGTGAGTTTGAACCCTGCATCGGGCTCTGTGCTGACAGCTCGGAGCCTGGAACCTGCTTCAGATTCTGTGTCTCCTTCCCTCTCTCTCTCTGACCCTCCCTGCTCATGCTCTGTCTCTCTAAAAAATAAATAAACATTAAATTTTTTTTAAAAGGACAAAATTTTTTTTTAGTTTATCATTTTTCTCTTAATAAGAAATAGTAAACAAAGGTTTTTATTTACCTTTTAATTAATCTTCCTGGAGAGAAAAGATTTTGTGCCTTACAGAAATAATTTATTGTTTTTTACATTGTTGTTATTCTCTGATTTCATAAGATAATCATCTTCTCCATATTAAGAAGAGCTAAGTTTTGTTCACAGCAATGTAACTTTCTGTATTTGCCCTGAATGTCTTTGTCACTTTGGTTAAATTGATATTTTTTTGACAAACATCACAAAAATCAAATTCTAAATGCAGTCTTTGTTTTTAACCTCTGAGCAACTTTGACATTTTCAAGAAGGTCCCTGGAAAATCTGAAAGGATTTGTTTCTTGCATTGTAAAAGTAAGCTGTTAAACTAATTAGGTTTATTTGGTATGTTAAATTATGTAGGAAGGATTTTCAAATAAGAAGTAATGATGAGGGGCACCAGGGTGGCCCAGTCTGTTGAGTGTCTGACTTTGCCTCAGGTCATGATCTCATGGCTTGTGAGTTCAAGCCCCACACCGGGCTCTGTGCTGAGAGCTCAGAGCCTAGAGTCTGCTTCAGATTCTGTGTCTCCCTCTCTCTCTGTTCCTCCCCTATTCATGTTATATGTTTGTCTCTGTCACTGTCTCAAAAATAAATAAACATTAAAGAAGTAATGATAAAACATCTTAGGTTTATGTGTATGGATATATGTTACTAATATATGTATTCCAGAAAATAACATTTTAATAAATGTGTCAATACTCTCACTGCTGAATTATTATCCTAAATTACTGTATTCCACAGAAACAACTACATTTCTTTATAAAATTAACTCTCATCAGTTATTTAACCTTGGGCATGTTTAAGCCTTTTGTCATTTACGTACAATTCTTGTTTTATACTGATGCTTTTGCAAAAGTAAGATTAGTAGAAAAGATCCTGTAAAGTACTCTTGACAATGGACACTGCTGCTAAATTACAAGGTGTTAAAACTTGATTACATATTTCATAACTGAGGAAGGCTCCACCTGACATCTGGTCCAATATAAATACTGGAGGCCTCAAAATCAATTTGACTATGGATAGAAGTAGCTGACATTGAGGTAGACTGCTTTTTCCAAAAATATTAGATAAAGAACATTTATTTTCATTCCTTATTCCCTCTTTGACCATCCTTTTCCTAATTTTTGCAGCATGAAAGTCTTCATGATTCTTTTTCTACATTTTACCTTTCCCTGGCCTGAAAATATAATGCTATTTCTCATACCTCTCATGCCATTACAAATGATGATAACCTAAACTTCCTTCTGATGGTTTAATTTGGTGAGTGCTAGTGATCCTGTAGTTTTTTTTGTATATTACAAACATCTCCCTAGTGAGTTTCTAATGCCTCAGTTTTTCTAAAACAAGATTTCTGGATAAAGACTTCCTCAGAAGTGGAGATACAGTTACATGAAATACATAGACTAACTGCCTTAAAGAAGTAATATCCCACTTTATGATTATTTCTTGGTTTATTTGATACTAGATGACTTGGATCTTGAGGATCCTGATCCAGGAGTGTTTTCCATACCATCAACATTGTTTTGTTGCTAATAGTTATTAGTCTCTTCCTAATACACTACCTTCTCTCAAAAGTTTAAAATGCATGTGGGCAGTAACTGACCAGCCAACAGATGGTCTCTCTCTGTGATTACAGAAGAAAATAAAAGAACATAACCACCTCCAAGAATAGGCATCTGAGATCATCTCTTGTGAATAACACACTGAGATCCAGAGACAATGGTACAGAGTCACACTAAGATCAATATTTTTTATTAAACCTGTTGAATGGTCAAGAAGATGATCAAAAGGAGGGCTGTTAAAATGTTTTTAATGTTCATTTACTTTTTAGAGAAAGAGACAGAATGTGAGTTAAGGAGGGGCAGAGAGAGATGGAGGCACAGAATCAGAAGCACGTTCTAGGTTCCAAGCCATCAGCACAAAGCCCAGCATGGGGCTCAAACCCATGAACCATAAGATCATGACCTGGGATGAAGTTGGACGCTTAACCAACTGAGCCACCCAGGCATCCCAAAAGGAAGGCTGTTGAAATAAATTTCTAGGCCCAAAATAAAGCCGCTCCCACCTGGGGTGCAACAGTAGAAAACTGAAATATTGATAACTTGTGTGTCCCTCTAAATGCTGGGATTTACCAAAAGTGTATTATATTCAGTCAGACATTCCCAAAACACCAAGCCAACTCTTGGCTTTCTTACCCAAAATCAGGTTGACTATGTAGCCTCAGCCAATCAGATATTTTCTTTTTGTCTTTTTCTTATTCATTACTTTTTATTCTATAAAAGCTTCCTATCCGTCTTCTGCCCCATTTGTGGTTATCCAAAAGAAGATTGTCTACTTCATAAAGTTTTAAATAAAGTTTATTTGTATCACCTAAGTTGTCTTTAATCATTTTTAACACGTGTAAATAGTATAAATAAGTTAATATCTATAAGTTAGTAGAAGAACATACTTAGGCTTTAAATGTACATGGAGCAGTTGAATTAGATTTAATGGGGGAAATTTTACAAAAAATAATATATTTGACAGCTTTGTCTATATATAAATTTTCAACAAGTCTTGTATCATGTAGATATACCAATTCAGAGAATAATTACCTAGCTTTGTATTTCCTTTACCCATGATTAAGTAATTCAAATGACTTACTATTAAGACTCATATCTGCAATTTAACTTTCTTCTATTTTGACCTTGAATATGTTTAATAAAATGTGGTAAGAAATCAATGAAGGTCTCAAAATATTTGTGGTTTATCCTATTAAAATAGATATAAATGAGGGACTACCCTACATGCATACATAATTTTAATAAAGGACATTTATTAAAAGCTTATTTGATAGGTTATATATAGAAATAAAAATAGATAGCTTATAGATAGATAAATGGAAATATACAGTCTGCCTGTATAATTTTCTATCTGTCATCTATCCTAAAATGTAATGTGGTAGGTTGGTTATTATTTTTTTTGAAAATAACTTCAATACCTTGTCCTATGTGAGATTTATGAAGAATGAAAAATATAATTATATTCCATAAATGACTAAGATGACTCCCTGAAATCAGTTCAATATCTCATATTCTTGATTCCCACATTAGAACACGAAAAAAGATAATCATCTGGGTGTAGCTCAGACCACATCTATATAAATATACATAACACTCACATACATGCATGCATTACCTTATCCCAGCCTACCTCTACTAAGAAGAAAAAAAAAATATGTATAAAACACTGTTGCTCCTTTTAAGGAACAAAGATTCTTTTACTTGATTTAAATGAAATGCCATATTTTTTTAATAAAAGGAAACTGAGTGAACTGCTTTCATAGTTGGTAAGATGAGTTTGTATATGTAATTTTCCTTCTCCACTTCTGTATCTCTTAGTGTCTAGAATAATATCAGGAATGTAGGAAACACTCACTAAGTATTTTTCTTAGTGAATAAATAAATGCTACAGTAACATAAAATATAGAAACTAAAGCAATAAGTTTGTTTTTTTGGCATCTATTTATTGACAGAATCAATTTGCCATCAAAAACTTAGACTGTTCCAATTCAGATCTCACTTTAGAGGAAAAATAAAAGATACTCTTGTAACAATTTCCTTAACACCAAAATTGTGATAGTTGAAAACAAATATGAACACATTCTATTCTCAAATCCATGTCTCAAAATTAGCTATGTATACATCATTATCTTAATTTTTTCTACAATATCAGAAAACCTGACACGTCAGAAGTAAAATCCCTTTATAACATTTTATAGATGTGCATAAATGAGACACAGTTACCATGAACTATGAATTTAAAATATCTTTTATTTTGGGTCATTTGATTAAATAGTAGCCTGTTTTCTCTCTTTGATTTCTTCAGTTGAACTCTATGGAGAGAAAATCAGTGAGAAGTAGAAGTCTGTAATTTTACCTATGCTTTTTTATTACCAAGTATCATTCTTTTTTTTTAAACTATTATTTATTTTAATTTTTAATTTTATTTGTTTTTTAAATTTACATCCAAATTAGTTAGTATATAGTGCAACAATGATTTCAGGAGTGGATTCCTTAATGCCCCTTACCCATTTAGCCCATCTCTCCATCCCCCCTCCTGTAACCCTCTGTTAGTTCTCCATATTTATGAGTCTCTTATGTTTTGTCCCCCTCCTTGTTTTTATATTATATTTGCTTCCCGTCCCTTATGTTCCTCTGTTTTGTCTCTTAAAGTATTCATATGAGTGAAGTCATATGATATTTGTCTTTCTCTGACTGACCAATTTCACTTAGCGTAATACCCTCCAGTTCCATCCACGTAGTTGCAAATGGCAAAATTTCATTCTTTTTGATTATTGGCGAGGATGCAGAGGAAGTGAATTTCTTGCATTGTTGGTCAGAATGCAAGCTGGTGCAGCCACTCTGGAAAACAGTATGGAGGTTCCTCAACAAATTAAAAATAGAACTACCCTACCACCCAGCAATTGCACTGCTAGGTATTTATCCAAGGGATACAAGTATGCAGTTTCGAAGGGACACATGCACCCCAATGTTTATAGCAGCACTATCAATAATAGCCAAGTATTATTCTTAAATACAGGCAGATGAGGTATAGTGTAATATTATTGTTTTAAAAAGTTTAATAATATCTGTTCCCATAGCCAGCTAACATCTCAGAAATACAAACAATTATAAGAGAACATTATGAAAAATTATAAGCCAACAAATTGGGCAATCTGGAAGAAGTGGATAAAATCCCAAAAAGAAACAATGGATCAAAACAGAAAAAAAAGAAAAGAAAAAGACAATTTGAACAGACCCATAAACACATATGGTATCAGTATAGATTAAAAGAAAACAAGATCCATATATATATATTGCCTATAAGATACTCATTTTAGACTTAAAGGTATCATCAGAATGAAAGTGAGGGGATGGAGAACCATCTATCATGCTACTGGATGTCAAAAGAAAGCCAGAATAGTCATATAAGAAAAACTAGATTTAAACAATTTTTAATGTTTTTTTTTTTTTTTAGAGAGAGAGACAGAGAATGAGCTGGGAAGGGACAGAATGAGAGGAAGACATGGAATCTGAAGCAAACTCCAGACTCTGAGCTGTCAGAACAGAACCTAACACAGGGCTTGAACCCATGGACCATGAGATCATGACCTGAGCTGAAATCAGATACTCAAACAACTGAGCCACCCAGGAGCCCCTCAGACAAACTAGATTTTAAAACAATGACTGTAACAAGAAATGAAGAAGGGTATTATATCAAAATTAAGGAGTCTATCCATCATGAAGACCTTACAATTGTAAATATATATTCCTCCAACTTCAGAGCACCCAAATATATAAACAAATTACTAACAAAAAGAAAGATAATCATTCATAATTATAAAATAATAGTATGAGGTGTTACCCTTGCATTTACACAAATGGACACCTCATGAAAGCAGAAAATCAACAAGGAAATAATGGCTTTGAATGACACAATGGACTGGATGAACTTAACAGATATATTCAGAACATTACATCCTAAAGTAGCAGAACACATTCTTTTCAAGTACACAGGGAACATTCTCCAGAACATATTAAATACTGGGTCACAAATGAGGCCTGAACAAGTACAAAAAGATAGACATCATACCAGGCATATTTTCAGACCAAAACGTTATGAAATTTGAAGTCAACCACAAGAAATTATTTGGAAAGATCACAAATACATGGAGGTTAAAAAACATTTTACTAAGTAATGCTAACCAGGAAATTTAGAAAGAAATAAAAAAAAAATACATGGAAGCAAATGAAAATGAAAACATGACAGTCTAAAACATGTGGGATGTAGCAAAGGCAGTTGTAATAGGAAAGTATATTGCAATACAGGTCTACTTAAAGAAGCAAGAAAAGTCTCAAATACACCACCTAACATTACACATAATGGAGTTAGAAAGGAAACAGCAAATAAAGCCTAAATCCAGCAGAAGAAGGGAAATAATAAAGATTAGAGAAGAAATAAATGATATAGAAACAAAAAACAAACAAAAAACCAGTAGAACAGAACAAAAAAACTAAGAGCTCATTATTTGAAAAAAATTAATAAATTTGACAACTACTGGCCAGAGATATCAAAAGGAAAAAAATAATGCCCCAAATAAATAAAATTACAAAAGAAAGTGGAGAGATCACAGCTAACACCTCAGAGACACAAACAATTATAAGAGAACATTATGAAAAATTATAAGCCAACAAATTGGTCAATCTGGAAGAAATGGATAAGATCCCCAACATACAACAAATCAAAACAGAAACAGGAAAAAATAGACAATTTGAGCATACGCATAACCAGCAAATACATTGAATCAGTAATCTAAAATCTCCCAACAAGCAAAACTCCGGGGCCAGATGGCTTCCCAGGGGATTTCTACCAGACATTTAAAGAAGAGTTAATACCTAACAGGCTTACCTAACACAAAGAAGATAGAGATGTAGACAAAAAGCTAATATGGATGAATTTGTCCCCCCAAAAAGAATAAGAAGACTTCACACCCAGCAATCTAATAAAAAGATATATAAGTAATATGCCTGAACCAGAATTAAAAACAATAATCATAAGGATACTAGATGGGCTTGAGAAAAGAATAGAAGACAACAAGAGGTCTGTTACCACAGATATGAAATCAAGAGAAAATAAAAAAATGCTATAACTGAGATATAAACCTGACTGAATGCAATGGTCACAAGGATGGAAGAAGCACGGGAACAGATAAGTTATATACAACATAAAATTAGGGAAAATAATGAATCCAGAAAGAAAAATATTGCATCATGAATGTACACATAGGGAACACAGTGATTCCATAAAGAATAATAGCATTAGAATCATAGGAGACCCAAAAGAAGAAGAGTGAAAAGGGGACAAAAGGTTTATTTCAGCAAACTATAGCTGAAAACTTCCCTAATCTGGGGAAGAAAACAGATGTTCAAATACAGGAGGCACAGACAAGTCCTATCAAAATCAACAAAGTCAGGCCAACAAATAGACATAGCATAGTAAAATTTGCAAAATACAGAGGTAGAGAAAGAATCCTGAAAGCAGCAAGGGAAAAGAAATCCCTAACCTACAAGGGAAGACAAATCAGGTTAGCAGATCTCTCCACAGAGACTTGGCAAACCAGAGGGAGTGGCTTGATATATTAAATATGCTGAATGGGAAAATATGCAGCCAAGAACAATTTATCCAGCAAAACAGTCATTCAGAATAGAAGGACAGATAAATAATTTCCCAGACAAGCAAAAACTAATGATGTTCATGACACTATACCAACCCTGCAAGTTATATTAAAGGGGACATTTTGAAGGGGAAAGTAAGACCAAAAGTGACAAAGACTAGAAAGCAACAGAGAAAATCTTCAGAAACACCAACTTTATAGGTAATACAATGGCATTAAATTCAAATCTATCAACAATCACTCTAAATATAAATGGACTAAATCCTCCAATCAAAAGACATAGGGTATCAGAATAGAAAAAAGATAGAACAAAACAAAACAAAACAAAACAAAACAAAACAAAAACCAAAAAAATAGGACACATCTATATGCTGCCCACAAAAGACTCATTTTAGATATAAATATGAATGAATATTGAAAGTGAGTGGTTGAAGAACGATTTATCAGGCTAATGGAGGTAGGAAAAAAAAACAAAAGCCAGTGTACCCCTATTTATATCAGAAAAACTTGATTTTAAACTAAAGATTGCAGCAAGAGATGAGAAAGGAACTATATTATAATAAAAAAAGGTCTGGCCAAAAAGAAGACTTAACAAATGTAAATATATATAACCCAACTTGGTAGCACCCAACTATATAAATCAATTCATAACAAATATTAAGAAACTCATCCATAACAATACAAT
This sequence comes from Prionailurus bengalensis, assembly GCF_016509475.1. Lineage (NCBI taxonomy): Eukaryota > Metazoa > Chordata > Mammalia > Carnivora > Felidae > Prionailurus > Prionailurus bengalensis. The sequence goes on along the minus strand of NC_057361.1, from coordinate 76,370,095 downwards.
AATACTAGGGGACTTTAACATGCCACTTACAACAATGGACAGATCATTTAAGAAGGAAGTCTACAAGGAAACAATGACTTTGAATGACACACTAAACCAGATGGACTTAACAGATAAATTCAGAACATTTCTTCCTAAAGCAACAGAATACATATTCTGTTTGAGGGCACACAAAACATTCTTCAGAATAGATCACATAGTGGGTCACATATCGGGCCTGAACAAATACAAAAATATTGACAACAAAGCATGCATATTTTCTGACAACAACATTATGGAACTTGAAATCAACCACAAGAAAAAATTAGGAAGGACCTCAAATTCATGGAGGTTAAACAGTATGCCACTAAAGAATGAATGGGTTGTCCGGTGAATAAAGGAGAGAAAAAAATACATGGAAGCAAATGAAAATGAAAGCACGACCATCCAATTACTTTGGGGATGCAGCAAAAGAAGTCCTAAGAGGGAAGTATAAAGCAATACAGGTTTACCTCAAGAAGCATGAAAATTCTCAAATATACAACCTAACCTTACACGTAATGGAGCTAGAATAGGAATGTCAAATAAAGCCTAAATCCAGCAGAGAAAGAAAATAATAAAGAATAGAGCAGAAATAAATGATGTAGGGAAAAATAATAGAACGTATCAATGAAAGTAGGAGCTGATTCCTTGAATGATTAATAAAATTGAGAATTCCTAGCCAGAGTTGTTAAATGAAAGGGAAAGGACTCAAATAAATAAAATCATGAATGAAAGAGGAAAGTTAACAATAAACACCACAGAAACAGAAACAATTATAAGAGAGCATTATGATAAAAATTATATGCCAACAAATTGGGCAATCTGGAAGAAATGGATAAATTTCTAGAAACATGCAACCTACCAAAACAGAAACAGGAAGAAAGAGACAATTTGAACAGACCTATAACCAGGAAAAAAATTGAATCAGTAGGGAAAAATCTTTCAATAAACAAAATTCCATGGCCAGATGGCTTCCCAGGAGTATTCTACCAAACATTTGAAGATTTAATACCTACACTTTCAAACTGTTCCAAAAAATAGAAATGGAAGGAAAACTTCCAAAATCATTCTACAAACCCATAATAACCTTAATTCCAAAACTAGAGAAAGAACCACTAAGAAGGAGAATTAAAAGTCAATATCCTGATGAATTTGGATGCCAAAAGTCTAAACAAGATACTAGGAAATCAAATCCAACAGCATATTAAAATAATTATTCACTACGATCGAGTGGTATGCAAGGTTGGTTCAATACTCACAAATCAAGCAATGTGATACACTACAGTAATAAAGAAAAGATAAGGACCATATGATCCTCTGAATAGATTTAGAGGAAGAATTTGAAAAAAAATGCAACATCCATTCTTTATAAAAACCCAAACAAAATAAGGATAGAGAACATACCTCAACATCATAAAGGCCATGTATGTAAGACCCACAGCCAATATAATCTTCAACAGAGAAAATCTGAGAGTTTTATTCTCTGCCAGGGAGAAGATAGGGATGTCCACCCTCACTACTGTTATTTAACATAATACTGGAAGTCCTATCTTCAGCAATCAGGCAACAAAAATAAATAAAATCATTCAAATTGGCAAAGAAGAAGCCAAATTTTCACTATTCACAGATGAATGATACTCTATGTAGAAAACCCAAAAGTTGGTAGAATTGATACACATACTCATCAAAGTTGCAGTATACAAAATCAATGTATGAAAATCGGTTTCATTTCTATACTCCAAAAATTACTCAGTAGAAAGAGAAATCAATGGATGGATCCCGTTTACAACTGCAAAAAAACTGAAAGATACATAGGAGTAAACCTATACAAAGAGGTAAAAGATATGGGTTCAGAAAATTATAGAGGACTTATGAAAGCAATTAAAGGTGATACACCAAAATGGAAAAACATTTCATGCTCATGGATCAGAAGAAGAAATATTGTTAAAATGCAAATACTACCCAGAGCAGTCTACACATTTAATGCAATCCCTATCAAAATACCAACAGCATTTTTCATAGAACTAGAACAATCCTAAAATTTGTGTGGAACCACAAAAGACCTCATATAGCCAAAGCAATCTTGAAAAAGTAAAGCAAACCTGGAGACATCTCAATTCCAGACTTCAAGCTATATTGCAAAGTTGTAATCATCAAGATATTATGATACTGGTGAGAAAACAGAGATCAATGGAATAGAAGAGGTCACAGAAATGGATCCACAGCTATATGGTCAGCTAATCTTCAACAAAACAGGAATGAATATCCAATGGAAAAAAGAAAGTCTCTTCAAAAAATGGTGTTGGGAAATATGGACAGCAACATGCAGAAGAATGAAACTGGACCACTTTCTTACACCATACGCAAAAATAAATTCAAAATGGATGAAATACCTAAATGTGAGACAGAAAACTACCAAAATCCTAGAGAAAACAGGCAGCATCCTCTTTGAAATTAGATGTAGAAACTTCTTTTTTTAACGTTTTTGTTATTTATTTTTGAGACATAGAGAGACAGAGCATGAACAGGGGAGGGGCAGAGAGAGGGGGAGACACAGAATCTGAAGCGGGCTCCAGGGTCTGAGCTTTCATCACAGAGCTCGACACGGGGCTCGAACTAATGAAGTGTGAGATCATGACCTGAGCTGAAGTTGGACGCTCAACTGACTGAGCCACCCAGGCGCCCCTGGCTGTAGAAACTTCTTAATAGACTCATCTGTGGAGGCAAGGGAAATAAAAGCAAAAATGAACTATTGAGAGTTCATCAAGATAAAAAGCTTCTGCACAGTGATGGAAATGATAAAAAAAAAACTGAAAGGTAACCTACGGATAAGGAGAAGATAATTTAAAATGACATATATGATAAATGGTTAGTGTTCAATATGTATAAAGAACTTATTAAACTCAACATCCAAATAAGAAACAGCCCAGTTAAAAAAAATGAGCAGAAGGCCTAAATAGACACTTTTCCAAAGACTGCATCCAGATGGCAGTCTGGATATATGCATATATATATTATATATATATATGGAAAATCACTGAGCCATCAAAAAGAATGAAAACTTGCCATTTACAACAATGTGGATGGAGCTAGAGTGTACTATACTAAGCAAAACAAGTCAGAGAATAACAAATAGCATATTATTTCACTCATATGTGGAATTTAAGGAAAAAAAACAGATGAACACAAAGGAACAGGGAAAAATAAAGTGAGAGACACAAACCATAAGTGGCTCACCTATAGAAAGCAAACTTAGGGTTGAAGGAACAGAGGTGAGTGGGGGATGGGATGAATGAGTGATGGGTATTAAGGAGAGCACTTTATGTGATGAACACTGGATGTTTTATGTAAGTGATAAATAACCAAATTCTACTCCTGAAACCAATGTTACATTACAAATTAACTAACTATAATTTAAATAAAAATTGAAACAAAAAGGAAAAAAATCAGTAGTGGGGCCTTCTTTTTGTTGTATGAGACCTAATTTGGAGGGAATCAACCTGCTGCAAAGGCTATGGTGTTGAGTGCAGCTGGACAGTCCAAGGTATGTTATTCAGAGGCCACAGAAGATGATAATGTGCCAGCAGTCTGATCAAATAATGCTCTGAAAATCAAGATTCCATGTGTGAGGTGAAAAGACAACATTGGGTACAACTGTAAAAGTTCTCAGAGATAAGTCTTTTCAGTGCATATGTCCAGCCAGTCTGGGAACAAGAAATATGGAGTTGGTACTCTTTTATGAAGATCTTTATAGCTCTAGTAAGAGCTAGACTGTATTTCCTGGTCCCAAATAAGCAAGCTGTACATTCAAGACAAGCTGAGTCCTACAGGATACCAAAGGAAGATTTAGGATTCCTGGGAAAACTACCAAGTCATAGTAAACCCAGAAGCTCAATGTTGTCAGTGTGGATGTCAGGAATACTGTAACTCAGAAATCATAGAGATGCCCAGGGTTTTCTTCTCAGGTGCCCTGTATTCTGGGTCCTGTTGGCCAAGTGACTAATGAGAGCCTGGTGCTGCAGATGAGTCCCCAAATTGAACCCTGCTTATGGGAGCAGGGGAAGACAAAGGCTACATAAATGAGCCAAAGACTGGCATCTGATAGTCAAGAACTAGCAGCACTGGTATCTCCTGGAAGCTCACTAGAAATGCAGAATCTGAAGTCTCACACAAGACCCACTGATTCAGGATATCCATTTTATTAATATCTCTCAAGTATTGTTTGCATATTTAAGTTTGAGAAGGACTGGTCTAGACCAGTGCTACCAAGCACCTCAGAGCTTTAATGATGATTCTCCAAAAAGCTACTGCATTGCTGGATTATATAGTAGGTTCCACTGGAAAGCTTCTTTGACTTCTCTTGGTACGACCCAAGTCAAATTTCAGAACTGAAAAGAAACTCAGAGAACATATATTTCATACTCTCATTTTACAGGTGAGGAAGCCAAGTCCCATATGGGTAAAGTGACTTGATCAATGCCACAACTTATTAGTGACAAAAATAGGAATGATGACCTGAGTCTTCTAGTTCTTTGTATGGATTTCTTTATAACATGCATATAATTAGCTGCCTCCTAATTAATAAAACATTGAGCACATATTAAAAAAATAGTTGTCAGAGACAAACTTTAGTTTAGTTGTCAGTGGCAAACTTTAAGGGAAACTGAAAAACACTCAAACTCTAGACAGTTTTCTTTTTTGCAGATTAGAAATAAATGCAGCCATAACTAGGCTATTTAACTTGCTAATCATTTACTGTTTATTGGGGAAAAACACATCAAGTTCCTTTTGCCGTCTTCTATAACACAAAATCTAGAGAGGCTTTTATCAAAGGACAATCAATTCAGTTTTTGGTTTGTATCTGGTAACTGAACCAAAGTTAGGGCAGCCTTTCCATCACTCTCCTGGTTCAAAAATATCATTGCTTCCTCTTCCACATTAATAGTTATATTTATCATACAAACGTATATCTTAAACTTCTAAAGAGTAATTCAGCCAACCCTTCCTTTAGGAGACGATAGTTATTCTGTGTTTTTATTTTTAAGTTTATTCATTTATTTTGAGAGAGAGATACTGGGTGTGCACACAAATGGGAGAGAGGCAGAGAGAGAGGGAAAGAAGGAATCCTAAGCAGGCTCTGTGTTATCAGCAAAGAGCCTGATCCAGAGCTCAAACTCACAAACCCTGAAATCATGACCTAAGCTGAAATCAAGAGTTGGATGCTCAACTGACTGAGCCACCTAGACACCTTTAGTTGTGTTGTTTTTTAACCAACATGTTCTAAATAGGGAAGTGATTATTTCCAAATTTAATATCCAGTGCTTTTTAATATTAAACCCTCTCAAATCCTGTGCCCCACCATCTAGGTATATTTTTAAATGATCATTTTCTCTTCTATTGTATTATGCTTTTGGCTTTTCACAGCTTTAAAAAAAATTTCAATTGATTACTTAAGGGCAGAAAACTTACACTTGACAGGGTTGTGACTAGTGCCCAGATTTTCTGTGTTCTTCAGAATGACCTTCCCTGCCCCAAGGGTCAGTGGTAGGGTTAGGAAGATAGTTACCACGTTGTTTAGAAAGGTATTCAAATCATGGGGCTGAAATAATTTTGTATAGGTTAATATTAGGATCATGCTTACATGTCAGAACCAAGCTGTGATCTCTGCCCCAAAACAATACAACACACCAATATAAAAATATCTTCTTTGCATTAAAATTATTATAAATGACTACCCTCTAATAAATGTTAATCCTTTTAGGAATTAAATGTCTTTATCTTTGTATTTTCTTCAGTTCCAAGCATAATACTTTACACATTATAGTTACTTTGTTTTTTTTTTGTTTTTTTTTTATTTTATTTATTTATTTATTTATTTTAATGAAATTTATTGACAAATTGGTTTCCATACAACACCCAGTGCTCATCCCAAAAGGTGCCCTCCTCAATACCCATCACCCACCCTCTCCTCCCTCCCACCCCCCATCAACCCTCAGTTTGTTCTCAGTTTTTAACAGTCTCTTATGCTTTGGCTCTCTCCCATTCTAACCTCTTTTTTTTTTTTCCTTCCCCTCCCCCATGGGTTCCTGTTAAGTTTCTCAGGATCCACATAAGAGTGAAACCATATGGTATCTGTCTTTCTCTGTATGGCTTATTTCACTTAGCATCACACTCTCCAGTTCCATCCACGTTGCTACAAAAGGCCATAATTCATTTTTTCTCATTGCCACGTAATATTCCATTGTGTATATAAACCACAATTTCTTTATCCATTCATCAGTTGATGGACATTTAGGCTCTTTCCATAATTTGGCTATTGTTGAGAGTGCTGCTATGAACATTGGGGTACAAGTGGCCCTATGCATCAGTACTCCTGTATCCCTTGGATAAATTCCTAGCAGTGCTATTGCTGGGTCATAGGGTAGGTGCACATTATAGTTACTTTGATGCATATGTAATGAAATAACTAATAACCTATTAGTCACAGTGTTAGCATGGTGTATGAAATTAGAATTTCATGCAAATAAGCTATTTTCATAAATTTTTAGTGATCCAAAACATTTAATCTAATCATTAAGTGATGACATGCTAATTACAGAAAATTAAAAATATATAGTACATATAAAGGAAGGAATAAAAATGACCTGAATATAGCTGTTAAAATTCTAGTGGTATATTTCCTTCTCTCTCTCTTTCCTGGAAAGGGGCGCCTGGGTGGTTCAATCGGTTAAGCGGCCAACTTCGGCTCAGGTCCTCATCTCACGGTCCGTGTGTTTGAGTTCTGCATCAGGCTCTGTGCTGACAGCTCAGAGCCTGGAGACAGTTTCAGATTTCTCTGTCTCCCTCTCTCTGACCCTCCCCTGTTCATGCTCTGTCTCTCTCTGTCTCAAAACAAATAAACATTAAAAAAAATTAAAGATATATTCCTGGAAATGGGATAGTGATATCAAGTAGTGTGAAAATTTGTGAGGCAATTGGCATATAATGCCAATTTATTTTCCAAAATTTTGTAAAACATACAATTTAAAATTCTACTGGTAGTTCATTATAGTATTTTCTCCCAAAATCTGTATTAGTTTAGAAAAAAATTGTTACAGGGGCGCCTGGGTGGCTCAGTCGGTTGAGCGTCCGACTTCGGCTCAGGTCATGATCTCACAGTCCGTGAGTTCGAGCCCTGCGTCAGGCCCTGTGCTAACAGCTCAGAGCCTGGAGCCTGCGTCAGATTCTGTGTCTCCCTCTCTCTCTGCCCCTCCCCTGCTCATGCTCTGTCTCTCTCATGCTCCAAAATGAATAAATGTTTAAAAAAATTGAAAAAAATAAAAAAGTTACATTAAAATATATCATGTTAATATGTTAAACAAAAAGTAAAATTGCAGATAAAAATCCAAATATAGTTAATTCTTGAAGAACATGGGTTTGAATTTCATTAGTCCACTTATACATGGATTACTTTTGGTAAATACAGTACAGTACTATAATTGTATTTTCTCTTTCTTATGTTTTTTTAAATTATATCTTATTTTCTCCAGCTTACATTATTGTTAGGATACATTGTGTAATAAATATACAAAACATGTATTAATTGACAGTTTATATTATCAGTAAGGTTACCAGTCAACAGTAGGCTATTAGTTTTGGGGAAGTCAAACATTATACATGGAGTTTTGGCTGCACAGGAAGTCAGTACCCCTAACCCTGGTGTTGTTGAAGGATCAACTGTATATCAATAACATTAATTGTAAATGGATTAAGTAATCCAATCCGATGGCAGAGATAGTCAAACTGGAAAAAATAATCAAATTGTGATGTATAGAGAAGTCATAAAGATATGACTAAGTTGAAAATAAAGGATGGAAAACATGTATCATACAAACAGCTATCAGAAAAGAGTTAGAATATCTATATAAATATCAGATAAAATATACTAAAAGAAAAAAGAGGGACATTTTACAATGGTAAAAGAATCAATCCATTAGGATGGCATAAAGACTATAAATACATATGTACCTATTAAAGAAGCACCCAAATACATAAATCGAAAACTGTCAGAATGTGGGGGATAAGCTTAGGAATTCCCTGAGTCTGCACTGATGGGTTAGCAAGGCATAAAGAATTACAAGCCATAAGATGCTCAAACCCAAGTTTGGGTAAAAAAGATTAAGCCCCAGAATAGAGTAGGGGGGCAAAGGCCCACAGAAACAAGAGGGGGCAAAGGCCCCCAATAGAAAGGTATATGAGGTAAACGAGATTAGGCATTCAGGGCAAAATGTCCCCCAATTTAGTACTATAGCAGAAAGCTGCTTTCACAGGAGGGAAGGACCAAATTAGGCAAACAGGTAAATAGGGCTATAGACCACTTCCCAAGGGGTGAAGCTGCCCAGAGCAGAGCTGATTAACAAAAGAAAGGTGCCTTGTTATCCCTGAGGTTACCTGCTCTATATGTCTTATCCCTTAAGCTAGCTAAGATAAACAGACACAGCACCTCCTGTCTGACATTAACAACTGTCTGGCCATCTGCCCAGAGTCAGGATTTTGGTTTATATTGACCCAAACCCCTAACACCTTATATCTTCAAAACCCTCTTTCCTTCATGCCCATGAGTTAATGTTCACTGATTCATTGTCTCTTTATGCACACCCATCATGTTTGTGAGCCTTCTGATCTTAATAAATACAGAGCAAGAACCTTATTTGGGGCTTTTGTCTTTTCCCAGACATTAGCCATCTCTAGCTTTTAATCCTGCATTCACTTTCTTGCTGTCCAAGACAGAAATTTATACATAGAATCTATGACAACAGAAATTAAGAGTAAAATAGAAAATTTAATAATAAAAGTTAAAGACTTCAATAACTCATTATCAGTGATTGCATAGAGCTACTAGGGAGACTATCAACAAGAAATAGAATACCTAACCAACACTATAAGCCAAGTAGATGTAGCATAAATCTATGGAATATTGAATCTCCGCTAAAACCGAATACAGTTTACCTTTGAGTTTGAACTGCCTGGGTCCATTTATATGAATTTTTTTTCAGTAAATATACTGGAAAAATGTTTTGAGATTGTGACAATTTCAAATAACTTCAAGATTAATCATGTAACCTAGAAATATTGAAAAAAATAAGAAAAAAATAGGTATGACATGAATTTATAAAATATACATAGGGACTAACCTATTTTATCATCTACTACCATGAAATATGCACAAATCTGTAATAAAAAGTTAGAATTCTGGGACACCTGGGTGCCTCAGTTGGTTACGCGTCCGACTTCAGCTTAGGTCATGATCTCTCGGTCTATGAGTTCTAGCCCCGTGTCAGGCTCTGTGCTGACAGCTCAGAGTCTGGAACCTGTTTTGGATCCTATGTCTCCCTCTCTCTCTGCCCCACCCCTGCTCCTGCTCTGTCTCTCTCTGTCTTTCAAAAATTAAATAAATATTAAAACTTTTTTTTAAAAAGTTAAAATTTATCAAAAATTATGCATATGGGGGCTCCTTGGTGGCACAGTCAGTTAAGTGTCTGACTTGATTTTGGCTGAGGTCATGAACTCACAGTTTCTGAGATTGAGCCCCATGTCAGGCTCCATGCTGGCAGTGTGGAGCCTGCATGAAATTCTCTCTCTCTTCCTCTTTCTGCCCCTCTCCTGCTCATGCTTCTCACTCTCTCAAAATAAATAGATAAACCTTAAAAACAAACTTATGTACACAAAGACAGACCATATATAGAGTCATATGTTGTTAAGAGAAATGCAAAAATTCGCTATTAAATCATAACTGCATAAAATTAACTTAGTACATACTATACTACTGTAATAATTTCATAGCCATTTCCTGTGGCTATTGCATTGAGCTCATCATTGTGCATCTGCTTAAAATGCTATGCAAGCTAATCATTTCTGCATGAGCAGTTTGTATCTCTAGTAAATTGTGTATCATACTAAAAAGTGATCCCTTGTGGTTCATGTGTATTTTTCATCATGTTTAGTGAAATACTGTAAATCTTGAATAACATTATGGGGCTCATACAAAATGCCAGTAGTGATGCTGTCATTGCTCTCAAGAAGTAGGGAAAGGTCATGACATTACAAGAAAAAGTTGAATTAATTGATATATAGCAGATATTTAAAGGCAAATGAACCTAGCTTAAAGGTCATTGTGAAAAAAGAAAATGAAACTCATGAAGCCATTGCTGACATTATGCCACAAGGTGAAAAACCTTGTACTTTTGCTAAATACCTTTTTATCTTGTATTGAAAATGCAGCTATTATATGGGTGCAAGATTGTTATTAAAAAGGCATACCTGTAGATGATAATATAATTACAGTAAAAGCAAAGTCATTACATGAGAGCAAAGCAAAAGGAAGGTGAAGATCTAAAGCTGAAGTATTAATGCCAACAAAGAATGGTTTGATAATTTTAGAAGGGGATTTGGCTTAAAAAATGTCAGGATAACAGAAGAATAAACTTCTGTCAATCAGGAGATAGCAGATGAGTTCAGATACATTTAAGAAAACCATTGAAGAGAAAGGATATGTGCCTCAAAAGGTTTTTACTTATTTTATTATTATTATTATTTTATTGCTGTTATTATTATTATTATTATTAGGTTTATATCTAAGTTAGTTAACTTATAATGTAATAATGATTTCTGGAAGAGAATTTGGTGATTCTTATTTACTTATTACACATAACATCCAATGCTCATCCCAACAATGTCCTCCTTAATGCCCTTTGCCTATTTAGCCATTCCCCACCCACACCCCTCCAGGAACCCTCAGTTTGTTCTTTGTATTTAAGAGTCCCTTATGGTTTGTTTGCCTTCCTCTATGTTTTTATTTCATTTTTGCTTCCCTTACCTTATGTTCATCTGTTTTGTATGTTAAATTACACATATGAATGAAATAATGCCATTTTTGTCTTTCTCTGACTGACTTATTTCACTTAGCATAATACCTTCTAGTTCGATCCATGTTGTTGCAATGACAAGATTTTATTCTTTTTGATTGCTGAGTAAAATTCCATTATCTATATCTATATATCTATATCTATATCTATATCTGTATCTATATTTATATCTATATCTATATCTCACATCTTCTTTATCCATTCATCAGTTGATGGACAATTGGGCTCTATCAATACTTTATTATGGAAAATATTATTATGGATAGTGCTGCTATAAACAATAGGGTGCATGTGCCCCTTTGAATCACCAGTCCTGTATCCTTTGTATAAATATTTAGTCGTGTAATTGCTGGGTTATAGGGTAGTTCTATTTTTAATTTTTTGAGGAACCTCCATACTATTTTCCAGAGTGGCTGCATCAATTTGCATTCCCACCAGCAGTGAAAAAAAAGTGCCTCTTCCCTTGCATCCTCACCAATATCTGTTGTTGCCTAAGTTGTTAATTTTAGCCATTCTGACCGGCATGAAGTCGTATCTCATTGTAGTTTTTAATTGTATTTCCCTGATGATGGGTGATGTTGAGCATTTTTTCATGTGTCTGTTATCCATCTGGGCATCTTCTTTGGAAAAGTGTCTATTCATGACTTTTGCCTATTTATTCACTGGATTATTTGTTTTTCTGTATGTTGAGTTTGATAAGTTCTTTATAGATTTTGGATACTAACCCTTTATCTGATATGTCATTTGCAAATATCTTCTTCCATTCTGTCAGTTGCTTATTAGTTTTGCTGATTGTTTCCTTCACTGTGCAGAAGATTTTATGTGGATGAGGTCTCAATAGTTCATTTTTGCTTTTGTTTCCCTCACTTCTGGAGACATGTCAAGTAAGAAATTGCTGTGGCCAAGGTCAAAGAGGTTGTTGCCAGTTTTCTCCTCTGGATTTTTTTATTTTTTTATGAAATTTATTGACAAATTGGTTTCCATACAACACCCAGTGCTCATCCCAAAAGGTGCCCTCCTCAATACCCATCACCCACCCTCTCCTCCCTCCCACCCCCCCATCAACCCTCAGTTTGTTCTCACTTTTTAACAGTCTCTTATGCTTTGGCTCTCTCCCATTCTAACCTCTTTATTTTTTTTCCTTCCCCTCCCCCATGGGTTCCTGTTAAGTTTCTTAGGATCCACATACGAGTGAAACCATATGGTATCTGTCTTTCTCTGTATGGCTTATTTCACTTAGCATCACACTCTCCAGTTCCATCCACGTTGCTACAAAGGCCATATTTCATTTTTTCTCATTGCCACGTAATATTCCATTGTGTATATAAACCACAATTTCTTTATCCATTCATCAGTTGATGGACATTTAGGCTCTTTCCATAATTTGGCTATAGTTGAGAGTGCTGCTATGAACATTGGGGTACAAGTGGCCCTATGCATCAGTGCTCCTGTATCCCTTGGATAAATTCCTAGCAGTGCTATTGCTGGGTCATAGGGTAGGTCTATTTTTAATTTTCTGAGGAACCTCCACACTGCTTTCCAGAGCAGCTGCACCAATTTGCATTCCCACCAACAGTGCAAGAGGGTTCCCGTTTCTCCACATCCTCTCCAGCATCTATAGTCTCCTGATTTGTTCACTTCGGCCACTCTGACTGGCGTGAGGTGATACCTGAGTGTGGTTTTGATTTGTATTTCCCTGATAAGGAGCGACGCTGAACATCTTTTCATGTGCCTGTTGGCCATCCGGATGTCTTCTTTAGAGAAGTGTCTATTCATGTTTTCTGCCCATTTCTTCACTGGGTTATTTGTTTTTAGGGTGTGGAGTTTGGTGAGCTCTTTATAGATTTTGGATACTAGCCCTTTGTCCGATATGTCATTTGCGAATATCTTTTCCCATTCCGTTGGTTGCCTTTTAGTTTTGTTGGTTGTTTCCTTTGCTGTGCAGAAGCTTTTTATCTTCATAAGGTCCCAGTAATTCACTTTTGCTTTTAATTCCCTTGCCTTTGGGGATGTGTCGAGTAAGAGATTGCTACGGCTGAGGTCAGAGAGGTCTTTTCCTGCTTTCTCCTCTAAGGTTTTGATGGTTTCCTGTCTCACATTTAGGTCCTTTATCCATTTTGAGTTTATTTTTGTGAATGGTGTGAGAAAGTGGTCTAGTTTCAACCTTCTGCATGTTGCTGTCCAGTTCTCCCAGCACCATTTGTTAAAGAGGCTGTCTTTTTTCCATTGGATGTTCTTTCCTGCTTTGTCAAAGATGAGTTGGCCATACGTTTGTGGGTCTAGTTCTGGGGTTTCTATTCTATTCCATTGGTCTATGTGTCTGTTTTGGTGCCAATACCATGCTGTCTTGATGATGACAGCTTTGGAGTAGAGGCTAAAGTCTGGGATTGTGATGCCTCCTGCTTTGGTCTTCTTCTTCAAAATTCCTTTGGCTATTCGGGGCCTTTTGTGGTTCCATATGAATTTTAGGATGGCTTGTTCTAGTTTCGAGAAGAATGCTGGTGCAATTTTGATTGGGATTGCATTGAATGTGTAGATAGCTTTGGGTAGTATTGACATTTTGACAATATTTATTTTTCCAATCCATGAGCAGGGAATGTCTTTCCATTTCTTTAAATCTTCTTCAATTTCCTTCAGAAGCTTTCTATAGTTTTCAGCATACAGATCCTTTACATCTTTGGTTAGATTTATTCCTAGGTATTTTATGCTTCTTGGTGCAATTGTGAATGGGATCAGTTTCTTTATTTGTCTTTCTGTTGCTTCATTGTTAGTGTATAAGAATGCAACTGATTTCTGTACATTGATTTTGTATCCTGCAACTTTGCTGAATTCCTGTATCAGTTCTAGCAGACTTTTGATGGAGTCTATCGGATTTTCCATTTATAGTATCATGTCATCTGCAAAAAGCGAAAGCTTGACTTCATCTTTGCCAATTTTGATGCCTTTGATTTCCTTTTGTTGTCTGATTGCTGATGCTAGAACTTCCAGCACTATGTTAAACAGCAGCGGTGAGAATGGGCATCCCTGTCGTGTTCCTGATCTCAGGGATAAAGCTCTCAGTTTTTCCCAGTTGAGGATAGCTGTGGGCTTTTCATAAATGGCTTTTATTATCTTTAAGTATGTTCCTTCTATCCCGACTTTCTCAAGGGTTTTTATTAAGAAAGGGTGCTGGATTTTGTCGAAGGCCTTTTCTGCATCGATTGACAGGATCATATGGTTCTTCTCTTTTTTTTTGTTAATGTGATGTATCACGTTGATTGATTTGCGAATGTTGAACCAGCCCTGCATCCCAGGAATGAATCCCACTTGACCATGGTGAATAATTCTTTTTATATGCCGTTGAATTCGATTTGCTAGTATCTTATTGAGAATTTTTGCATCCATATTCATCAGGGATATTGGCCGGTAGTTCTCTTTTTTTACTGGGTCTCTGTCTGGTTTCGGAATAAAAGTAAACCTGGCTTCCTAGAATGAGTCTGGAAGTTTTCCTTCCCTTTCTATTTCCTGGAATAGCTTGAGAAGGATAGGTATTATCTCTGCTTTAAATGTCTGGTAGAACTCCCCTGGGAAGCCATCTGGTCCTGGACTCTTATTTGTTGGGAGATTTTTGATAACCGATTCAATTTCTTCGCTGGTTATGGGTCTGTTCAAGCTTTCTATTTCCTCCTGATTGAGTTTTGGAAGAGTGTGGGTGTTCAGGAATTTGTCCATTTCTTCCAGGTTGTCCAATTTGCTGGCATATAATTTTTCATAGTATTCCCTGATAATTGTTTGTATCTCTGAGGGATTGGTTGTAATAATTCCATTTTCATTCATGATTTTATCTATTTGGGTCATCTCCCTTTTCTTTTTGAGAAGCCTGGCTAGAGGTTTGTCAATTTTGTTTATTTTTTCAAAAAACCAACTCTTGGTTTCGTTGATCTGCTCTACAGTTTTTTTAGTTTCTATAGTGTTTATTTCTGCTCTGATCTTTATTATTTCTCTTCTTCTGCTGGGCTTAGGCTGCCTTTGCTGTTCTGCTTCTAGTTCCTTTAGGTGTGCTGTTAGATTTTGTATTTGGGATTTTTCTTGTTTCTTGAGATAGGCCTGGATTGCAATGTATTTTCCTCTCAGGACTGCCTTTGCTGTGTCCCAAAGTGTTTGGATTGTTGTATTTTCATTTTCGTTTGTTTCCATATATTTTTTAATTTCTTCTCTAATTGTCTGGTTGACCCACTCATTCGTTAGTAGGGTGTTCTTTAACCTCCATGCTTTTGGAGGTTTTCCAGACTTTTTTCTGTGGTTGATTTCAAGCTTCATAGCATTGTGGTCTGAAAGTAAGCATGGTATAATTTCAATTCTTGTCAACTTATGAAGGGCTGTTTTGTGACCCAGTATATGATCTATCTTGGAGAATGTTCCATGTGCACTCGAGAAGAAAGTATATTCTGTTGCTTTCGGATGCAGAGTTCTCAATATATCTGTCAAGTCCATCTGATCCAATGTCTCATTCAGGGCCCTTGTTTCTTTATTGACCGTGTGTCTAGATGATCTATCCATTTCTGTAAGTGGTGTATTAAAGTCCCCTGCAATTACCACATTCTTATCAATAAGGTTGCTTATGTTTATGAGTAATTGTTTTATATTTTTGGGGGCTCTGGCATTCGGTGCATAGACATTTATAATTGTTAGCTCTTCCTGATGGATAGACCCTGTAACTATTATATAATGTCCTTCTTCATCTCTTGTTACAGCCTTTAATTTAAAGTCTAGTTTGTCTGATATAAGTATGGCTACTCCAGCTTTCTTTTGGCTTCCAGTCGCATGATAAATAGTTCTCCATCCCCTCACTCTCAATCTAAAGGTGTCCTCAGGTCTAAAATGAGTCTCTTGTAGACAGCAAATAGATGGGTCTTGTTTTTTTATCCATTCTGATACCCTATGTCTTTTGGTTGGCGCATTTAATCCATTTACATTCAGTGTTATTATAGAAAGATACGGGTTTAGAGTCATTATGATGTCTGTAAGTTTTATGCTTATAGTGATGTCTCTGGGACTTTGTCTCACAGGGTCCCCCTTAGGATCTCTTGTAGGGCTGGTTTAGTGGTGACAAATTCCTTCAGTTTTTGTTTGTTTGGGAAGACCTTTATCTCTCCTTCTATTCTAAATGACAGACTTGCTGGATAAAGGATTCTTGGCTGCATATTTTTTCTGTCTAGCACCCTGAAAATCTCGTGCCAATTCTTTCTGGCCTGCCAAGTTTCAAAGGAGAGATCAGTCACGAGTCTTATAGGTCTCCCTTTATATGTGAGGGCACGTTTACCCCTTGCTGCTTTCAGAATTTTCTCCTTATCCTTGTATTTTGCCAGTTTCACTATGATATGTCGTGCAGAAGATCGATTCAAGTTACGTCTGAAGGGAGTTCTCTGTGCCTCTTGGATTTCAATGCCTTTTTCCTTCCCCAGTTCAGGGAAGTTCTCAGCTATGATTTCTTCAAGTACCCCTTCAGCCCCTTTCCCTCTCTCTTCCTCCTCTGGGATACCAATTATGCGTATATTATTTCTTTTTAGTGTATCACTTAGTTCTCTAATTTTCCCCTCATACTCTTGGAATTTTTTATCTCTCTTTTCTCAGCTTCCTCTTTTTCCATAACTTTATCTTCTAGTTCACCTATTCTCTCCTCTGCCTCTTCAAGCCGAGCTGTGGTGGTTTCCATTTTGTTATGCATTTCGTTTAAAGCATTTTTCAGCTCCTCGTGACTGTTCCTTAGTCCCTTGATCTCTGTAGCAAGAGATTCTCTGCTGTCCTGTATACTGTTTTCAAGCCCAGCGATTAATTTTATGACTATTATTCTAAATTCACTTTCTGTTATGTTATTTAAGTCCTTTTTTTATCAGCTCATTAGGTGTTGTTATTTCCTGGAGATTCTTCTGAGGGGAATTCTTCCGCTTGGTCATTTTGGATAGTCCCTGGCTTGGTGAGCACCTGCAGGGCACTTCCCCTGTGCTGTGGTGTATAACTGGAGTTGGTTGGCGGGGCCGCAGTCAGACCTGATGTCTGCCCCCAGCCCACTGCTGGGGCCACAGTCAGACTGGTGTATGCCTTCTCTTCCCCTCTCCTAGGGGCGGGATTCACTGTGGGGTGGTGTGGCTTGTCTGGGCTACTTGCACCCTGCCAGGCTTGTGATGCTGGCGATCTGGCGTATTAGCTGGGGTGGGTAGGCAAGGTGCACGGGGGCAGGAGGGGCAGGCTTAGATCGCTTCTTCTTAGGTGATCCACCTCAGGAGGGGCCCTGTGGCAGCGGGAGGGAGTCAGATCCGCTGCCAGAGGTTTGCCTCCGCAGAAGCACAGAGTTGGGTGTTTGGCGGAGCGAGCAAGTTCCCTGGCAGGAACCGGTTCCCTTTGGGATTTCGGCTGGGGGATGGGCGGGGGAGATGGCGCTGGCGAGCGCCTTTGTTCCCCACCAAACTGAGCTCTGTTGTCAGGGGGCTCAGCAGCTCTCCCTCCCTTTGTCCTCCAGCCCTCCCGCTTCCCGAGCAGAGCTGTTAACTTATGACCTCCCAGACGCTAAGTCTCGCTTGTTGTGGGAACACAGTCTGTCAGGCTCCTCCGCTTTTGCAAGCCAGACTCGGGAGCTCTGCTTGGCCGGCGAGCCGCCCCTCTGCCCCGGCTCCCTCCCGCCAGTCCGTGGAGCGCGCACCGCCTCGCCGCCCTTCCTACCCTCTTCCGTGGGCCTCTCGTCTGCGTTTGGCTCTGGCGACTCTGTTCTGCTAATCGTCTGGCGGTTTTCTGGGTTATTTAGGCAGGTGTAGATGGAATCTAAGTGATCAGCAGGACGTGTGGTGAGCCCAGAGTCCTCCTAAGCCGCCATCTTGCCGCGACCCCCTCTCCTCTAGGATTTTGATGGCTTCCTGCCTTACATTTAGGTCTTTCATCAATTTTGAGTTTATCTTTGTGTATGGTGTAAGAAAGTGTTCCAGGTTCATTCTTTTGATGTCACTGTCCAATTTTCCCAGCCCCATTTGCTGAAGAGACTGTCTTTTATTCATTGGATGGTTTTTCCTGCTTGTCAAAGATTAGTTGGCCATACATTTGTGGGTCCATTTCTGCATTCTCTACTCTGTTTCATTGATCTGAGTGTCTTTTATGTCATTAATATACTGTCCTGATGATTACAGCTTTGTAATTCAACTTGAAGTACAGAATCGTGATGCCTCCAACTTTTTTTTTTTTTTTTCAAGATTGCTTTGGCTATTTGGGTTATTTTTTTCTGGTTCCATAGAAATTTTAGTACTGTTTGTTCTAGCTCTGTGAAGAATGCTGGTGTTATTTTGATAGAGATTGCCTTGAATATGTAGATTGCTTTGGGTACTATCGGCATTTAACAATATTTGTTCTTCTAATCCATGAATATGGAATGTTTTTCCATTTCTTTGTGTCTTAAATTTTTTTGTAAGTTTTCCATAGTTTTCAGTTTATAGATTTTTCACCTCTTTGGTTAGGTTTATTTCTAGGTATTTTGTGGTTTTTGGTGCAATTGTAAATGGGATTGATCCCTTGATTTTCCTTCTGATGTTTCATTATTGGTGTATAGAAATGCAACTGATTTCTGTGCTTTGATTTTATATCCTGTGACTTTGCAGAATTCATAGAACACTTCTAGCAATTTTTTAGTGGAGTCATTTGGGTTTTTCACACAGAGTATCATGTCATCTGTGAAGAGTGGAAGTATGATTTCCTCCTTACTGATTCGGATGCATTGTATTTCTTTGTGTTGTAAAATTGCTGAGGCTAGGACTTCCAACACTATGTTGAATAACAGTTTTGAGTATGGACATCCTTGTCATGTTCTTGACCTTAAGAGGAAAGCTCTCAGGTTTTCCCTGTTGAGGATGATATTAACAGTGGATCTTTCATATATGGCTTTTATGATTTTTAGGTGTGATCCTTCTATCCCTACTTTGATTTTTTTAATTAAAAAATGATGCTGCACTTTGTCAAATGCCTTCTCTGCATCTTTTGAGAGGATCATGTGTTTCTTATCCTTCTCTTAGTAATGAGATGTTCACATTGATTGATATGCAGATATTGAACCAGGCCTGCATCCCAAGAATAAATCTCATTTGATGATGATGAAAAATTATTTTAATGTATTGTTGGATCTGGTTTGCTTATATCTTTTTGAGAAGTTTTTCATCCATGTTCATTAGGGAAATTGGTCTGTAGTTCTTCATTTTAGTTGGGTCTTTGGTTTTGGAATCAAGGTAATGCTGGCATAGTAGAATGGGTTTAGAAACTTTCCTTTCATTTCTATTTTTGGGTACAGTTTCAAGAGAATAGGTGTTACCTCTTCTTTACATGTTTGGTAGAATTTTCCTGGAAAGCCATCTGGCCCTGGATTCTCGTTTGTTGGGATATTTTTAAAAATAGTTTTTGTTAAATGTTTATTTTTTAGAGAGATAGAATGCAAGCAGGAAAGGACAGAGTGAGAGGGAGACACAGACTCTGAAGTGGGCTTCAGGCTCTGAGCTGTCAGCACAGAGCCCGATGTAAGGCTCAAACCCATGAATTGTGAGACCATGACATGAGCTGAAGTTGGTCACCCAACCAACACTTCACTCTCTCTCTCTCTCTCTCTCTCTCTCTGTTAACTGGAGAAAAAACATATCAGCCTATTATTACAGGTAACTGTTTTTTTAATAACATAACAATGCTTTCAATACTTTATTATGAACATAACTGTAATACTGCATGCCATAAAAATATTATAACAGTTACAGGTAACTGTTATTACAGTTAACTGTTTATTACAGGTAACTGGTTTTTTTTAATAATGTAACAATGCTTTCAATACTTTATTATGAACATAACTGTAATACTGTATGCCATGAAAATATTTTAACAATTGAACAATTCATTCATTCCTGTATAGGCTAGGCTACCATTAAGCAATTGTACTGATTACATTAAGCTAACATAAAGCAATCATATTGCTGCTCCTTCATTGTCAATGCATGAATCGCTATATCTGTGAATATAAATTTCTTTCTCATATTACTTATGTATTTATTTAATTATTTTTTTAATTTTTTAAATGTTTACTTATTTTTGAGAGAGAGAGGGAGAGAGAAGGCAAGGAGGGGCAGAGGGAGAGGGAGGCACAGAATTCACAGCAGGCTCCAAGCTCTGAGCTGTCAGCACAGAGCCCCATACGGGGCTCAAACCCATAAACAGTGAGATCATGACCTGAGCTTAAGTCGGACACAACTGACTGAGCCATCCGGTGTTACACATGTTAGTTTTAAAAATAATCTCTATTGTAAAAATTAATTTCTAGTATTAGTAATATGTATGAGATTCACAGCATTTTGTATTATATAAGACAATATTGATATAGGTACTGACAGACAATTCATCTTGTAAACAGATGATATAAACTTACAGTATAGATAAATACAGCACAATACTATAAGAATATTTTCTCTTTTTTATGATTTTCTTAATAATATTTTTTCCAGATTATGTTATGAGAGTACAGCATGTAATAAATATATGAAATATGTGCTAATTTACTCTTTGTTATCAGCAAAGCTTCCAGTCAACAGTAGGCTATAAGTAGCTAGGTTTTAGGGTAGTCAAAAGTTACATGTGGGTTCTTAACTGCACAGAGGTTGGCACCTCTAACTCTTGTGTTGTTCAAAGGTCGACTGTATGTATTCTTCTCAAAAACAAATGAAACAACCCCCAGTATAGATCAGATGCTAGGCAATAAGTCAAATTTCAATACATTTAAAGGGATAGAAATAACACAAAGTGTGTTTTCCTAGTATAATGGAATGAAATTAGAAATAAATATAGTATGAAAACTTTGTGAATCTCACACATATGTGGAAACAAAAGAAAGCACTTTAAATACTCAGTGAGTCAAAGAAGAAAACAGAAGGGTAACAAGAAAATAGCTTTAGATGAATAAAAATGAAAGCCCAACATACTAAGGTTGTGAAATGCAGCTAACACATTGCTTAGAGGGAAATTTGTAGCTTTAAATGCCTCTAGTAAGAAATAAACAAGATTTCAAATAGACGACCTAGACTTCCATTTTAAGACACTGGAAAAAAAAAAAAAACTAAATCCAAAGCCAGGAGAAGTAAGGAAATAAAGAAGAAATTGCATCAGAGACTCATAAAATGGAGTTTAGAAAAACATTAGAATCAATTAAACCAAAATTTAGTTCTTTGGAAACAGCAACAAAATTGACAAACATTTAATTAGATTGACCAAGGGAAGAAAAGAGAAGTCTCACATTACTAGAATCAGAAAGAGAGGACATGAGAATTGAAACTATACATATAAAATTATTTTAAAAATATGAACAATTGTACACCAATGAATTAGATAAGTTAGATAAAAGGATAAATTTCTAGAAAGATACAAACTACCAAAACTAAATCATGAAGAAATATACATTATGAATAGACCTTTAACCAGTGAAGAAATTTAGTCATCTATAGACTATCGACAAAGAAAATTTCATTCCAAGATGGCTTTACTGCTGAGTTCCACCAAATGTTTAACAGAAAATTAACAGTAATTCTTCATGAAATCTTCCAAAATATAGTAAAGGAGGGAACTGCCCGACTCATTTTATGAAGACAGCATTACCCTGATGTCCCATTCAGACAAAGAAATCACAAAGGAGGAAAACAACAAACAAACTCTAAAGACTAGTATATTTTATGGATATAAACACAAAAATCCTTTAGCAAACAAAATACTAGCAAACAAAATCTAAAAAATATATAAAATAAATATACACAATTACTAGGTGGAATTTATGCCAGGATCTTAAGTTTGGTTTAACATCTGAAAATTAATTAATGAAATATATAATTCACAGAGAATAAAACAACAAAACATCACATGCTCATCTCAATAAATATGAAAAAGCACTTGACAAATTCCAATGCCTTTATGATTTAAAAAAAAATCTCACAACAGGGGCACATGGACAACTCAGTCAGTTGAGCATCTGACTTGACTTTGGTTCAGGTCATGATTCCAAGGTCATGGGATTGAGCCCCATAGCATGGTGCCTTCTTGGGATTTTCTCTCTTTCTCCATCTGCCTCCCCACCCCCTAGCTCTCTGTATCTAATGTGTGTGTGTGTGTGTGTGCATAAATTAAAAAAAAAAGAAATTGACAAGCTAATTCTAAAATTTAAATGGAATTCTAATGGAATAAAAATAGTTAAAACAATGTTTTAAAAAATGTTCATTTATTTATTTTGAGAGAAAGAGAGAAGTGGAAGGCCAGAAATAGAGGGAGAGAGAGAATCCCTCTATGTGTTGTGTTAACACACAACCCAATGTGGGGCTTGATCGTATGAACCAAGAGATTATAACCTGAGCCAAAATCAAAAGTTGGACCTTCAACCTACTGAGACACCCAGGCATCCCTAAAACAATCTTGAAAAAGAAGAACAAAGTAGGAGTATTTATACTTCTTGATTTCAAAATGACTACAAAGCAGCTGTAATCATGACAGTGTGATGCTGACACAAGGACAGACATAGACATCAATGGAATAAAACCAAGAGTCCAGAAACAAACCTATAGAGCTATGGCAACTGACCTTCTACAGTTGTTCCAAGACCATTCAATAGGGAAAGAATCATATTTTCAACAAATGGTGCTGTGGTAATAATAGCTATTTAGAAAAGAATTAGTTTCTCCCCATCTCAGACTACATAAAAACTAATTCAAAATAGATCAAAATAGGGGCACCTGGGTGGCGCAGTCGGTTAAGCGTCCGACTTCAGCCAGGTCACGATCTCGCGGTCCGTGAGTTCGAGCCCCGCGTCAGGCTCTGGGCTGATGGCTCAGAGCCTGGAGCCTGTTTCCGATTCTGTGTCTCCCTCTCTCTCTGCCCATCGCCCGTTCATGCTCTGTCTCTCTCTGTCCCAAAAATATAAAAAATAAATAAAGGTTGAAAAAAAAATTAAAAAAAATAGATCAAAACCTAAATTTAAAAGCTAAAGCCATAAAGTCTTAGAAAAATATATTTTCATGACCTTTGATTTGGCAAAGTATTCTTATCTATGACATCAAAAGCATGAGAAACAAACAAACAAAATAGATTCATTGGACTTTATCAAAATTAAAGACTTTTGTGTTTTAAAGGACACCATAAAGAAAGTGAAAAGACAACCCACACAATGGCCTAAAATATTTGCAAATCACTTATCTGATAAGGGATTTGTATGCAAAATATATAAATAAATCTTACACTCATTGATAAAAAAAGGACATCACAATTTACAAAGAGGAAAGGATATGAATAAACATTTCTCCAAGGAAGAAATACAAAATTGCCAATAAGCACACGAAAAGACTCTCAACATCATTAGTTATCAAGGAAATGCAAATCAAAATCACAATGAGATTCCACTTTACACTTACTAGAATGGTTAGAATCAAAAAGTCGTATGATAGTAAAAGTTGACAGGGATGTGGAGAAAATAAAACCCTCATACACTGCTAGTGCGAATGTAGCCATCTTGGAAAAGGCTGGCAGTTCCTCGAATGATTAAGCATAGTATTACCATATAATCCAGCAATTCTTCTCCTAAGTATATACCTAAAATAAATAAAAGTGTATGTCCACACAAAAACTTCTATGTGAATTTTTTCAGCAACACTATTCATTATTGGAAAAGGGTAGAAACAACCCAAATGTCTATCACATGAGAAATAGATAAACAAAATGTGGTATATTCATATAATGAAGTATCATTTGGCCTTAAAAAGAAATGAAGTACTGACACATGCTTCAACATGGCTGAATTTTGAAAGCATTATGCTAAGTGAAAGAAGCCAGTCACACAAGAGCACATATTGTGTGATTCGATTTTTATGGAAGTCCAGAATAAAAAAAAAAAACCTATAGATTAGTGATTGCTTAGGGGAAAGGGAGGGATGAGGAGTAGAGGGTGATAGCTAAAATGTACAGAGGTTTCTTTTTTGTTGATGAAAATGTTTTAAAGACAATTGTGGTGACAGTCGCAGATATGTAAGAATATGTTAAAAACATTGAGTTGTACACTTTAAATGGGTAAATCGTATGGTGTATGAATTATATCTCAATAAACATATGATATGTCATCTTAAATTGAAATTTTTTCTCATATCATCTGTTCCTAAAACTGTAGATTGTTTTTGAGTACCATTGATAAAACTACAATTACCAAAAAATGCTTTTTGGAGAAATCACATGCCAACCCAGTTCTGCATGTCTGGACTTTAAAAAAAAAAATTATTCACAGAATTAAGATAATTCATGTACTGTCCTTTTGTTCTTTTAGGGATAGGTTTTAGTAGGAATTATAAAAGAAATATTACACATTCTCTTTGCAGTTATCTATGCAGCAGCATTTTTAACCAGGGTCCCTGAATTTTTAGAAAAAATTGTATCAATATTTGTTTTTACAGGTAGATAATCTTTATTTTTTAGCCCCTCCAAGGGGTTCATGAGCTCTCCTTGCCCCCAAAATGGTTAGAAAACAGAATCAGGGAATCGAAAGACATCACCCCAGGAAGTTCTTCCCAGTGTCTCTGATTTTAGGGCTGAAGAATGCTAGACACTTAGTTTAGTGAATGGAAATGGAAACTTAATTTGATTATTATATAAAGAGAAAAAATGATATATCTATCTCTTGTATTAACTTGCTTGAATTGCAATTTATATAGAGTTTGTATAGAATACAGATATATATGTATTTAGTCCATATCATATGTTATAAATTTTACAACATTTTGTTTTATACATTTTGTTTTTGTTCAGTGTGATTACATTATGAATATCAAAATTCTTTATTGAAAGAAATTATTACATTCATTTGTGATTTATAGTGGTGTTTAGTATGCAAAGCCTGGCCTATGGGCAGCAAGCATATTTTACACTTCAGACATAACTATGGCAGGATTGTCATGGAGAGTTTGGTCTCATCTAGCCTCTGGAAAGAGTTACTAACACAGTGGTTCACAATTTCATTTTGCAACAAGAGTTACTTGCAGTGGTGGGGAAGAAAGGTGCTTGTAAGAAGTGGTTTAAAAGGGGTAAAAGTTACAAATATCGGGCCTCCCTACAAATGTTTAGAAGATATTTGGTGAAGCTCAAGTATCTGAATTTTTGAACATCCTCAGGTGATACTAATGAAGTTTGTTCTGACCTTGTTTGACAAACACTGTTCTAACTCCTTGTAATATTTGATTCAAATAGGATAATTTTATGAAGTAAAAGGAAAACATTTAGAATTATAATCTATCCTCCAAATCAGCTCACCTCCCTTCTCCTTCAAATCTGAACTTCATAAACTGTGGGTTTTTTTTTCATTTTTTATGATGTTGCTTTAACCCTATGGAAAATGGTTTAGATCAAGTTTAGAAAGAGTACTCATGTTGAGTCTCCTGATGCATTCAGATATCCTGTAATATAACATGTAATAAAACCTTAAATGTCAATTCACTGCCTTCTCCAACTTTTTAATAGAAACTGGCTTATATCCAACACTTTCAGGGTGATTACCAGTGTGGAATGCCAATTCCTGTACAACATTAATTAATGGTCTTGTGTTCTATCATAAATACCCAGAGCTTGGCATTCCTCTCTTCAGCCGCACTAAAATGCACACATTCTAAGGTAAGAAATCTTCTAGCCATGACTCTAATATCAACCGCACTTTAGTCAGGTCATCTGACAGATGGTCACATGATCCTGATTTAAGATTTAAGACTAATATAGCTTTTGCCATGTGCTAGAAATGGTTACAAGTGCTTTATAAACATTAATCCATTTATTTTTTTTAATTTTTTTTTCAACGTTTATTTATTTTTGGGACAGAGAGAGACAGAGCATGAACGGGGGAGGGGCAGAGAGAGAGGGAGACACAGAATCGGAAACAGGCTCCAGGCTCTGAGCCATCAGCCCAGAGCCTGACGCGGGGCTCGAACTCACGGACTGCGAGATCGTGACCTGGCTGAAGTCGGACGCTTAACCGACTGCGCCACCCAGGCACCCCAACATTAATCCATTTAAATGCAACAACAGTTTGATGGTTTAGATATCCTTATAATTATCAATTAACATAGAAGGAAACTGAAGCACAAAGAATCTAAATCACACAGTGATGAAACTATGAAACTTGGATTCATAACCTGGCAGTCCATCTCCAATTGTATACCACCATACTCTATCACCTTTCAGCATACTTTTTTTATTTAATTTCTTTTTGATGTTTATTTTTGAGAGAGACAGAGACAGAATGTGAATGGGTTGGGTCAGAGAGAGAGGGAGGCACAGAATCTGAAGCAGGCTGCAGGCTCTGAGCTCTCAGCACAGAGCCTGATGCAGGGCTCAAACTCACGAGCTGTGAGATCATGACCTAAGCCGAAGTCGAAATCTCAACCAACTGAGCCACCCAGGCGCCCCAACAGCATGCTTTTTTTTTTAAAGCACCAAGTATCTGAATATTGGTTTTCTGTATTTTCTGTGATTTGGGTTCAATGGCACTGAATGGTTATTTCAGACTAGCAGGGGTTACAGACCCTAGGTAGCATCCAGGTTATCGGGTCTTTAGATAATGGCAAAGGCTAGATCTTCAGTCAGTGGCCCCAGGAAAGAATTCAAATTGATATGAGTGACGACAGAAAGACTCAAGGGTCAGGGAGCTGTGCTATTGGAAGTGACCTTATTCAAGTTCCAAAGACTGTTAGTCCGTAGCATCTCAAGGCTACCAGCTCACTTGAAAGAACCACAAGTAAAAATAAATAAATAAATAAATAAATAAATAAATAAGTCATTAGAGAGTCTTCTATTGAAAGCCAATAGCAGGTATTAAACCACGGAAGATATTTTCTCAGTGGGTGTGTTTTCTAAACATTTCAGGCTCATGGATATCCATTATTAAAGGAAAACATTCTGTATTTTTTAAAGTATATTTTAATGTTTATTTACTATTGAGAGAGAAAGAAAAAGAGAGCACAAGCTGGGGAAGGACAGAGAGAGAGGGAGACGCAGAATCTGAAGCAGGCTCCAGTCTCTGAGCTGTCAGCACAAAGCCCAACATGAGGCTCGATCTCACAAGCTGTGACCTCATGACCTGGGCTGAAGTCAGACGCTCAACTAACTGAGCCACCCAGGTGCCTTTGTATTTTTTAAAATAGGTGGCATCCATACACTTGGGATAATCAATAATTATAGTGCCCATTACAGGCTCATTTTCATTTGGAGTTTCTTATTCATTTATCCAGATATGTGAGGCTTTAACTAGCCACAAAACTAAAATCACTGACAGTCCCCTTCAACTGGTATTCAATACGACTTACAGAAACTGTTTCAGAAAACATAGACAACAAGTTATAACAATCATTCAGATTCAAGTTTAAATTGTACTTTCATGACTTAAGAGTCCTAAATTCGTAAATAGGAACTCACAATTTAGAAAAGTGACCCAATCCAAAATAATTTTTTTAGAGTAGGTTCTACATTGTAATGACTCAACATATTTAATTATTTTCTAGGTTATTAAAACAAAATGTGAATTTTTTAAACTTGTATTTGTTAAATTTCTAGGAAATTAATTAACACATTCTGTAGCTTAGGTGATAGGTTTTTTCTTCCTAAATGTTATGAATTTTAATAACTTACAAAGTTCCCAGTGCCAGCTCTTACAAGCTTAATCCTCTAGCAGACAAGGTCACACAAATTAACGTTGAACTAAAAGAAAGATCACATGAATGCTGCATTTTAATGTGGCATCATGATTTCCTGACATGCAGGATGTCCCACAAAACAGGAGGAGATGATGGCACCAGAAATGAAATCTAATTAAATAATCAGTAAAATATGGACAGTAGATCTAACTCATCAATAAAAATCCAAGATAAAAATCCAGCGTGATTAATTAACATCAAGATCTCATTGGACCATATTTAGCAACTGATATCTTTTAAATAATTCTGATGAAGCCTGTGCTCTATCTGTAAAACTCAATCTTCTTTGGCATACTGAGTTTTCTATTTAATTTTAATTCTATTTAATTTAATATTAATTTTATTTCCTCAGAGAAGATTTCAGATAAATGTTATTTAACAATTGTGTAATATTGAAATAATGCACATTCACATGGCATAAATTAATTCCCAAATAGTCTATACAACCTTTCATCTTTTCTTTCAATATGTGAATTTTATTGTCACATTGGTTTCCATACAACACCCAGTGCTCATCCCAAAAGGTGCCCTCCTCAATAACCATCACCCCCCTCCCACCCCCCACCAACCCTCCCACCCCCCATCAACCCTCAGTTTGTTCTCAGTTTTTAAGAGTCACTTATGCTTTGGCACTCCCACTCTAACCTTTTTTTTTCCCTTCCACTCCCCCATGGGTTTCTGTTAAGTTTCTCAGGGTGGGAGGTGCCCTCGCACCCCCTCCCCCATCAACCCTCAGTTTGTTCTCAGTTTTTAAGAGTCACTTATGCTTTGGCTCTCTCCCACTCTAACCTTTTTTTTTTCCCTTCCACTCCTCCATGGGTTTCTGTTAAGTTTCTCAGGATCCACATAAGAGTGAAAACATATGGTATCTGTCTTTCTCTGTATGGCTTATTTCACTTAGCATAACACTCTCCAGTTCCATCCATGTTGCTACAAAGGGCCATATTTCATTCTTTCTCATTGCCACGTAGTACTCCTATTTTTAATTTAAATTTTAGTTAGTTAACATACAGTGCATTATTGGTTTCAGAAGTAGATTTCAGTGATTCATCACTTACATACAACATCCAGTGCTCATCACAAGTGCCCTCCTTAGTAGCCATCACCCATCTAGTCCATCCCCCTCCCCATGTCTCCTCTATCTACTCTCAGTTTGTTCCTATCTTTAAGAATCTCTTATGGTTTCCCTTTCTCTTTTTCCTCCTTCCATATGTGCATCTGTTTTGTTTCTTAAATTCCACATATGAGTGAAAGCATGTGGTATTTGTCTTTCTCTGATTCACTTAATTTCATTTAGCATAATATATTCTAGCTCCATCCACATCATTGCAAATGGAAAGATTTCATTCTTTTTGATGGCTGAGTAATATTCCAGTGTGTGTGTGTGTGTGTGTGTGTGTGTGTGTACCATATCTCCATATCTTCTTTATCAATTTATCAGTCAATGGACATAAGGTCTCTCTCCATAGTTTGGCTATTGTTGATAATGCTACATTATCATGGGGTGCATGTACCCCTTCAAATCTGTATTTTTGTATCTTTTGGGTAAATACCTAATAGTACAATTGCTGGATTATAGGGTAGTTTTATTTTTAGTTTCTTGAGAAACCTCCATACTGTTCTGAAGAGTGGCTGCACCAGTTTGCATTTCCACCAACAGTGCAAGAGAGTTCTCCTTTCTCTGCATCATCCTCACCAACACCTGCTATTTCTTGTGTTTTTAAATTTAGCGATCTGACAGGTGTGAGGTGGTATCTCATTGAGGTTTAAATTTGTATTTCCCTGATGATGAGTGATGTTGAGTATCTTTTCATGTGCCTGTTATCCATCTGGATATCTTCTTTGGAAAAGTGTCTATTCAGATCTTCTATCCATTTCTTAACAAGGTTATTTCTTTCTGTGTGTTGAGTTTGATAAGTTCTTTACAGATTTTGGGTACTACCCTTTATCAGATATGTTATTTGAAAGTAACCTCTCTCATTCCATAGGCTTCTTTTTGTTTTGTTGATTGTTTTCTTTGCTGTGCAGAAGATTTTTATGCACAGGACTTGATGAAGTTCTCATAGTTCATGTTTACTTTTATTTCCCTCGTCTCTGGCAACATGTCTAGTAAGAAGTTGTGATGGCTGAGGTCAAAGAGGTTGCCACCTGTGTTCTCCCCTAAGATGTTGATGGTTTTCTGACTTACATTTACGTGTTTCATCCATTTTTAATTTATTTTTGTTTATGGTGTAGGAAAATGGTTCAGTTTCATTTTTCTGCATGTCAGCATCCAGTTTTCCCAACATCATTTGTTGAAAAGACTGTTGTTTTTCCATTAGACATTCTTTCCTGCTTTGTCAAAGATTAGTTGACCATATATTTGTGGGTCTATTTCTGGGTTTTCTATTCTGTTCCATTGATCTATATATTTGTGTTTGTGCCAGTACCATACTGTCTTGATGACTACAGTTTTGTAATATAGTTTGATATTTGGAGTTGTAATGCTTCCAGTTTTGTTTTTCCTTTTCAAGATTGCTTTGGCTATTTGGGGTCTTCTGTGTTTCCATACACATTTTAGGGTTGCTTGTTCTATCTCTGCAAGAAACACTGGTGGTGTTTTGATAGGGATTGCATTAAAGGTGTAGATTATTTTGGGTAGTATAGACATTTTTACAATAGTTGTTCTTCCAATTCATGAGCATAGAATGCTTTTCCATTTCTTTGTGCCCACTTCAATTTTTTTCATAAGTTTTCTGTATTATTCCCAGGTATGTTATTGTTTTTGGTGTAGTTACAAATGTGAATGTTCCCTTGATTAGTTTTTTCTGCTGCTTCATTATTAGTGTATAGAAATGCAACAGATTTTTTCATGTTTATTTTTTATCCTATAACTTTGCTGATTCCATGTATTACTACTAGCAATATTTTAGTAGCCTTTTGGGCTTTCTACATAGAGTATCATTTCTTCTTCAAACAGTGAAATTTGAATATCTTCCTTGCTGATTTCTATTTGTTTTATTTCTTTTTGTTGTCTGCTTGCTCAGGCTAAGACTTCCAGCACTATGTTAAATAGTAATGGTGAGTGGACATCCTTGTGTTGTTCCCGAACATAGGGGAAAGGCTTTCAGTTTTTCCCCACTGGGGATGATATTAGCTGTGGGTCTTTCATATATGGCCTTTATGATGTTGATGTTTGCTCCATCTATCCTTACTTTGTTGAGGGTTTTTATCAAGAATGGGTGCTGTATTTTCTCAAATGATTTTTCTGCATCTATTGAAAGATAATATAGTTCTTATCCTATCTTTTATTACTGTGGTATATCACATTGATTAATGTGGGAGTTTTGAACCAGCTCTGCAGCCCAGGAATTAATCTCACTTGATCATAGTAAATAATGCTTTTAATGTACTGTTGAAGTCATTTTGCGAATCTCTTGTAGAGCACTTTTGGATTCATTTTCATTAGGGATACTGGCTTGTAATTATCCATTTTAGTGGTGTCATTGCTTTTGGAATCAAGGTAATGCTGGCTTCATAGAATGAGTTTGGAAGTTTTCCTTCCATTTCTATTTTTTGTAACA